>NC_051400.1:2541856-2541954 GCF_015228065.2 Penaeus monodon
TTTTTTCCCCCTTTTCCCTCCCCTTTCCCCTCCCTCTCCCCTTTTTTTCCCCCCCTCCTTTTTTTTTTTCCCCCCTCTTTTCCCCTTTTTTTTTTTTT
>NC_051400.1:2542474-2542627 GCF_015228065.2 Penaeus monodon
TTTTTTTCCCCTTTTCCCTTTTTTTTTTCTTCCTCCCCTTTTTTTTCCCCTTTTTTTTTTCCTTTTTTCCGCCCCTTTTTTTTTTTTTCCCTTTTTCCCCCTTTTTTTTCCCCCCCCCAAAAAACCCCCCAAAAATTTTTTTTTTCCCCCCCC
>NC_051400.1:2542790-2543136 GCF_015228065.2 Penaeus monodon
TTTTGGGGGGGGGGGGGAACCGGGCCCGGGGGGCCGGGGGTTTTGGGGCCCCCCCGGGGGGCCCCCCCCCAAACCCCCCCCCCCGGGGGCCCCCCTTTTTCCCCCCCCCTTTTCCGGGGGGGCCCCCCCCTTTTAAAAAAATTTTTTTAATTTTTCCCCCCGGGGGGGGGGGGGCCCCTTTTCCCCCGGGGGGGCCCGGGGGGTTTTTTCCCTTTTCCCCCCCTTTTTTTTTACCCCTTTTCCCCCCCCCCCCGGGCCTTTTTAATTTTTCCCCCGGGCCCAACCCCTTTTTTTTTTCCCCCCTTTTTTTTCCCTTTTCCCCCAATTGGGGGGGTTTAAAACTCCT
>NC_051400.1:2543207-2543295 GCF_015228065.2 Penaeus monodon
TTAAAAAAATCTGTTTCTTCCTGCTGTATTTCATACTACTCCGTCTTCCTCCTGCTGTGCATCATACCGACCATGTCAGCTGCTATAC
>NC_051400.1:2543769-2544273 GCF_015228065.2 Penaeus monodon
GCCTCGTCTCTCAGGGGAGGAGGCGAGAGGACCCGAGGCCCAGGGCGCGCAGGACCGCGTCACGAGGCCCTACGCCAGGACGGGTTTTCCCTCCCTCGGGGCCTTCGGCGGGAACCTCGGGCCCGGGCAGCTGGTGGGGCTGCCCGTCCTGGTGGGGCCGCCCGTCCCCCTCGTCACGGAGCCCGCGCCCCGCCCCAATCAGCGGACCGACGGACTGCCCTGACCGGATCCGTCGGGGCGGTCGGGAAGCGAGAGATCCGACTGACGAGTGGTTCCCCGACGGGAGCGGATCGGGTCGGGGTGGGGGGTGGGGGCCGATCTCCGCGCTATCGGGGTTCCGGTTTGTTTACCCGAAATTAGGCCGAACGGACGGTGATCGGTCGCTCGGGCCATTTTTCGACTCGGATTTTAGGTGCGTTGGTCCCTACTTACCTGCTTGTTGCGGTAAATTGGTCACGCGCGGTAATAATTAATTGGCGGAATTCATGATAGGCTGTAATTGGC
>NC_051400.1:2544340-2544468 GCF_015228065.2 Penaeus monodon
ATTTCACGGCGTTTAGGCTCGGTGCGGAGGCGTCGGCGCGAAAACCCGTCGTCCCTCGCGGTCGTGGCGAATCCGCGAATCAGGAGTCGACTCGGGATCCGCTCTTTACCCCCCTCCCCCCCTCGCCC
>NC_051400.1:2544541-2544921 GCF_015228065.2 Penaeus monodon
GGGCTTTCCCCCTCTCCCCCCCACCTTATCCCCTCTTCTCTCTCCCCTTATCCCTCCTCTCCCCTCTCCCCTTCCCTCTCCACCTTATCCCCTCTTCCCTCTCCCCTCCCCCCATCCCCCTTGGCCTTTCTCCCTCTCCTCCTCCCTCTCCACCTAACCCCCTCTCCTCCTCTCCCTCTCCCCTTGGCCTCCCCTCCTCGTCTCGCGCGCCGGAACCCGCGAAACATGCTTCAATGGGTGTAGCATCGGCCGACACACGTGGCGAATCACCCGAACCCAGGCTGCCACCGAGACCGACGCGCTCGCTCGCTCTCTCTCGCTGCTTGTGATTTCTTCATTGCGAGGGCTTTCGTCCTGTTGGGTTCTGCAAAGTATCATCC
>NC_051400.1:2545032-2545118 GCF_015228065.2 Penaeus monodon
GTGCTTCAAGCTACTGCCCCCTCCCCCTTGTTCTCTTTCGCCTGCTTCATTTCCTGTTGTGTTTTTCTCCTCTCTTGATCTGTTTG
>NC_051400.1:2545325-2545420 GCF_015228065.2 Penaeus monodon
TCCCCTCCCCTCCCCTCATCGTTCCGCGTAAATCGGTCATGATCTTACGAAGAAGAGAAGAAATTGCAAATTGCATAATCCCCCCAAAGATTTAG
>NC_051400.1:2545450-2545558 GCF_015228065.2 Penaeus monodon
TACCGTAAAAAACTGGCTCGCGTGTCCAATTCCGTCCGAAGTTTTCATCCCACTCAAGGGCGTGTTGCAAGAGGCGGAGGACGAACTGCCGCCTCTTGGCCGTTGCAA
>NC_051400.1:2546133-2546380 GCF_015228065.2 Penaeus monodon
CAAATAACCAGACAAACAGCCGAAAGACTGAAGACGTCTGAAGGGGAAGACGAGGAAAAAAAGGCAAAGAAAAGTCTCGCGAGTCCCGCCAGGTGTCAGGATTTCGAGGGCCTGCAGGACTCACGCTCCCGTAAGCTCAAGGACGTGTTGCGGGAAGGACTGTTGAAGGAAGGCTCTGGAAGGGAAATGTTTTCTGTCTACAGGCGAAGGAAACCGGAAGTGACGTGTGAGGCATGGAATGAGAGAA
>NC_051400.1:2546512-2546634 GCF_015228065.2 Penaeus monodon
AGTAATGATTGTATTATTATTTTTTGAGAGAAAGAGAGGAAATACTATTTGAGATAATTGCGTCCAGGATATGGTGAAATCCTTTTTTTTTTCTCTATCTCTGTTTTTATAAGAACGTATGT
>NC_051400.1:2546672-2547241 GCF_015228065.2 Penaeus monodon
TTAGGTGACTAAGTATTTACTGTTAGCTTCTCAGAATAATGGGTTGGATTGTGATGCCTGGTAAATATGGTATTTTACAGGTAATATTGCAGAAATAATTTATGTGTTTGTGCTTTGCCCATATTGCATCTTCATGCCTGTACATGTGCATTGGTGATTGCATTGTTGCAGATTGCATCCTTATAGCGTGCATCGTGACCGTCCGTCAGCGCTATTGCAGTCACAGTACGATTGCCTTGTGTAAGCCAGCCGTCGATCGAGCCTGTGTATACATGTGTGTGTATGCTTGAGTACACATAGCGGCTGGATAATCCAATCAACAGGTACTAGGAGGCAACGTCTATTTACGTCTCCCGGACTGGCGTTGACCCGGGGTGACGCTAGGGGCGGGCCATGTCCTCGAGGGTGGTCTGTCTCTGGAGTTTAATTGGTCGTTAAAGTGGGCCAGGCTGTGATTTGCTGGTTTTTGTCCCTATTGCTGTGAGACTAACTGGTTGCCGATGCCTCGGGCCGGGGCGAAGGGCGAATGGGGGGGGGGGAGTTTTGCTTGGAATCCTCCCTCCCCCCCC
>NC_051400.1:2547264-2547576 GCF_015228065.2 Penaeus monodon
AAGAAAGGGGGTGTTTGGGGGTAGTTGGTGTTTATCTTTTATACGTCTAGAGCTCTGTTGATTGGGTGTCTTCTAGTTTGCCGTGTATCCATATGCATATTTTTTTTATTTTTTTTTCCCCTCTTCCTACTTCTCTATCCCCCTCCCCCCTCCATTCGTTTTAGTCGCCTTATTTGTGGATCAGATTTGTGGATCATTTCCATGTTTTGTGTTCATTTGTTTCCAGTAGTCTTCGGTGGATCCTTTGTCGGATGCCTGGCGTGTCTCGACTCTTTGTTCTTGTGTCCTTTGCTCCCCCCCCCCCAGTGCATG
>NC_051400.1:2547812-2548096 GCF_015228065.2 Penaeus monodon
ATCGGAATGATGACGATAAAGACCTATTAGTATAATGAAGCTCCGTTAAGCCCTTCGTCAGGCGGTCAGTGTGGTCTTTATGGGCAGTTGGAGTTCGTTTTTTTCCTCCCATTCTCTTGGCATCGTGTGAAGCCCTCGGAGAAGCCCTCTCGACAGCCCCCTTATTTCACCCGGAATTAGAGTACACAAAATGACCACCGTATATAAAGGTGGCCTCGGGCGCCGTGCTTGAGACGCGGGCGGAGGTGGTGGCGTGTATGGCGGCGCGGGAATCGGTCGCTCGG
>NC_051400.1:2548130-2548248 GCF_015228065.2 Penaeus monodon
GGGTCTTATTGGCCAGGCTGTCACTAACCTAATTAGAGAGGTTGTTCGGCTTGTTAGAACAGTCAAGCACATGGAGCCAGCCGTTGTATAGAAAAACACTGGGGCTTTCAAAGGGACC
>NC_051400.1:2548301-2548395 GCF_015228065.2 Penaeus monodon
GTATTCGACCTCTGGCTCCTTCGTCAGTTGCTCTTATGCATTGACAGGCAGACAGAAGCACACACGCTCGCACTCATAAACGCACGGATGCTTG
>NC_051400.1:2548429-2548721 GCF_015228065.2 Penaeus monodon
CAAGGGCAACTTTTTATGCCCGTAGATTATTAGTTGTTTTTGAGCTTTTTATATCTGGCGTCCGTCTGTTGTTTACATGTCTGACTTCCCGGAGGTCTAAGGACACACAAAGAGGGTAAATTTTATTGTCTTTATAAACCACAAATGTGTTCTTAGTTTACAATAACTAGAGCTCTATGTTTTTTTTTAAGTTAATAAAAATGTGTAACATGTGTAACCATTTCTGGCTGGGCTCTTCGAATACCACTGCATTGTGCCTTTCGTGACTAGTTAGCTCCAGTATGGTTGTGCT
>NC_051400.1:2551840-2552228 GCF_015228065.2 Penaeus monodon
TCCCTATGATAAATAAATAAATAAAATTAAAGAAGCGGCTTATTATTGTAATTTGCTGTTCCTGTAGCTCTTGTGGTGTTTCGTGCAAGTTGCAGGTTCTGTTATGCAAATTCATCCAGTTAATATGCATCGTGTTTAATCTAATAGGCACACTGAAGTATTAGATTATATTGAGATGATTAATGGGATTGTAACGTTTGGTAAGTTTAAATTGGAGTAAACGCTAATTTCATGCAATTGAAAATATCAATAGAAATATTTAAGCTCCGTCTGTTTTAAAATTATTTGATCATTTTTAATATTATCATTTTTTATTATATATTTTATTCACTTATTTATTTTTTTACCTTCTCGCATTAACCCCCCCCCCCCCACCTCACTATTTTCT
>NC_051400.1:2552260-2552557 GCF_015228065.2 Penaeus monodon
TTCTCCCGCATCGCTTCTTCATCCAATAATAAAAATGTTACCCTCATTTCGGATGACTTACGAGCGAAAGCAGCCACTTCAGTCGCTTCTGCCTTGCTTGCCTCCCTATGTTTAGCCCGTAATGACACGCTTGCGAAATGACAGTCATTAGGCCCAAGGCAATCGATCAGCGGCTGACGCATCCTGACGGCCCGCCCATCTCCAGATATTAGTCTTAACAACGTAACTAGATACAGGAATTTGCATACTGACGTTTAGCGGAGGGATGGCGAAGGACGTGGGCGTGGTGTCGCGAGT
>NC_051400.1:2553168-2553498 GCF_015228065.2 Penaeus monodon
TATATATAGAATAAGAGCTAGTAGATTCGGATCACTGCTTGGAGTGACGGCGGGCATTGAAATCACCGCGTAAACAATGCACTCAAAATACCCCACAAGCCTCTCGACATGCATATTCATACGTGTAATCGCGTGGATTTTCGCGAAGCTGGACATGATACGATCGTAAGACAAACAGGTAGTATTAAGTTCATTACTGTTAAGAGAATGTTAAGCGTATGATTACCGCGCTGGTTCTTGTCATCATGATGAGCGCATCCTTGTCTTTATTTATTGCCTTTAAGGATAGCAATCATTTTAACGCGTTATGAGCTTGCTGTGTCATGAACG
>NC_051400.1:2553741-2553976 GCF_015228065.2 Penaeus monodon
GAAGTGGCTCCTTCGTTATGAGGTCCACGTAGATGTTCTTGTATGTGTGATTCAATGCACACGTATTTGAATTAATGTAAGTGTGTTTGTTAGGGTGTTTATTGCATATTTTTACATGTGCATTTGGGCATAGCTAGTTGTCTATTCGTGGGGGTTCCTGCATTTATTTGCATAGGTATTTTGTTTTGGGGAATACTTTTTATATAATATTGTCCAGGTACCCTTTTGGTGTGAA
>NC_051400.1:2554075-2554195 GCF_015228065.2 Penaeus monodon
TGCCAGGTACTCATAAATTATGAATATCTGTGTTTGTTGTTACAAGAGAATGCACTTTGAGTCAGCTAAATGATGAACCAAAATGTAGTGGTAACGGAAGTCGTATTTAATGGGCAAGGC
>NC_051400.1:2554557-2554830 GCF_015228065.2 Penaeus monodon
AAAGAAAAATCAACTCCGGCCATCACAGAGATCCCGCGACAACATAGTTTCTTCAGCCGATGCCCGTTTGCATGCCCGCGTGTCTGTTACCGGCGACGCACGTAAACAGACAGGGACATGTCGAGAGAACGCTACACTTCGTCAGTCCGATTTGTTTGTTGTGTTCATCGGCGATCAGTTTTATAGTGTATTGTGTCAGTGTGTATGATTATTGTAATAGAAATATAGGAAAATAAATGTATGTGTGTGGTTGTTTGGATTTATCCATCTATG
>NC_051400.1:2555769-2556241 GCF_015228065.2 Penaeus monodon
GCGAACGCCCTCTTCAAGGGAAGCATCAGTGAGAAAGGGACGCCTCGACGTCACTGGTGTCAGTAACGAATTCTGGTTCACAAGCACCCCTCAGAGCCTTCAGGAGAGTCAGCCCTGCATCCAGCGTTTGCCTTTTCTCGGGTTTCTCCTCCAGAAATCCCATCGCGATCTCCTCCAGATTTTATGGAGATTCCATGACCTCGGCTATTGTCTTGAGCAAGTACCCGAAGGAGTATACGTCTTGGGTGGGATGGCTCAGGACGACGGAGAAGACCTCAGGGGCCATCCACATGGGGGACCAACTTGGTCTACGATAGCAACACTTTTCACCCTCCTTATCGGCGTTGCCGAAGTCGATAACGTGCACCTTTCCTTGGGCGTCCACTAGGACGTTGTCCTCCTTCAGGTCGTGGTGAATGATTTTCTTCTGATGGATTTCCTGTATCTTAATGCAAAGATCGATGGCCACTTC
>NC_051400.1:2556376-2556632 GCF_015228065.2 Penaeus monodon
GGGTGTATTGTCAACATCACATGCACTTATACCCACTTACACCCACAGCAGAAAATATATCTGTATCCACACAGACATTCCATTCCATATCAGTGATCTGCATAATGACAGGTCTGACGCTCATAATGATACATAATAGCATTAGCAATAGCATTAGCCTAGGGAGAACGTCAGATAGTATTTCCGAATGCATTTTTTTCTTTCTTTTTGTTAAACCGTTCACCTCCTTAGTGAACTCTGTTACCTTAATATGGAA
>NC_051400.1:2556688-2556818 GCF_015228065.2 Penaeus monodon
TGTAAACTGCAAAAAAACCCCGCAAATAATGAAAAGCTCGAGGGGCATAATCACATCTGGGTTGCTTCGCCACAATGCATTCACGGAAATAAATAGGCAAGCAAACAGACAGGTTAGTAATTAAAAATAA
>NC_051400.1:2557797-2558201 GCF_015228065.2 Penaeus monodon
ATTCTGATATGCAACTCGGCTCGATGTCTTAGACCCTTTCGCTCATTCATCTATCCACGCATCATCTCACTAAATTAGCATAGTTGCAAAAGAAAAAAAAAGCACGGAGATTTTGTTGGGATTAACTCACAATAGAAAAAACGACATTTTATTTTGAGGGTGATTAACGGATAACGAAAAAAAACGTTTTTTTTTTTTTGACGGGACAATGCATGTGTTCGGAAGCGTTTTTATTGCTTCCCCTTATCTTGGTACATGATTTGTTTTATCCACTCTTGAAGGAGGAGGATAAGTCAATGCAAATGAAGGTCGTGCAGGATTGCGAATGTCGTGTGGGGGTGAGGGAGGAGAGGGGGGGAGAGGGGAAGGTGGGGTAGGGGGATGATGGCTTGTCGTAGGATCGT
>NC_051400.1:2558252-2558328 GCF_015228065.2 Penaeus monodon
GGGTTGGGGGTAGGTTTTCTTTTTCTTTTGTTCCTTTCTCTTCTCTTAGCTCATATTCTGTATCCTTCATTTCGTT
>NC_051400.1:2558538-2558821 GCF_015228065.2 Penaeus monodon
ACTTCATAAAAGAATTGTGACTCGGTTTCCATGGCAACTTCGGATAATCCATCACTTGGTGCATCTCTCTAAATACCAACTTAATGACCTTTCCTGTAATTTCGTGATGGCATAATGACCTTATCTCCACGACAACTTAATCATCCGTAATGTCAAGATGATAAACTATTCTCTCCCGTTCCCTTTCGCCGCCATCTTGGTTTTGATGTCTTCGTGGCTCTTGGATTCGAACATAAGTTATAGATGAATGTGAATTGATATAGATTAAAGGGAGGAGCATGTA
>NC_051400.1:2559884-2560551 GCF_015228065.2 Penaeus monodon
GGGAGGAGCGGAGCGGGAGGCCACCCACCCGCGGAGATGACGCAGTGGACCTCACAGCCTCCTTCGGGTTATGATTCACTCCAGGAAAGACGCGTTAGAGAGGTTAGACAGGAGGGAGGGGGGGGGGAAGGAGGAGGGGGGAAGGGGAGGGGGATGAGAAGGAGAAGGAGGGGGGGAAGGGGAAGGGGGGTGGGAAGGGGATGAGGAAGGGGATGAGGAAGGGGGGATGGGAGGGAAGGAGGATGGGGGAGGGGGAGAAGGATGGGGGAAGTGGAGGGAGGGGGAGGATGGGGAGGAGTAGGAGGGCGGAGAAGGGGGAAGGAGGAGGATGGGAAAGGAATGGGGATAGGGGAGGGAAAGAAGGAGGAGGCGAAAAAAGGAGGGTGGGGAGGGGAAGAAGGAGGGCGGGGAGGGGAAAGGGGAGGATGGGGAGGGGAAGGAAGAGGAGGCGAAGACAGGAGGACGAGGAGGCGAAAAAAAACGAAGAGGGTGGAAAAGGGAAGGAGGAGGATGGGAGGGATAGACGGAGGACGAGGAGGGACAGTGGGAGAGGGAGTGGAGTGGGAGAGGAAGGATGAAAATGGATGGAGGGGAGGAGGAGAAGGAGGAAGAAGAGGGACAGGGTAGTTCTGTACGCAATAAAAAAAAAAAAAAATTACCATCCTTA
>NC_051400.1:2560648-2560785 GCF_015228065.2 Penaeus monodon
TCAAATCTCTCTTCACATTCATTTCATAATATTATTTCTCAAATTCCTTTCTTACTGCACTCGTATATATTCCTTTTTTTTCTCTCTCTCTCTTTTTTTGTCTTTTTGGGGTGACTGTGGTTGCGGCAAAAACCCTA
>NC_051400.1:2560826-2560944 GCF_015228065.2 Penaeus monodon
AGCAGGTAATTACAGCTGTTAATTAGCGTGTTATGGAGGGGAACTGGTCACGACTGTGTGGGTTGTATGGTAAAGTCATTTAACATTACAAATAGGCCTTACCTCTTTGTGCTTCTTA
>NC_051400.1:2561459-2561685 GCF_015228065.2 Penaeus monodon
GAAGCTGATATGCATATCTGTGTGAGGGCTTGCATGTGTGTTTGTGTGTAAATGTTATTGTAAATGTAGAAGTATGTTTGTTCTGTCTTGTTCGAACGAATTTCGTAAAAAAACTCGGTAGAACATTAGCATAAAATATTTCTTAAATTCATATTCTTTTAGCTTCCAAGCCTCAAATAAATTAACGTCACTGCTTCTTAACACGTAAGTCATCCGAGACGTAAAC
>NC_051400.1:2561795-2562204 GCF_015228065.2 Penaeus monodon
ATGGCTGGAAGTTCATTAACTTTTTTCGTAGCGTATCCTTTTACACGCGAACAATACCGGATCTGCTTTATTAGGAAAAGCACGAAAAGCCTCGACCCTTGTAGGGTGGCTTTCAAGCGAAAATGGGTCGGCTGGCTTTCTCAAAGAAGGAAAACTTTGGCTGTGATCTCATAAGTACTCATTCCATGTCGTGTGCCAGTACCGCACGTCCTCTGCTCGGGATGGATGCCACGCCTCTGCGCCGCTAATGATGGCTTTATGACATCATTAGCACAAATGTGTAATAAAACTGTACAAGCACGGGGATCAAGGCGCATCAACACCCATGGGAGGCCGAGGGAGGGTGGCGGCGGTCGGCGCGTCCTCGCGGAATGCGCAAGTTGCTGTCGGACAAGGCAGCTGAATGCGA
>NC_051400.1:2562553-2562872 GCF_015228065.2 Penaeus monodon
CCCTTTTCTTGAAATCACGAAAGCCAACATAAATCACAAATTACCCCCTTCCCCCCCCCGAAAAAAAAAAAAAAACAACTTTCTCCTTTTACCAACCATGCTTAACCCCCACGCAACAAGCATATCCTGAGTTTAGAATGTAAGAGCTCTGTGACACACTCGGCCTTGTTCGTAGCATCCTCATGATCATAAACAACGCTCCTTACCAGGGACTCAAGCGCTGGTGTATTTGGATGATTTCAGAGCGGCGGTGAGCGATGGGTCTTCGGCTCTCCGCTTGACGTGGGGGATATGTCTGAGTGAGGAGTTCCTTAGTCGA
>NC_051400.1:2563361-2563676 GCF_015228065.2 Penaeus monodon
GCTAAGAACAATGTTTTTTTATGCAAAATGTAAACAGTATTTGTGGTGCATATTTGCACATAATTTTTAAACAGAGTTGGTTGTTATCACTTTGATTATACTTTTCGTGTCATATCTGGAAATATACGTCAGTTGCAAAGCTGAAAGATGAATATCACGCCTCAGGGCATTTTCAGCATAATGCAAGAATATGACAGCTGAGAAGGGTTACGAAGTACAAAGCAGAGTACAGTGATTATCCGGTCCAAATTTCTGTCTGGGTCAGAGGAGAGTCGAAGATGCGACATGTTGACAGAAACGGTGAAGACAATACCG
>NC_051400.1:2563809-2564007 GCF_015228065.2 Penaeus monodon
AATGAGTATAGTTTCTTCTTCGTTAAAATAAAAGAGAGGTTGCTAGTACAGGTTTTGTCTAACGCTTATTTGAACTGAGCTTATGATATTAACACCACTGAGAAGAACATTAGCTGATATCAGCATATCTGAAGTCCGACGTTGGTGAATAAAACATCGTACATTTTTTCGCCTTGTTCGACATGACAGTAAATGTTT
>NC_051400.1:2564437-2564586 GCF_015228065.2 Penaeus monodon
CCCTCCTCCTCGCTTGGAAGAAGCAGGAGAAGACGCGATCGGCTGTTTCCTCTAACGTCGCAGGTCCGTGCTCGCCAACGGAACACTGGCGATCTGGGTGTAATCAGCGGCGTCTTGGCTTTGGGGTGAAGGCGGGTTTGGGTCAGCGG
>NC_051400.1:2565043-2565130 GCF_015228065.2 Penaeus monodon
AGAGCCTTTTCATATTTGTGCTCCATAAAGGGAGATGTAACTTGACATTTTTTTACAGTCAAGATGCTATGTGCTAAGCCAGACTAA
>NC_051400.1:2565184-2565843 GCF_015228065.2 Penaeus monodon
TAGGTAATTACATTAATCTAAATCTTTTTACTCATGATATTATCAGCTTCATGTATTAAATATTAGATATATATCATGGCAATATCATCGTCAGAGATTTCCATGATGATTTTTTTTCGCAAAGATAGAAAGAAAAAATTAAGGAGTAGGAATTTGACACATTTTCCATTTTCCACTTCGAATTCTGTAATCTAAAGATGCTAAGTGACGAAACTAAGTAAATATATTGACATTCAGACAATATAGGTGTCCCAGCTTATATATTTTTCGTCAAAGGAAAGTCGAATATCAGTTCACATGAGCCTCTCGCCCGTCATAGGCAGTCGCTCCATAAAGATTGAAGCACATAAGGAGTTACAGCTGTTTAAAGGCATTCCTGTCTGGAAAGGGGCGCGGTCCATTCTGACAGCTGTGATTACAACTCCCACTGTCCAGGGCTAAAGAGAGGGTCTGCGTGCTCCTCGAATTGATTAGCATATTTTCTTCAAAGAGAATAGGTTCTAGAGTGATATGTAATGCCTTTTTTTTTCGCTTTGCTGTAACTTGATATGGAAGATGTTTTGGGAAAAGTGGTGGATTTGAAGTGACGGTTGATTGGCGTGTGCTTTGTTTACTTCAAGATTGTTTTGGTAATTGGAAATAGTTGATTTATTGGTCGT
>NC_051400.1:2566010-2566369 GCF_015228065.2 Penaeus monodon
GTGATGCAAAAGGGGCGTGCTTTTAGGCGAGGTACTTGTGCCGTTTTTGTCTTCCGATACTTAGTCTTGATCTTGGTAACTGCATTATATTACGACACCATCTTATTTGAAGAAAAAGACGAAGGAAAGATATCACAAAGAATTTGCTTTGTGTTTTTGATATAGAATGATTTGGTAGTATTAATTTCGTAAGATATATATGAATTTATAGGTTTTATGCTTCTGTGAGTTTACCTCTGAATGTATTTTCTCTTTTGCAGGTCAGTGGATACTCTCTCGAGGCTACGGCGAAAAGATATTTTATAATGGACGAAGTATCAAGACTATAAAGGTAATATATACACACACACGCGCGCGCG
>NC_051400.1:2566603-2568129 GCF_015228065.2 Penaeus monodon
TCCTCTCCCTCCACGGATCTCCTGAGGTTTGCACGTCGCCCTCATAAAGCCCAAGGTAATGACCACGTCCCACTTGGCTTCTTGAAGACGTCGCACACTCTAATGATAGCTTGTCCTCGCTCGGAGCCTCATTGGCACCACCATCCTTTAGAGCGAATTACGTGCATTATGATTACATACGTCGGGTGGCGATAAATCTGTATTGATGTATCGCCGATGGAGACCGAGTTAGCGGCGGTCCTCTCCGGCAGATGGCGCGCGGAGGTCCAGGCTACTACTAAATCGCGGACTCGATCTCGGGATTCTAAAGACTGTTATGTGTAATGGCTTCGGCGGTCGGGCTGTTTGCTCTCCGGGGGTGTGTCTACTGCAGGGAGGTGGTATCGCGGTATCTGGGCCAGCGCGGGGTGCTGGTATTGCGGTTTTGGGAACTGCTGGAGGAAGGTCTCGGTGTTGCGGTGTTTTGGTCTCCTGTGGAGTGTTGGTATTTGTGGTGTTTGGGCTCCTGTTTAGTGTTGACATTGCGGACTTTGGGTGTTGGTATTGCGGTTTTGGGAGCTACTGGACGGAGGTGGTATCGCGGTATCTGGGCTACTGTGGGTCGTTGGTATTGCACTGAGTGAGCTACTGTGGGACGATTTTAACCCTGTTGTATTGCTTGCGCTACTGTAAAGTAATTTAATGTGACGATTATGATACTGTTAGCGAAAGGGGAAATTTAAGTTCACGAAGATCCAGCCGAAGGCGACCCCGTCAGAGAGCATCAAAGGAGCGACTGATATAATATGAGAAGATCCAACTCGAAACCCCCGTCAGACACGTATGATATAATTGTGATTCTCTCTGACGTAAAGACTCGCCGAGAACCCGTACGGCTTTTCTCCCAAGGTGCTGAGGCCATGGGCGGGTTCGCTCCTGGTCTGCCCTGGTTATGTGGCCATGTACCCTCCTTCGCTACTGAACCCCACTCCACTCATACGCAGTGCCCCCGTTCCATCCATACGTCTTACCCCCCACTCAATCCAAACCCCTCAGCCCCCCACTCAGTCCAAACCCCTCACCCGCCACTCAATCCAACCCCCCCCCACTCAATCCAAACCCCTCACCCCCCACTCAGCCAATACCCCTTACCCCCCCCCCCCCACTCTTCCCACCCCAACCCTTACCTCCATTTCACCCATACCCCTTACACCCCCCTCTTTCTAGCCCCCCTTACCTCCACCCCGCCCTGAGCCCCTACCACCATCCCCAACCCTTGCCCCTTACCCACTCCACCCACCACTTACTTCTTACCACCACCCCTATCAACACCCCTACCCCCACTTCACCCCCACCCCTTACTCCAACTATGTCCCTAACCCCCCACCCCGTCCCTCCTCCACCCTCTCTTAATCCTTCCACCAACCCCGTTCTCCGTACCCCCACCCATGGAAGCACCGAGGCCTTCCTCGAAGGTCTGCTGACTCACTCTTGGAAGAGATGAGGCGGAGCGGAATAGTAGCATTACTCGGGTTCTCGAGGGCTCG
>NC_051400.1:2569400-2569527 GCF_015228065.2 Penaeus monodon
TACGCGCCATGGCCTCCAGGAGCGTTGGGTTTACCACCCATAAACGTCGCATTTGGTCAGTAGCGACGACGACCCGGAACGCCGACTCTCTCTTGGGGGGGGGGGGGGGTCGTCCTCGTGCGCTTCG
>NC_051400.1:2569714-2569888 GCF_015228065.2 Penaeus monodon
CGTTCTTGCGTGTTAGTCTATTCTTGCTTTTCATCCCCTTTTTTGGTACTCTTTTTCGTCGTAAATCTTTTTTTTCTCTCTCTCTCTTTTCTGGCTGTGATTACTTCGTCTGCTTATCGCCCGCTTGTCGTCCATAGATTCTGCGTCGATATATCTGGTTAGCGTTGAGACCTC
>NC_051400.1:2570383-2570739 GCF_015228065.2 Penaeus monodon
ACCCAGTCCTCAGTGGTAGCGATACCCCCGAACCCGGTCCCGGAGGCGCAGGGAAAGGGTGCAAATTGCCCCTAAGGTTGCACCAAATAGAACGAGGCCAATCGCACCGCCCCATTACGCGTGTGACGTGATGCCATCAAGCAGCCACGGTCTTAGGAAGGCACTTTAATTGCTTGGGACAGACCTAGCGTGCGGATTCTTGGGTCGACGAGGAGGTATTCGCCAGGTTCTTAAAATGTCTTTCCTCGGGTTAACTTTTAGAATATTTTTAATGGTTCTTCGTCAGATTAATTTTAGGACATTTTGAAGGTAATGTATAATTGTTATGTAGAATGAGACAGTTTTTTAATGGCGAC
>NC_051400.1:2570837-2571005 GCF_015228065.2 Penaeus monodon
CATCTTCCACAAAGCAATGCATCAATCCCCTGGCATTTAAAGCGACCCCCCCCCTTCGGGCCCCAGCCGGTCCCACTTACCATACCCCGCGTTAAGTAACAATGTCTTAGGTCCAGCAAAAAACACGTTTGCGAACGCCAATTACTTGCCCAGCCACCAGACCCCCCC
>NC_051400.1:2571029-2571177 GCF_015228065.2 Penaeus monodon
TTTGAGGTAGTGGTACATTACCGTTTCACTGTTCGCCTTCCGATTAAACGACAAATAAATGATAGATCTTCCATTATTTATCGTTCCGTTTCTGTTTGTTTATCTTTCGTCGTGAAAAATTGGTTATATGTCTTTTCATTTCAAATTT
>NC_051400.1:2572214-2572410 GCF_015228065.2 Penaeus monodon
AAATATTTTTATTTTTATTCTGCTTAGCACCCCTCTTTCTTTTTGTATGCTCCTCCTTCGCACCCTTCTTTATTCTCGACAGTCTCCCTCCACGCCATTCCTCCCTCTCTATTCCCCTGTTTACCCATAATGCAATTTTCTTTTTACTGCAGACTCACTCTTCCGAAATCTCGCTTCGTTTGTCTTTGGAGGTCAG
>NC_051400.1:2573312-2573917 GCF_015228065.2 Penaeus monodon
ACTAGCCTCAAAGTTCTTCATAATCTTTTATTACATGGATTTCAGTTGAATCTCATTACTACTAATCCATCAGAAAATCGTGCGTCGATAATCGGATACATAAGCATATACAGAGAAATATAAATGATCGCTAAGGCATAGTAAATGTCATGTCGTTATCGCGCGGCATAAGAGAGAATTGCATCCTCTATACTTAGCATTTATTGACTTTATGGTCGTAAATACTCTAGTGTATAGACGTTATAGATTCTCTAACGATTATGGGGTAAAAGTCAGGTACAACGCATGTCATCTTTCTACGAAAGTATTGAAAGTAGAGTCTGTTATTGCATATTTTGTCCGAATATAAAATGTATAGTAAATGGTGCCATCTATGAATATATCTCGTGCATGATTAGATGGAGGGTAATGTTTTATTAAGACATTTATTGTAGATATTGCCCTACAGACACGAGGGGAATTAATAAGCCTTTTTTTATTGTTGTAACCTGATGTTGACATGACACTTGACGAGATCTTATTTACAACACGATATATTCTCATTTTATTATTTATTGATAATAGCTTACATAAACTATAAAAAAAACACTAACGGATTCTACGTA
>NC_051400.1:2573942-2574136 GCF_015228065.2 Penaeus monodon
AGAAAGGACATTTGATATGGAAGCATCTAGAATCTCGGAATTTCCAATAAAAAAAATTAAGATCATCTGACTGCGTTGCTTGCAGGCAAATGTCATGGATATTTTACTAGAATTCTTCTTAATTCCATTCGAGGAGATCTAGTCCTTTGTATTATTTTTGCATCTTGATTTTATAACAGCTTGTTTTTTATGCA
>NC_051400.1:2575639-2575819 GCF_015228065.2 Penaeus monodon
GGTCTGTGGGTGGGTGTGTTTAATAGATGTTGTTAATTAAATTCTTGCTAAATACTGCACTCGATCATATGAATTAAATTTATTGTGTGTCTCTGTTCAATTGTAAATTATTACATAAATTTGTATGGTGTTTCTCAACGGTACTTTCGATTAGCATTATGTGACTGCATTATCAAATCT
>NC_051400.1:2576009-2576362 GCF_015228065.2 Penaeus monodon
TGCTCTCCCCTCTCTTCCATTGCGAGATGCCCCATCTTGTCTTCTTTCTTTATTTTATCGTTAACATTTATTTCTCCCTTTTTGAAGTCTTTGTGAGTAAGGTAAATGCACGGTGACTGCAACATATTCGAGAGAGAATATGCTGTGATAAATCCTGAAAAGGGAGGCAATTCTATAAATGGAGCAACTTGCTTGGTGAGCAGAGAGTTGGAATGTCAATTAGGTTTCAACTCCAAATGATAGAAAAGTGTTCATGTATGAATTTTCTCTCTATAAGGGATCCAGATGTTAATGAAATATTGTTTTAAAGACTGTTTACCGATGTTATCTTTTGCAAAAGAAAGTTTTGTTGT
>NC_051400.1:2576408-2577178 GCF_015228065.2 Penaeus monodon
AGAAGATCATGACTGAATAGCTTCTTTGCTTAACGGAGTGATGTGTTATGTACTGCGTACTTTCAAGGGTAAATTCTTAAAGTCGATCCGATCGCATGAAAACGGTCTTTAAGCAAGAATGCAGCCTTGCTCAATGATCAGATTGCAACCGATTTTGTTTACGCGCCACAAAAGTCAATCAGAATAGCGGAGTGAAAAGTCAGAATCAACTCGTTCTGAGCGAAAATTTCATTCCATTTATGACGTTTAATCCTTTTTGTAAATATTTTTTCCATTCTGTTTTTTCGTCACGTGTATTATTACTCGAAATGTATTCACACATTATTTCTTCACGATTGTTGATATACTTTCTATAATACGAGAAGGTTTGTTGTCGTGTTTCTTTGATAATGTATACTGAAGGGTCACACTCCGTCCCATAACGCGATGTATCTGACACTTGAGGAGGCCATAAGACACGGGAATGTATGGAGATACTTATTCTCTTTTCCAAAAATGGCCACGAATTCTCTCTAATTGGACCAAAGAACGTTTGCAGATCGAAGACCATATGAACCTCTTGTTCTCATTAGCTCAGCGGGCAGGAAATCGAAGAAAAAAAGCGAAATTATTTGTTATTTGAGAGAGAGAAAAAATGTATAGCTTTCCCGGAGGCGGAGGTGGGACACTGCGAGCCATCCGTGTCCTATGTATCACAGGGTCGGAGACACATTTCGCTGTCCTGATACATGCGAGTGGCGATTTTCTCTTCTATGGCTTTTTCTTGTTAG
>NC_051400.1:2578112-2578550 GCF_015228065.2 Penaeus monodon
CTCTTCCTGTTTCTAACGCTTTCTAATCACCTACTGACAAACGGTGCGAATCTCCAGAAGCTCTCCCCAAGAAAGCCAGCGAGATGCCATCAGCGGCGATCCAATTTCTTACGGTCTCCCTCCAGACGCATCACGTGACTAAGTCCAGCTGACAATTTTTTTGCGTCCTTTTTTTTTCCTTTAAGAAGTCGATGGAGCAGTGACAGACCCCTTCATTTTTTACCAGATATGGTAGAAATTGTCTCTTAATTTGACAGGGGAACACTTGTGGACAACTCCGAAGACGACTGCGGGGCGAGGTTCTACGTCTGGAGGGACATGCGGCAAATGGCGATTTAATGAAGTGTACTGTATGTGTGAATCGCCTGTGATGGTTTTTCCACCTTTTTTCTCTTTTTTTTTATATCTTGCTGGCGGTGTAAGTCATTAAGAGCGCGA
>NC_051400.1:2578825-2579228 GCF_015228065.2 Penaeus monodon
GGCGCATGTTGTTACACATGAATTTTTTTATTGTATGTTTTACAAGAAATTTTCCATTATATGTAACAACCAACCTGAAAAAAGATATTGAGTTGAACCATATCAGCCATATACATTTTTTTTAATCTTCTCACCCTCTTCATTTTTTTCCCAACCTCCTTTGTTCATCATTCCGTCCCGGGCTGTCCGGGTGTCCTCACGCGCGCGTGTGTGTGTGTGTGGGTAGGACCTTCAGGAGCGCTGCCCGAAAGGCCTCTCGGCGGGCCCTTTGACGGGCGATGCGACACGGGGGAAAGCCTGTCACTCCTTCCCAAATTTGGTGGTATACGATGGCTAATTGCGCCTCGAAACATTGGCGGATGTCTTTCGAAACGGGACCCTGTCGGCGGCCGTTCGTAGGTAC
>NC_051400.1:2579315-2580122 GCF_015228065.2 Penaeus monodon
TAAGTTCTTCAAGGTAATGTGACACCTTCTCGACAGAACGTAGAAAGGTATGATAAGCATTAATATCATCCTCGTATTGGGCATCCCTGTGAAAAATAGTCAGAGCCTCGTCGGTCTCTGCTTAACAAGGAGGATTGTAAGTGTGACAAGTAGACTTATAAGTGTGACGAGAAAACTGTAAGTGTGAAAAAAACCTTATGAGAAGACTTTATTGGTGTGATAAGAAAACTTTATAAGTATGAAAGGAAGGGTTTATGAACTTTACAGAAAGCCTGTCTTTATAAATATGACAAGAAGACTATATTATTATGACGAGAAGATTGTATAAGCGTGCCAAGAAGAATTTTATGAGTATTGCAATAAGGCAGTCTTTATGAATGTGTCAAGTATGATTTATAAGTGCGACATGAGGGCCTCATAAGTGCAAAAAGAATACTTAATAAGTGCGAAAATAATACTTCACAAGTGTGACAAGAAAGCTTTATAAGTCCGACAGGAAGGTTTCATAAGTGTGAGAAGAAGGCTTACTTATAAGTGCGACGGGAAGGCTTTATAAGTAGCCTCCTTGTGGTTTCCCTTCAGCCCGCGGCGTGTGGCCCGATTTCTTGTTGACCCGAAGCTATGTCACCTCGAACACATTTTTTTTTCTCCCCCCCCCCCTCCCCTTGGTTTTTGTAATTATTTTCGAAGGCCAATGTCACAGTGGCAGAACCTTTCATTTAGGTCCAAATTTGTCGGCTAAAGTTGGCTAATTGGCCGAAAGAACACTTGCAGACATTTTTTTAAATGTTTAGAGCTGGTGATCAG
>NC_051400.1:2583351-2583551 GCF_015228065.2 Penaeus monodon
CGCGATTTAACATGTACGGTACACGCTTGCATAACTATAAAAAGGAACTTTGGGATTTTTCACATGAAGTAGTTAGCTAACAGGATTACCATTAGCCAATATCCGAATTGCTATATGAATATTTCACCCACACATAAAAAAGAGAAAAAAAAAACACATACATACGTATACTCGTACTCTCGCCTACGGTTTAAAATGCT
>NC_051400.1:2583578-2583852 GCF_015228065.2 Penaeus monodon
CAGATTTCCAAAATATCACCTTTTCAAAACTGTATTTTATATATTATCTCAGTTTCTCTATTTTTGTTCACGTTTATCCCGGTAGTGTTTTAAATACATCCCCCCACCCCACCACCCACCTCCCACCCCTCTTAAAACAAACAAACAACAACAAAAGGGTTTTGTCCACACTTATGTTGAGTGGATTGCGCATTGCCGTTGAAAAAAAATCCATCTGGTGACTGTGAATCCAGAGTGCAGTTGCAAGCAAAGCAATTGGTAAATGTGTGTTGCA
>NC_051400.1:2583897-2583966 GCF_015228065.2 Penaeus monodon
AATCATAGCTGGACTTACACGATCCACCTGCAAGCATAGATTACCTTCAGATCTGGTGTGCACTCTGAG
>NC_051400.1:2584053-2584132 GCF_015228065.2 Penaeus monodon
TACGATGGATTTGTGTGGCCTCGAGTTTGTTAGTTTTTTTTTTTTTTCGTGTTGATTAGTAGGGTGCTAGGCATCGGTG
>NC_051400.1:2584251-2584727 GCF_015228065.2 Penaeus monodon
GCACTTATGTACGCCCACACTCACTTTGCTTCCAGGAGTATCATATACATTATAATAGACGATAAAATATGTTGCAGTCTTCCAGTGTATATATTAAGCATCAAAGCCAGGAAGACTGCGAGGATTTTATGCACTGCAAGCGCTTGATGTTGATAAAATATTCAAATCATTCATTGTTGTCACACTGTTTGTTGTTGCATGACACACGCATGTTCATTTTTGAGCGTAACAATCAAGAACACATTGATGCATCACGGTCGTCACTCGTTGCATATTTGATGCGCTGAAAGCAAAGGCACTTGCAACAAGCGAAGTTATTTATGATGACTTCTTTCCCCCCAGAGTTTAACTGTGACCAATCATAAGGGAGGGCGTGTTGCTCGGCTGCACTGGGTGCTTTTCAGGTGTCTCGGTTCAGTGTGTGGAGATGAAAGGGTGTTTTATCTCTTAGAATCCTAGGCATGTTAAGATTTATT
>NC_051400.1:2585117-2585896 GCF_015228065.2 Penaeus monodon
TCCCGTCACCTTTTATGACTCCCGAAAAAAAGAATCAGTTTCGCAAGTGACGACAACTTCCGAGCCTCATATCTCAGAGTGCAAAAACAGCGCCTGCCCTTCGCGTTCAGCCTGCATTGTCGTCGAGTTAATCGCGGCGGGGCCAAAGAGCGTCTGGTTTCTCGCTGTTGGCACCACTTCAGCATCGGTAATGGTAGTGCCAATCAAGCTCAACCATACCAGAACGTCACGGACTTAGCCGACTTGGCAAGTCTCGATTTATCTATCTTGACCCCGAATCTTGTCCAAGTTGGGACACGTTGACGGGGAAATCCAAGCAGGGGGGCACGTCACCTGCCGCTCCTACGTCAGGTTTTCCTAATGACTTTGCCTTCAGCGTCCTGCCCAAGAAGGACTCGTGTCTTGTAAAGAAATTGGCAAAGCGTGCTTGTTCTTGTTAAGGAGTATCAGATCATGGGCGATGGCAGACGATCAGAGAGACATCACGATTAATAGCGTGCTTGTTCGGGCCTTGTTTAGCTTGAGACGCACGTTTTCGCGTCGACGATTCTTGCTTTGTGTTGAAAACTGTTAGCACCGTTTTGCTCGCGTGAGAACTATCGTCATGTGATCCTGCGAGAGATGCAAATGCCTAAAGAGAGATTGCATTTAGAGACTTGGATATTACACTGGTTTTATATTTTTTCCCGCGAATATTCTGTTGCTCGCCTATTTGAATATTTATTTTGAATAATCCGATTCATGATTCATTTATACACTCATTAACGCATTCATTCGCC
>NC_051400.1:2585949-2586801 GCF_015228065.2 Penaeus monodon
TAATCATTTCAAGTGTATTTTATTTCATCCACAGACCATCGCTCTCATCACCTAGTGGGGGAAAAGGGGAAAAAATGTGGCTTTTGTACTATTACGGTATTGGATCTCACTAACATCTATATTACATCAGCCTCGTAATTGTTCACATCACCCTCGTCATCATTCGTTCGACGTCATCACCATAGTCACCATAAAGAATACACTTATTATGCACAATACTAGCAGCCAATCACGAGACGATATTTACACCATTGACTTTTTTCTTCTTTTTTTTATTATGAAAAGGGTGTAAGCGAATACAAAGGGGAACCGGCTTCACCAATTGACAGATGTGATATCGAATGTGAAAAGAAGAGGAGGGGGAGAAGAGGGGAGATGGGGTAAGGGGAAGAGGCATAGGAGAATGAGAAGGGGAAGAAGAGGGGGGGTGTGGTAAGGGGAAGAGGCAGAGGAGATAGGGGAGGGAGAGAAGAGGCGAGATAAGGTAAGGGGAAGAGGCAGAGGAGATGGGGGAGGGAGAGAAGAGGGGAAATAAAGTAAGGGGAAGTAGGCAGAGGAGAATGAGAAGGAGAAGAAGAGGGAAGATAAAGTGAGGAGAAAGGGGAGAGGGAACCTAGGAGAAATGGGATGAGGGAAAGGACCAGGAAAAGGGGGAGAAGAGGGGAGATAAGGTGAGGGAAAGAGGAAGAGCAGGAGAGGAGGAAGAGAGGGGAAATGTATTAAGAGGAAAAGATGGATAATAGGAGGAAGGAGAAGATAAAAAGAAGAAAAAAACGGAGGAATAGTAGGTATAGAAGGAGAGAGAAGAAGGAAAAGAAGGAAGGTACTCGAGGAAAAGGGAAAACAGGGTAT
>NC_051400.1:2587013-2587083 GCF_015228065.2 Penaeus monodon
CCGGAGATTTAGGCCTAGCAATGAAAGAAGTTTCAAAGGGCTCAGGAATGGCTCTGCGGATGAAATAAAC
>NC_051400.1:2587178-2587555 GCF_015228065.2 Penaeus monodon
GAAGTAATAAAGAAAGGGAGCATAGATTTGCCAAGAAGAGGAAGGGGAAATTTTACGATGTTTGTGGAGGAAAATGATTGTGATTTTTTCATTTGAATAAAAAAAAAATATACAAGAATTGATTGATGAATTAGGTCTATATTACTGCAGAAATTGCGGATACGCCTATATAATGGAATCAATCATAAGTTGTCTTGCTAAGAATATTTAATTGTCAACAAGACCATTTTTGTTTCCATCTTTTTCATCATCTTATTAGACGAAAGTTTGTGCCTCGTTTTTTTTCACTTCAGCTGTTAATCAAAACTTTTGACGTTTTTCTTTATTCGTTTATGCCACTCCCTTTTTTAACCGCCCCTTGATATGTCGTTCAAGCC
>NC_051400.1:2587748-2587878 GCF_015228065.2 Penaeus monodon
CCCCCCCTCCTCCTTTCCCCCCCGCCCTCCGACCAGACCCCTTCGTCCCTGGAGAGTCACCTCGATAGCCCCGTTTGCACTGTACCGCGTCCCACATAGCCGGGTGATCGTGTATTGTTTAGGGGACGAA
>NC_051400.1:2587979-2588049 GCF_015228065.2 Penaeus monodon
TTACTGCTACTATCACGGTCGCCACCTGGCCCCGTCATGCCCACTCGCCCGGGCACGAGGTCTGAGGATG
>NC_051400.1:2588180-2588248 GCF_015228065.2 Penaeus monodon
GATTAGAGGCAAGCGGGGGAGAAGCTTGTGATAGAGATGGTAGAGTTTGAGGAAGAAGATGTGGTTGA
>NC_051400.1:2588400-2588538 GCF_015228065.2 Penaeus monodon
TTGAAACAGAGTTAATAATTTACTGTATCATTATTAACATATATTATACAATAAGTAATATGATATTTTTTCTTATACATTCGTTTTTTTGATGGAATTTGTTAGATGAAAAATATAGACGGAATTGGAGAAAACTAG
>NC_051400.1:2588650-2588947 GCF_015228065.2 Penaeus monodon
TGTGGTGACGGGGATTAGGAGACGAAAGCGAAGGGGAAGAGATAAAGATAAAGCTTATTTAGAGAAAGAGAAAGTGAAATTTGATGTGATGGAGAAGAAGGAAGTGAAGTTAAGAGAAGTAGACAGTTGGACAGAAAAGATAGATAGAAAAATTGTGATGATGGGAATGGGAAAATAGAGAAAATAAGGGGAAGTAAAGGAGAATAGAAATGTTACGTAGGAAAATACGAATTAAAGGAGAAGGTAAATGAAACGATAAATACGTGTTATGCGATTATCAGATTTGAGATTGAGATT
>NC_051400.1:2589028-2589158 GCF_015228065.2 Penaeus monodon
GGGTAATAAGAAACGCGATATAAAAACAAATAAAGCTGAACAAACCATAACAACAAAAAATACCACGAAATTGCAAAAAATAAGAACAGGGGGAAGAGTCTGACACTGTATGTGTATGCGTATGGAAACT
>NC_051400.1:2589576-2589722 GCF_015228065.2 Penaeus monodon
TACTTGTTCCTACATCAGTTCCAGAAGCAGCAGAGGCAGAGGATGACTAGTGCGTTCGTGTGTTTATCCGCTGCCTCCGCTCTCTCCCCTGCATACATTAACCCACTCGGAGGATAGTTCTCTGGCGCCGTTTTTCTGTAGGGATA
>NC_051400.1:2589888-2590578 GCF_015228065.2 Penaeus monodon
GTAGTCGGTACCTCTGTGTGGATATATAGGTGGATAAAGAAGATTTAGAACCATGGGTTACATTTTGGGGGGCGGGAGAGCTCATGGATGCTGATGAGTAACTGTCAGGACTCTTGCATATAATTATGATAAAGATGGTAATAACAGTGATAAAACTCCAGAGAAATAGAAATAGTAAAAGTTATTTGATCTCCTTTTGTCCTTGTGGTGTCTACATTTTTTCGTAGGATTCTGAATATCATGATATTATATTGCTGGTTATTCTAATGCCATCGTAACATAAATGTACTATTGTAGAAAATAAGCATTCCACTATGAGCACCTTAACCTAACCGCACCATATCTAGGTTAAATAACACTGAAAATAAGACTAAAACAGTGAAAAGAAAAAAAATAAGAAGTTAAACAGAAAAGTAAAAAAAAAATGGACATAGAGTTCCTCTTGCCTTGCCCCCTTTCCTCGACCTCTGTCACCCCTTATCTCGATCATTCCATTTACTCCCCTTATCTCTCGCTCTTCGAGAAAGTCCTCGCGGCAACAGCATTCCTCATCCCTCATTAGCCAGGTTTCTTGCCCCGTTCCTCACTCCTCTTTCCCGTCCTCGTGCCATTAGGGCTATCGGGGTTGTCGCCGGCGTGGGGGCACAGGGGGCTTCTGCCGTGACCCGCTCGTGAGGAGGCGTGTGGGCG
>NC_051400.1:2590882-2591251 GCF_015228065.2 Penaeus monodon
CTCACCTCTCTTGGTATTATCATATTTTCCAGTAGCGTCAACACATACTGGCGAGTCTCCCTTACTACCTTCCAGTAGCTCTTTTTTTGTACACATTCCAGTAGTAACCAGCTTTGTCTACAAGTCCTAGGCAGCTTCCATTTTAGATCCTCGTGGAATGACTGGCCCGCCTTTGTTGTTCTGGTTGTAAAAACGCTTCCGAAAAGATGTTCCAAGCTCTTCAAGAAAAACAACCCGCAATCGCTCGAAGAGAAAACGCCTTTCCAGAAGTCTCGCCAGCGAAGGCCACAAAACAGCGTCCAGTGTCGAGCATCTCCTGGAGCAACGGAAGGAGGAGGAGACGGCGAGTGCCCTGCAGGATGACGCGTG
>NC_051400.1:2591402-2592134 GCF_015228065.2 Penaeus monodon
ACTTCTGATTCAGCATGTTCCTCCCCTCCACCGGCGATTTTACGCTATGATGCGTCACAAACACGAGTTACCGCGTGTTGGGGGTTATTGAGAGCCCGGTGATGTGGCCAGAGGTGGTGTTGTAGCCAGCTGGAGGCGGGGGTTAATTCAGGTGGAGGTGAATTTAGGTGAGGGGTTGCTGTGGCTAGGTGGTGTTGAGGTCAGGTGTGAAATGGAAGAGTTATAACCAGTTAATGATGGTTTTGCTGCATCAGGTTTATATACAGAGGATGGCGATACTGTTGGTATTACAGCAAGGGTATCGTGCTCCAACCAGATGGTATTTTACTGCAGCTAGGAGGGAGAGAGGCTAACACATGATTAATAAGGGCATATACATTTATGTTTCAGGTCGTAAAGATGACATTATTGGCCTTAAATTACCGTCAAGTAATTAAAGAAACAAGACAAAAAAATGCCAATAAAAAAGAAAGATTTTGAGGAAGAGCGATGACTCAGGCGAAAAGGTAACCTGGAGTGCATAAATGGGCACTGTAACTGGCCTAATTACTAGCATATCACCTGGACGGCCCATATACAGTCGTAAACGTCTCGACTGACCTTGGTTATCAATGTAAACTTTTAAGCATCCCTTCTTCTCTCTACTTCGTCTCCCCTTTGTCATGTTCAGGCTGCTCTGGAGGTACGTTAAATCTAATTCTATTTTCTTCCACGTAGAGATCTGTGGATTGT
>NC_051400.1:2592354-2592693 GCF_015228065.2 Penaeus monodon
ACTCATTCGACAGAATCCGACACAACTGGACTAAGGTGTAGGTACAAGTGGCCTTAGGAGTGTAATATTTCGACAAAGTTTACGATGAAAAAATATAGCATAATTTCGGCCACTTGACTGGAATGTCGGTACATGTAGCCATACAGAAAGGGCGTTAGAGAAATAATTCCTCGGGGTAAACACTTAATAGATGGCGTCTTTTGATATATAAACAATTTGCATGTGCTAAGTTAGATATCAAACGGAAGTAAAGACCTTGGTTAGGGATCTCTCAGGATAATATTGAGTAGTTAGTCAACGGGAGTTAGGTGGTTGAGTTTTTAAATGATGTGTGAAAAA
>NC_051400.1:2593688-2593897 GCF_015228065.2 Penaeus monodon
TTTTGCCTCAGAAAATAAAATAAGACGAATCTGAAGTTAAAAAAAGATGGAAGAACAAATGATAAGAGCAGATGAAGATAAAGGAAGTAGACAAGGCAGCAATTAAAACACGAATTAGAAGAAAGAATAGGAATAGCATAATCTGAAAAGCTGGTAGATGAGAGAGGCTAATGTCTATAATAATTTTATCATTAACTGAAGTTATGTTA
>NC_051400.1:2593977-2594043 GCF_015228065.2 Penaeus monodon
TTAACTAGACGGGGGAGGGGGGGGAAGACGCAGATGATGAATAAAAAAAAACAACAACAGATGATG
>NC_051400.1:2594073-2594429 GCF_015228065.2 Penaeus monodon
CTTGAAAATACGCAACAGAAAAGTTACGACATAACGAATCCTGTGCGCTTACCATAATTGAGCAGGGTAAGCTGGATGCTCGCCGGAAGTGGTGGCTCCTGCCTCCCAGCTATCCTGAATCCTGCCACGTGTCCTCTCCGCCGCCCTCCGCTCATCCCTCCGCCTCGCCCACGTGTCCTCTCCGCCGCCCTCCGCTCATCCCTCCGCCTCGCCCACGTGTCCTCTCCGCCGCCCTCCGCTTATCCCTCCGCCTCGCCCGCGTGTCCTCTCCGCTTCGGCGTCCCTTGCAGTGTCTCTGGGGGTTTCTGTTTGGTGCCCCTGTGGTTGCGGTGGGCGGGTTTTCCCTCCCGGTGAAG
>NC_051400.1:2594769-2594983 GCF_015228065.2 Penaeus monodon
TAGAAAACTGGTGAATTGGTCCTGTTAACAGTCTACAATAGTCTAACATAGCTTGTAAGGCAGTAGTTTGTATGCAGCTGTCAGAAAGAACAGCTGCATGCACTTTGGTCATGCATTTTGGTTTGAACTTTTTTTTTCTTTTTCATTCGTATGAAAAAATAGTTGATTAATAGATATTATTTTAAGCAGATTGAAGGAAATTGAAGGAAAACGC
>NC_051400.1:2595170-2595430 GCF_015228065.2 Penaeus monodon
GCCCATCTACCCTGCCAGGAGGATGAACAAAAAGGCCCCGCTCTCCCCGACCCGACCGCCCGCCCACGAAAGCCACGAGTGAGTCTTCCCTTCACGCCCTCGCTCCGTGGAGCCTCGTCAGCGTAGGTCGCGTCCCGAGCAGCGCGTCATCTCGGCTTCCTCGATGATGCTCAAGGTCTCGCATCCCCTACTTCCGAGCCTCCTTCAGGCAGATATTCTTCATCGCCAAGGATGTATTGGCTAGGGGGATGTGATTCCTG
>NC_051400.1:2595695-2596591 GCF_015228065.2 Penaeus monodon
GTATGGTTTGGATTGACTTTTTTCTTTTTTATTGTTGGTCTCATAAAACGTTTCATAGGGTTTATAGGTATTTTTCTCTCTTTTATTATTGGTAGCTTGAAAAAAAAAATTTTGTTTTAATATTTTTTACATAAAAACTGCCTTGCCTACATAAAAAAGTGTTTTACATTAGCATTCTTTCAATGTTGAAGATTTATCATATTTTTGTATTTGCAGGAGACAGGAAAAGCTTTTAGTTTTCTTCTTCATTAAAGTGCGTTTTAATGCTCGTCGCTTCCAGGAAAACACACACGAGGCGATCGACGTGGGTGGTCTTGGACAATACCGGAATCTCATTTTCCTTTGCCAGATATTCTTTTTTTTCATTATTCGGTGTTAAGAATCCTCTAGTCATTTCGTGGCCCTTATGCTAAGTGTAGAGGAAATAAAACACTAATAGAGTTTATATGGGCGATTTTTTTTTTAGATATATATATATTTGTTTTCTCTCTCTCCGTCGCCTTTCCTGAAGACGGCCAGCCGGTCGGACTTCGATTCTACAGTCATAACCGGCTGACATGATTATACGCGGAGGGGAAAAAAATGACAAGGTGATAGTGTCTGGTTACAAAATAGAGACGGTCCGGCAGCACCTAATTGGCAAGTGTGGTCCAAGAGCCGAGGGTTGTACATGTGCCACCGACATGCAACGCTACCATTCGTCTTCTCCCCCGAACCTCCGCTGTCTTGGCCCACCTCCCGCGTCTCCGGCGAGCGACTCCCGCCCTTGTGCGAACCGGCAGGAAGGCAGGAGGCGGCGGCGGTAACGAACTTATGTAAAGGGGAGGGAGGACTACGTACGACAGCGAGCCGGCCGGGCAGAGACGTATGTAGCGATCACATTGTTTTAAGGGCTA
>NC_051400.1:2596675-2597391 GCF_015228065.2 Penaeus monodon
AATTTCGCTTGTTTTATGAGTGTTTCGGAGACTTGGGGGCCTAGTGTGTGTGGTTGCTGTGGAGGGTTGTTATATGCAGGCGTTCGTAGATTTGTTTGTTTTTCACGCTTATCCTTCGTTTTTCCCCTTTTATCTGCTTCGTTATTTATTTTTTAAAATCCTTTACATTCTCCTCCTCCATTTCCTCCACCTCTTCCTCTCCTCCCTCTCCTTCCTCCCCTTCCCTCTGCTCCTCCCCTTTTAGCTTCGGCCTTCGCTCCTTTTTCTTCCTCTCCCTCCACTCCTACTTCTCCCCCTCCATAGGCACCTCCCGAACGCCTCACCTCCCGACCCCCCTTCGTGGCTCTCCCCTGAACGACCGCTTTGCCTTTTTAAGCCGAAACGTACGCGGAAAGAGGCATAATTACCAGCCGGCGCGGAGGACGAGGTTTCCGAAATTTTGATGGATGAAGGTGATGTGTCGGCGCGAGGTTTTCCCGCCGAAAGCCGACACGCTAGGCGGCGTCGGGAGCGTTCGGGAAATCACTGGCTCGCATGTCACCCTCGCCCATAGGCTGTTATTTGGCTCACTCTTCACGTGGCAAAAAGAAGGGAGGAATGCGTCGTAGGGTGTTTTCGGCTGGGCTCTCTTGTCAACGACATGACATTTGGTCACTTCAAATTAAGCGTCCATGTTTGACTCGGGTTTGAAGAGTTTATTGTGGCCGTTCCATAGC
>NC_051400.1:2597411-2597905 GCF_015228065.2 Penaeus monodon
GACTTGTCGCGACATTGTTTACAAGTTTCCAATTGGTCATAACAGCCACGTGATCTAATTGTCTGTTTTGGCCGTAATGTCTATATAGGCAGCTGGAGAACCCCCGTCCTTTTTATTAAATAACTTTCAACAAGCAGCGAATCTATACGAATCTGTATTTTATCCCATCTATTACTGTCATGTTATCAGGATACTTATTACTTTTCAACCAAAAAAAATGTATACGTCATCTCGAAAAGCACAGGTACGATCGACAATTCCTCTTCGGTTATCCACAGCATCAGAAAATATCACTGTGATTAAAAATTATATATATATGCCCCCCCCCCTTATGCCCCAGATTACTTACGTGAGGATGCTTATGCTAATTCGTAGTGTACTTTCAAAAGTCCTCCTACTCCTCCTTCATATAAATACTTGTATCGTATTTATAGGAAGAGACAAAATTCCTGTCACGGAAACCCCATTTCATTTCATTATCTTTATATTTTTTT
>NC_051400.1:2598294-2598639 GCF_015228065.2 Penaeus monodon
CTCGCGCGTGTGCACGAGTATGTGCTTGTGCTTTAAAAATGTCCATTTTGAAATATTTTTAAAAAGTCGTAAAGGTTTGGATTATTTCAGACATCTATTTCCCACTCCCCTGTGGCCTCCCTGCTTTAATGTATTATTTCCTCGGAGTCCGAAGGTTTAGATTTTTGCATTCTGAACTAAAAAAGCATCTTCAGGTTTTTTAAGAGCTGTATTTTCGGGAATGAAGTAAAAGGCCTTAAAGAAAAAACACTGACAGATTAGTGTTATTATTTTTTTTTCTTGTTATTGCCATTTTCATTACATTTATTTCATGATTTTTTTTTAAATATTAGTAATGTTATCAAT
>NC_051400.1:2598726-2599694 GCF_015228065.2 Penaeus monodon
GTGGTGGTGATAAAGACGGGGGTCAAGATTATTATTTTTCTTATAATGATTAAGGAAATTAACCAGTGAAATAAAGCTAAGAATAGTCCAGATAATGTTCATGATAGACTGTTCATTAAATAATTAAACAATTAAATTTCATAATTTTCATTAAATGATAGAAACATTACTTATCCATATTATATCGGGCCGACTTAACACGCGCTCGAGCCCCCGGCGTAGTGTTAATAGAAAAGGCTGTCCGCGGCCGGGAGGAGGACCCGCCAAGGCAACCGTGTCCGAAGGGCGTGCCGCTCCTGAAAAGCCGTTCGTCACAGATACGAACAGAGACTGAAATTGACACGTTGACATTAATCGCATGACGAGTGCATGTGACGAGTGCATGTGCCCGTCGAGATTCTGTGCTCCTGACTAGCTTAAACCGGTAATAATTCTCTGGCGGACACGTAGGTGATAATTCCCAAAGAGACAGGCGCGATGAGGATTAGCTGAATGCAACATGGCTACATAACATCCTATTCTTTAACAGACAGACACGTAGGAGCGGGCGATACACATGCTTTGAGTATGTAGACCGATTTTTATAGTTATTAACATCTTCACGCAGGAATAAGAATTTTAAAAAATTACGATGAAGATTATAAATTTTAATACTTAATACGGTTTCATTTATATGAATCTTTTTTAATCTAAAAGTAAAAATATAATAAAAAGTGTTGTTTAAGAAAAAGAAAAGAAAATGTCCAGAAGGCGCCGGTTGCCATATATATCCATTCATAAAAAAGGAAGATCAAAAAAAATCTTGACACATCATTTTCATGGCTTCAGGGAATAGAAGGATCTGAAATATGGTGATTTTAGCTGTAGTGACACGCTTGTCGGCCAATGACAAGCATGCGGTGTCGGGAGGGTGACACTCGCGCCCTTCACCCTCATGACACCCTTATATTATGACACAGATACGGATA
>NC_051400.1:2599722-2599889 GCF_015228065.2 Penaeus monodon
GTATGGTAAGTCTTATTTGAAACGTTTTACTTTTTTTTGGGTGGTGTTGATATAGAGTATTTAACGGTGAATTTTAGGGATGTAACAGTGGTTGAAATGCTTATTATTATGAGTGTTTATGTATACGTTTGGTTATTTCAGTAACTTGAATAATCCGTTGTGTGTAG
>NC_051400.1:2600015-2600773 GCF_015228065.2 Penaeus monodon
GTGTGTGGGGGGAGGGGGGGCCACTATGAAGACAGTATTTTCATATATATTTGGAACAACATTTTCTTTGTAAGTGTCAATTACACATCTCATTTTCCTCTCTTAATCGTCCAAAAAATTGGTGTAAAAAGAATGTTAAAATACATTTCTTTCTCTCGTTAGTCTCTTCATTTTTATTTACATCAAGCAAGCTATATCAGATTAAAAAAGGTATATTTGCATGACAGTCGTTTATATCCTTTTTTATCGATTAACATGAGTTTGTCAGTTTAGAGTAAGACGTAATTTTTTTTTTCAACTTCTTAAGATCTCTGTGTCCTTCCCCTCCCCCCCTACTCCCCCTCTGCCTCCCTCCCGACCCCTACCTCCCCTCCCAAGAGGATCTGCCTTGCCCTACCCTTCCCTTGGCCTTCACCCTCCCTCGCTCCATTTCCCCTTCCTTCTCTCTCTCTCTCTCTTCCTTTCTCTCCTCCTCGTTTCGCCTTACCTTCCCGCCTCCTCTCCAAGTCCTCCTTTTCCCCTCACTTTCTCCCTGTCCTCCTTTCCTCCCTCCTCTCCTCACCCTCCCTTCCCCCTTCTTCCTCTCGTATGTTTCTCTCTTTTTCCCCTTTTCTGTCCTCCTTTCCTTACTCCTCCTCTCCCCGTTCTTCTTTCCTACTATTTCCTCCTTCTCCTCTCCTTGGCCGCCCTTCCTTCCAACTCCTCTCTCTTCTCTGTCTTCGCTCCTTCTTCTCCTCCTTCTCCTATTCCCTCTCTTC
>NC_051400.1:2601064-2601210 GCF_015228065.2 Penaeus monodon
TCCCTCCCTCAGCCTCCCCTCCACCAGGTCTCCTCCGCCAAGTATAACTGACGGATAACAGCACGGCGGCGAAGGCGGGTGTCCTTCTTGCGAGACATCGGTTGACATCGGTATAAATTGCATCGCGTCTCTTGCGGGAGTGATTT
>NC_051400.1:2602645-2603050 GCF_015228065.2 Penaeus monodon
ACCGAGACCGAGGGACCGAAGGAGCGAGAGACTGAGGGACCGAGAGACCGAGGGACCGAAGGAGCGAGAGACCGAGGGATCGAGAGACCGAGGGACCGAGAGACCGAAGGACCGAAAGACCGAGGGACCGAAAGACCGAGGGACCGAAAGACCGAGGGACCGAAGGAGCGAGATCGTGCGGTCGTGTCGGTCCGTCCCGCCGTCGCCCGAGGGAGCCGAGCGACGGGACGGGACAATAGTGGTAGGCATCTGCCCGAGAAAATCGCCGCGAAATTGCAGGTTCACAGCCAGTTATTGATTGGTTATTGCAGATAACCTCGTCGGAGGAAAGCCAAAAAAAAAGAAAAAGAAAAAGAGACCCAAACAAAGGAATCATTCTTGAAAGGCGAGTGTTCGTTACGAGGG
>NC_051400.1:2603133-2603462 GCF_015228065.2 Penaeus monodon
TATATATATTCATGATAGAGAGGAATAGTTAGAGAGAGAAAAAAAAAAAGAGTATTGAAATGGAACGAATTACTTTGACGAGACCTATTGTCCCTATGGTAGAGGCGGCCTTCTTAAGATGTGGTTTTTTCTCCCTTACAAACGGGGCGGCCTAACTGATAATTACTGTCACACCCTCTGCCACTCTTTGTACAAGGCTCCCGCGAACAAAATACAAATTATACCAGAAAATGTGATATCAGCTTTTTTTTTCTCACGCTTCATTTCATTCATCTCGCTAGCCTGTCTTTCTATGTAACAATGTTGGTATTTCTTTTCTTTTCTCAGGG
>NC_051400.1:2603991-2604118 GCF_015228065.2 Penaeus monodon
CTCGTGTGTTATCCTCCGCAAGATCTGCACGAAATCTATGTAAAACAATATGTTTATGCCGTCTCTTGTCCGCGTTTATTGCTATGTCTTGCTTACGTTCAAGGCTTGGCTGCCTTGGAATTTCTTT
>NC_051400.1:2604963-2605248 GCF_015228065.2 Penaeus monodon
ACGCCACACCTTAAACCATCCCCGCCACATTTACACCTTTTCATTCGAAGGGTCCGAGCACTGCCTCAGAACGGGGAGGATCATCCTAGTCCATTACACACACATCTACAAGAAAGATGAATATATGATGTGATAGCGATGTTTTGATTATGATTATGATCAAGCGGAAGAAAAAAATAAATCAAGTGTCGTGCTATGAATGGTTATCGAACGAGAGATGAAGCTTGTGGGATAGATGGAGTGATAGATAGTTATACGGGCGTACAGAGGTAAGTCAAGACGAGA
>NC_051400.1:2605773-2605938 GCF_015228065.2 Penaeus monodon
CATAAGCAGTAAGAAGGAGATCACCATTTTTTCTCCCTCTTTCCTAGCACCGGAAGTGGATCAATGCACTTGCCACTTCAACTTCGCCTCTCAAGTGATCCGCAAGAAACCAAGTCACTGAACAAACTTCTTTCTCTTTCAGTCCAAGAAGTCGAGCCACACTTG
>NC_051400.1:2606028-2606344 GCF_015228065.2 Penaeus monodon
ATCATATCACATTACGAATTCATCCTCCCCCCCCCACCCCCCTATCCTTTACGGTACCTTCACGCTCGAATTTCACCCTTACCTGCATCTCCTCCCTTCACCTCGGGTTCTCTTTTTATCTCACAACGTCTCCATGTGCCCTATAACGTTGTGATATAAACAGGGTAATTGCATATTAACCCCGGTAACTATATGAGTGTTCTCGATAGCTACGTCTTTATTGTCTCTACTGAACACGTGATGCTGTGTCGACTCGAGTGTGTGAGAGAGATTTCAGCTGTGGTCGGATTCGATGCGTGGGATGGATAGGCAGCAA
>NC_051400.1:2607504-2607735 GCF_015228065.2 Penaeus monodon
CCTCCGAAGCACAGAGCAACGCCCAGCACAGTGTACCTACCTGCAGCTTCCCGGGGTTTGGGGGGTGGGAGAGGGGGGGGATGGCCCGGGAAGGGGGCCTGGTGCGGTTTGGGGGACTCCTGGGGGGGGTTTGGCCGGGGGGTGGTTTTTGGGGGGTGGAAAAGTCCCAGTTTTCTGGGCCCCTTTGGGTTTTGTGGGGGTTTTTTTTCCCTTTCCCCCCCTTTTTCCCCC
>NC_051400.1:2607759-2608131 GCF_015228065.2 Penaeus monodon
ATCTTCCCCCCCTTCTTCCCTTTCGCTTCCCCCCCCCTTTTTCCCATTTTTTTTCCTTTTTAAATTTTTTTCTTTCTTTTTTTTTCCCTTCTTGTTTTTCCCCCTTCCCCCCTTTCTTTTTTCTTTTTTCTTTCTGTTTTGTTTCCCCATTCTTTCTCCCTATCCCTTCATGCTTCCCTACCCTTTTTCCCTCTATCTCTCTTCCTTCTCCTTCCCTCTTCTCTCACTTCTTCCCTCTCTTCCTCCCTCTTTCTCTATCTCTCTCCCTTCTTCTTCCTTCACCATTTCCTCGTTCTCTCTCTCGCCCTTCTTCTCCCCTCCCATTCTCCCTCTATGTCTCTCCTTTCTTCTTCCTCCTCTTCACACATCCGC
>NC_051400.1:2608522-2608728 GCF_015228065.2 Penaeus monodon
CACACCTTCCCTCCGCCCATGGCTGTCAGGTGTCTGGGTTTTCCACTGTTTCTCATTAATGTGGATTTTTTTCAAGGGCAGGTGGCTGGAATTTACTCCTGCGTGCGATTTATCTTTATTTTATTAGTGAGTTCGATTTTGTGTGTGTCTGTATTAATGCGTGTGTGTGTTTATTGCTTACATCGTGTCTGTACGTAACACACATT
>NC_051400.1:2608983-2609053 GCF_015228065.2 Penaeus monodon
TCAAGGGTTAAGCTCGGCGGCCGGAGGCAGGGTCAGGAATCTGTGGCGGTAATACCTACAATCTTGCCAA
>NC_051400.1:2609200-2609333 GCF_015228065.2 Penaeus monodon
ATCCGCACGCTCGCACAATCGCCACACGTTCGCTCGTTCGCATATTTCCAATGCGTTCTCGTTTCTCAAAGCATAGTGTTTTGTTCGGCCGTTCCCAGTGCGTTCGTTTTGCTTGCTTAGAGCTCGGGGCGAA
>NC_051400.1:2609367-2609560 GCF_015228065.2 Penaeus monodon
AGTTGTATATTTGAGTGTTTTTTTTATTATCTATTTTAGTTTATATACTTATTTAATTTTTCTTCGTGGTTATTTTGGTTACTTGATATTTTCTCACGCATGTTATTTGTGTTCTCCATGTTCTTGTTCATTCTGTCATGCTGTTCGCTTTTGGTTAGCGTTAATATTGCTCTCTTTGCGTATGCCCCCAGCA
>NC_051400.1:2609604-2609697 GCF_015228065.2 Penaeus monodon
TTACATTCACTTCTTCACATTCTTATCGTCAACATACTTTGTGTATAGAGTATACTGTAGATATACTCATGACGCTTATAACTCTGTTGGCGC
>NC_051400.1:2609826-2610330 GCF_015228065.2 Penaeus monodon
GCAACATACCCACACCTCATGAACGACCATAATCAAACACATTTCTCATGGCCAATTCATTTCCAGGATATTTATCACATGGAATTAGACACTTCTATTAAGCATTACGACTCGCCAGCATCCCTGGCCGGCCTCCACGCCAAACAGAACCGAGGGGGCCCTTTGACACGTTCGGCCGATGCGTCAAAATAGAGTTCACAGATAACGCAGATGTTTTTCCCCCGTCTCTCCTCCTTTGCCCAGGCGTGTACTGTTATCGCGAGGCCCCCCTATGATTTCCCTTATCGCCGTGTCCCGTGGTCTTACATTACTGATGGAAATGCGATCGTAAATAGTTAAGAATTTGGTGGCGAAAGCCTTGTTCTTCTTCGATGTTGATGGACTGCCTCGCCTTGTTTTGATGTCGTTATTTCGTTATTAATCTTGATTTAGGGGGATGTGCTTTGACGTCTCATTCGGTTCTCGGTTAGCAGAGGGATGTTGGTGGTGGTGGTAGTGTGGCTG
>NC_051400.1:2610460-2610958 GCF_015228065.2 Penaeus monodon
GCCTTAAGTTGTAGATTCATTGTGAGTTTGTGTGTGACTGAGAAGTTTGTGCTTTTGTATATTGTTATTTTTATGTATTCTTTTCCCCCATTTTCCACATTTCTTGTATTGTTATATTTATAAATTGTTATATTTCCCCCATTTTTTTTCCTTTTTCCCCCCCCTTATGATAAGCGAATTCCAAGGAAAATTCTAAAGTGACGTTATTTTTATGTATTGTTCATTTCCCCAATTTTCCACTTTTCATGTAGTTTATCTTAATAAATCGTTATTTTTTCCCCATTTTTTCATTTTTTTTCTCTCTATGACAAACGAATTCCAAGGGAAATTCTAAAGTGACGTGACATTACAAACAGAAATTACAAGCCAGAAGCTCAACATTCTCAAGCGTTCGAATTTTTAGGGACATTTCTTCCCCCCACCCCCACACCTTCCCTCCGACATGGCTGTCAGGTTATGTTCTTGGGGGTTTCCACTGTTTTTACTCATTAATGTGGA
>NC_051400.1:2610989-2611133 GCF_015228065.2 Penaeus monodon
GAAAGGGCAGTCAGTTGGCGAATTTACTCATGCGTGCGATTATCTTTATTTTATTTAGTGATACGATTTTGTGTGTGTCTGTATTAATGCGTGTGTGTGTTTTTATTGCTTACATCGGTTGTCCGTAGTACCACACATTTTGAG
>NC_051400.1:2611232-2611297 GCF_015228065.2 Penaeus monodon
ACTCACTCAACTCCCTATTTCTCTCCAAATGAACTAACTAAGGAAGTACAAGGTAAGTAAACAAA
>NC_051400.1:2611376-2611515 GCF_015228065.2 Penaeus monodon
TGGCATAAGGTGGGGCTGCTAGTCTAGGGTAAGGCCGGGGCCGGTAGGCAGGGTCAGGAATCTGGGCGGTAATACCTACAATCTTGCCAACCCCCCTATTCCCCGCTCCCCCTGCCCCAGCCTTCCAACCCCCTATATC
>NC_051400.1:2611641-2611785 GCF_015228065.2 Penaeus monodon
ATTCGCACGCTCGCACAATCGCCACCCACACGTCGCTCGTTCGCATATTTTTCCAATGCGTTCTCGTTCTCAAAAGCATAGGTTTTGTTCGGCCGTTCCCAGTGCGTTCGTTTTGCTTGCTTAGAGCTCGGGGCGAATTCCTCG
>NC_051400.1:2611884-2612012 GCF_015228065.2 Penaeus monodon
CGTGGTTATGGTTACTTGATATTTTTCTCACCGCATGTTATGTGTGTCTCCATGTTCTTTGTTCATTCTGTCATGCTGTTCGCTTTTGGTTAGAGTTAATATTGCTCTCTTTGTGTCTGCCCCCAGCA
>NC_051400.1:2612059-2612164 GCF_015228065.2 Penaeus monodon
ATTACATTCACTTCTTCACAATTTCTTATCGCAACATACTTTGCTGTATAGAGTAACTGTAGAGATTGTAAGATATACTCATGACGCTTATAACTCTTGTTGGCG
>NC_051400.1:2612365-2612933 GCF_015228065.2 Penaeus monodon
GCACATACCCACACCTCATGAACACGACCATAATCAAACCACAGTTATCATGGCCAATTATTACCAGATATTTATCACATGGAATTAGACACTTCTATTAAGCCTTTACGACTCGCCAGCATCCCTGCCGGCCTCCACGCCAAAAAGAAACGAGGGGGCCCTTGACACGTTCGGCCGATGCGTCAAAAATAAGAAGTGTCACAGAAAAGCAGAGTTTTTTCCCCCCGTCTCTATCCATTTGCCCAGGCGTGTTTGTTTTGTACTGTTCTTATCGCGAGGCCCCTCCACTATTTAACCCCGTCTATGATTTTTCCCCTTATCGCCGTTGGCTGTCCGTCGTTGGTCTGTACATTACGATGGGAAAGCGATCGAAATAGTTAAGAATTTGGTGTGGAGAAAGCCTTGGTGCTCTTCGATGTGTTGATGGGAGTGCCTCGCCTTTGTTTTTGTTTTGATGTCGTTATTTCGGTATTAATCTTGATTTAGAGGGGATGGCTTTGACGTCGTAATCAGTCGGTTCTCGGTTAGCAGAGAGGATGTTGGCTGGTGGGGTGGGGTATAGTGTGGC
>NC_051400.1:2613060-2614116 GCF_015228065.2 Penaeus monodon
GTATGCCTTAAGTTAGGTAGATTCATTGTGAGTTTGTGTGTTGTGACTGAGAAGTTTGTGACTTTGGTATATTGCTATTTTTTATGTATTCTTTTCCCCATTTTTCCCACCATTTCTCTGTATTGTTAATATTTATAAATTGTTATATTTCCCCCATTTTTTTTCCTTTTTCCCCCCCCTTATGATAAGCGAATTCCAAGGAAAATTCTAAAGTGACGTTATTTTTATGTATTGTTCATTTCCCCAATTTTCAATTCTTTCCATGTAGTTTTTATTCTTAAATAAATCGTTATTTTTTCACCAACTTTTTTTTTTTCTTGTTTTCTCCCCTATGACAAACGAAACCAGGGGAAATTCTAAAGTGACTTCTAAAGTGACGTGACATTACAAACAGAAATTACAAGCCAGAAGCTCAACATTCTCAAGCGTTCGAATTTTTAGGGACATTTCTTCCCCCCACCCCCCTAACCCCTACCCCTACCCCTACTCTCACTCCTCCCCCCCCCCCTTTCCCTTCCCTCTCTGCTCCTTTTTTCCTCCCACTGCCCGCTCTCACTCGCATTTCCCCTTCCCCTCCCCCTCTTCCCCAACCCCTACCCCATACCCCCTCCCAATCCACCCTTTTCCCACACCTACCCACTCCCAACCCTTCCCCCCTTCCCCTTTCCCTTCTCCCTACCCCTACCCCCATTCTCCCTACCCACCCCTCCCCCACTCCCTTTCCCCTCCCCCACTCCCCTTTCCCCCTTCTCCCTTCCCTTCTCCCTTCCCTTCTCCCCCACAATCCCCCCACTCCCCCCCTTTCCCCCAAACCTCCCGCTCGTTTGTTGTTCCCACCCAAGCGACTCGCGGCGCTGCAACATGCAATAAATAGATCGATGTTTTTATTAGGCCGATAATGCCTGCGGATTGGCCGAGAATGAGAGCCAAGTCGTGCGCGCGGCCGGGGCTGACTTTTCAATCGGATCGGGTGCCGCGGCCCAACCCTCCCCTCCCCCCCACCCCCCTCCTTCCCTCTGGCTGTCTCCTGATCTCCTCACCTTTTGTGCGCTGAAC
>NC_051400.1:2615143-2615268 GCF_015228065.2 Penaeus monodon
GTTAGTGGTGGGGTGGGGGGGGTTATCGTGAGGTTCGCCCCAGACACCGAGCAATTAGCGCTTCGTTTAATTGAGAGCTATCGATGGATCGCTTAACGGATTATGTGCACTGCCCGTCGTTAGGA
>NC_051400.1:2615570-2615737 GCF_015228065.2 Penaeus monodon
GCACCTCCCAGAATGAGTTTCACCCTTGTGCCTAATTGCAATGATTTTGTTTTTACTCAACCCGCGCTGCTGCATTTCGTAGGTTTTACTTGGCTATTTCTTATTTTTTCTCTATTTCACATTTACGATCTTGGTCATATTCGCTTCGACGTCCTTTATTTATTGTT
>NC_051400.1:2615803-2616110 GCF_015228065.2 Penaeus monodon
AAGACGCACGCCCTCTTTTGAATCCTTCATTACCGGTACTTTAACTGATGAACTTTTCATTGCAGAAGGAAAAATGCCCAAACACTGCTATTGCTCCTCATAACACAACGGTTACTAGCGCTGCAGCTGCAAGACAAACAAGCTAGCATAAATTTCAGCTTCATTTATTAAAAGAATTACCGCTGCCTCTCCCCCACTGAAGCACATAAATCACTGCCACAATAGCCTCTATCAACAACAGCTTATAGCATCACTAGCTCGTTAGCCTTAAAAGCAGCTATTATTGCTTCTCACACTTAATCCGTGC
>NC_051400.1:2617224-2618133 GCF_015228065.2 Penaeus monodon
CTGTAGAGGGTGAAGGAAAACTCTGAGACGATAGAGATAAAAAACGCAAAAGTCCCTTTTACTATATAAACAGAACGTATGTGTCGACGGAAGAGTACACACCACGAAAGGAGAACTGAATCCAAAAATAAAATACCGCGGAAGTGTTGACGTTTAAAGCGTTTATAAGAGGAATGGGTTTGCAGAGAGAAAAGTGAAGAGAGATATTGATGTAGGTGTGTTCGTGACCCAGTCCTGGTCATTGTACGGAAGTCTCTGTTTGGATAAATCAAGTCGGAATGAAGTCCTCTCACGCGCCAAAAGGATCGGAGACGTCAGCGCTCCGTCCCTAGAAGAGAGAGAGAGAGCATTACAAGCCTTTGGAATGCGCATCAGACCGTGATTTGCGGTTCTTCTTCCTCGAACCTCAGAGCGCACGATGCGAGACAGGGACGCCGCCAAGTGTGCTGGACACAGGCTCAATTTTCCCCGATGACAACAAAGAGAAGCGATGCAATCATGGTGATTGAAGATGTCTCGCAAGGCGACTTTCAGGCCACGACGCAGGGTACGGCGAGGCGCCCCTTCCCGGCGCTCAGAAGACGGCTGGTGACCGCAAGGAACCTCGCCCGCAGTAGGAGGAAACTGGCAGAACAGACTGTTGCCGGCGGGAAGCGCGCCGCTCCCGAACGCGACCGCATTTGCGGTTGCCGCTCATGCTTTGCAGTCATGGGCGCTTGAAAATAACGGCGGAGAGAGAGCAGACGCCCGCGTCATAGACCATTTTTCTCTGTCGCAGGAAGAGACGTCGAGGCTGAAAAGACGCTGGTGCCCGAAGGCTGAGGCGCCGGGTACTCCCAGGGAGGATCGAGGGACCGGGGGCTGGTAGGAGGCGGGCGACGCGGCCCACGGCGGGATGGGATTGAGCTG
>NC_051400.1:2618578-2618702 GCF_015228065.2 Penaeus monodon
GCGATTACTGTAATCTCTGACTATTAAATGATTGGTCGTTGTATCAAGACCTTGACACAGTTTCGTTCACCTGAATTAAAAAGAAAATTCGCTTTTTCTCGCATGACGGCTCATGAGAGTGAGT
>NC_051400.1:2618937-2619077 GCF_015228065.2 Penaeus monodon
GATGCAACTCCCAAGAAAACAAATAAAACAGGATTTATATGAGAATGAATTAGTCAAGTCATCATCAGGTGTGTCTCGAATCCAAACGTCAGCAATTTTATTTTTGTAATGTAGTTATATGTATTTTTATTCATACGGTG
>NC_051400.1:2619351-2619450 GCF_015228065.2 Penaeus monodon
TGTATGCGTTTGTGACTGTGTCAGCATCAGACGAGTAGCGAAATCGGAAACCCAAAGTAAAGGGACAGACTGACAAACCCTTCGAGGCGAACCCGCGCT
>NC_051400.1:2619729-2619964 GCF_015228065.2 Penaeus monodon
GCGGCCACAGTGATCGGGAAGTCAGAAAGGGACAGTTCGATGGCAGAACATCTGGACGGAGAGGCCACACTGATACTACTTTATGGACACTTTAAGAGCTTGTGATGGCAGGTGCTTTATAAGGCGGCAGGTTGTAGGCATAGTAATTTTTCAGGCGGACGAGCGGCTAATTGGTTCGTATTTTACGGTAGGGAGGATGATTTAATTTTTAAATGGGTTTTGGAATGTATGGTTT
>NC_051400.1:2620226-2620765 GCF_015228065.2 Penaeus monodon
TTATGCGCGCGTGCGTGTGTAGGGATTTTTTTTTTTTCTTGAGGATTTCTTTTAAGATAGGATGTGTTGTTTTTATTTTTTTTTTTTCATTTCGTGATACCAAGCTAATAAGGCGATGATTAAAGACCAATTATAAAAAGTGAGTGAAATGAAACAGGAAGAACGGAATAACGGAAAAAAATAAAGATTAAAGAACGTTAATGAAATAAATTAATAATAATAATTGATAATTACAATAATAAAGGCAATGAAACAGAATATAAAAGTAAATAAAATAAAGATTAAAAAACGGTAATAAAACTAATAACAACAATATAACCAATAAAGCAGAATACAAAGCAAAATAAAAAAGATAACTAACAATAATAAAACAAAGTAATAATAACAATAACAGTTAACAACAATTATTAAGGTAATAAGGCAGAATAAGAAATAAAAAACGGTGATAAAGACGCATAACAGGACAATAACAGACCACACGGCCTACGCGGCCTGAAGCGGCCTTGGCAGACGGGAGCTTTGGTGCGTTGTCAAGGATC
>NC_051400.1:2621162-2621964 GCF_015228065.2 Penaeus monodon
CTAAATCATCTCCTCTCCTCAATATTTTGAATTTTTTCAGATTTTTGTGTTTTTGGTTTATTTGTGTTTGTGTTGTTTTTTTTTGTTGTTTGTTTGTTTTTCAGTTTGTCGTGGTATAGATTATTTTTTTCCTTTGTTGCTTTTGTCTCATTTTTGTATCTTTTCTCTTTGTTGTCTCTTCTTTCGTTTCATTTTGTTGTTTTTCGTTTTATTTTCTTCGTTTTCTTTTTCCTTTTTCTCTTATTTCCCTCCTGTTTTTGTTCTTCTTTCCTTTATTCTCCGTTGTACAACATTAGTCTTTCTTTTTTTTCTCCTTCTCTTCTACTTTTCTCCTTTTTTTCCTTCTGTTTTTCTTCGTTTTCTTTGTTCTCCTTTGTCATCTTTCTTTTTTCGAATTTTCTTGCGCCTTTTTCCTTTACCTCTTTTCCTTTTCTCAATTTACGCCCATTATTTTTTTGTTTCTTCTGTTTCCTTCTTTCGCATTGTGCTGAAAATGTTGAAAGAGAAAGAAAAAGGAAAAGAAAGATCGGGGAACTGGGGGGGGGGGGTAAAGAGGACATGGAAAGAATGAAGGAGTCAAAATAAAGATTGGAGATGGAAAAGGAGGAAGAAAAAGGTGCATGGAAAGAAAAGAGAAAAAAAAACTAAGAGATGATAATAGGAATAGAAATTTAAGAAGGAATAAAAGATATAAGAATTGGAATATTATACATTTTTAGGAATTTTAGGAATTTCGATAGAAATATATGAGATTTAAGAATAGGAATATAACATGATAAAGGAATTAAAATGTAGGACATGA
>NC_051400.1:2622092-2622165 GCF_015228065.2 Penaeus monodon
TAAGAAAAAAAAAGGGTTAAGGAAGGGGACCCAAGACCAAAAGAAGCTGATAAATAGGTAATCAACACAGCAC
>NC_051400.1:2622539-2622944 GCF_015228065.2 Penaeus monodon
CTCCAGAAAGGTTTAATCTCACCCTGTAGTGAAAGGGTTACTCGAGATGCCTGTTTACCCTTGTTACCGACTCTAATCTGATTAATCCCCCTTTGTTATCGTTATTTAGCCTTGTTTGTATTTCTTGTTTTCTAATAAGAGTAAAAAAAAAAAAAAAACTTTCGTTTCTCTCTCATGGTATAATTGCAGTGTTTTAAGATCTCAAGAGACCGTTCTTACTGAAAATGATCGACGAAAATAGTAATCTTTTGTTTTTTTCTTCCCATCTTGTGTTTCAGTGATGTTGCAAGCGTGACTGGACTGGTTGCAGCTACAAGGTGAGTAGTCTGAGACTTCCTGAGTACTACAGACCCTCGCGCATGGCCAAATATAGCAGAGGAAAACATCAAGGAATTATGCCGTATT
>NC_051400.1:2623520-2623837 GCF_015228065.2 Penaeus monodon
CTTTTACCATTTGCATAGAGACGCCCTTCTCGGAGTGTCGCAAGCGGGAGCGTCCGAATGCCCCTCCAATGCAAAAGCCTTCAAAAATTCCCATGGAACTGCGAAGCGCTTGCTGGCAACCCCGCAGCTGATAGCAAGATCAAATCTCAGTCTGGAACGCTAAAGTAGAAACTTCTCGGGAAACTTGGTATCGGAGAGACCTTGTGCACGTCACAGAATAATGTCCACACAAAAACATTAGCGTTTCCCTCCGTCTCTGCCCCCTGGTGCTGCGCAGCGGCGTACGAAGGTGGAAACGGCGGATATTTTTTCGCGCT
>NC_051400.1:2623875-2624369 GCF_015228065.2 Penaeus monodon
GTCGCCATAATTGAATCGCTTCGGCGGAAGAGGTTCGTTATCATCGTCGTAATCAGGTTCTCGCGCACTCACGCCACACCTGCGCCTGGCGAGAGTGAGATGTTTACCGGGCGCTTTCATCTTTGTGTTCCCTCCGTCGCGATCGCGCTTGTAGGCATTGGATTTTGTTGCAATTTAGTCAGGTTTCTTGCCGGGGAGGACTTCCCATTGGTCAGTGGCTGAAATGGAGGGGCGCTATTCAGGTCCGAGGCTGGCCAATGGGGAGCCGCCTCGGAGGGAACCACTTTGTCTTTAAGGTCAGCACCGAGGTCAGGCTCAGAGGCAAGTTCCCGCACCTTCACGAAATCTCGGCTAAAGTTCACGATAGATCTCCGGGTATCAGGCCTCTTTGGTATCACTTGGATTGCATTACGTTGTGAATTATTCCATCGTGTGTAGATAGGATAGGATAGCGTCTTAGAATCCTGTTCGAACGAGCAGTGAACGGTGATACT
>NC_051400.1:2624430-2625035 GCF_015228065.2 Penaeus monodon
CAATCTGGCCGCTGATTGGTGGCGGCAAGGACCAATGGGCGGGCCAGGAAGTATAGGAACGTACGTGGTAGCCTCGGCAGGTCAGCTTCCGGGGACACCTTCTGGGGTCGCCCATTTCTCCTGCTCATGATCCTAGGTCACTCGTCCTTATGGATGTATATGGGAACATAAAACTCCAATATACATATGTATGTATGTATGAAATATTCCGATTACTGAGTCGGGTCGAAGGTCAGACCCACAAAAAAGCGGTGGTCAGTAAAGAGTGGACAGACGATTGCCCGAGGGTAGTCTGGAGGCCACGTGCGCTCGGTTGCCACGTGATTGCGACGCTCGCGATATTATGGCTCTGCACGCCGCTCCAGGTGCCATACGCCGGGCTCCCCTTCACTCCTGCTGTGGCACGGTGCCAATGGCAGCCTCCGGTAGCGCGGAAAGTGAGACTATGGGAGAGGGTTAATTTGACGAGAGCGTAGATGAGAAGGTTGTGTTGTGTCTGGCCTGGCACAAAGAGCGTGGTGCGGGGGTGACCATCCTGGTTGAAGCTGCCCCCGTCCAACCTTCCGCCTGCCAGCTGACGACCCCTGTTCCTCGCCCGGCCAGTC
>NC_051400.1:2625113-2625975 GCF_015228065.2 Penaeus monodon
ATACGTCACCAGCACGAGCTGTACTGCCGTTTATGAGCCTGGTTATGTATGCGTAATGGCCACGACCTCTCCCCTCCTGGCCGACTTTGATGCGAGGCCCGCCGTGCCCGCAGCCATGCTGAAACGCGCCTTGCGTCATTCGCTGACGGCCGTGTGTCAGTTGGAAAACTTTCAAACACTGTCACGTCCACGGCGCCTGTCCGACGAGAAAACAAACGTGACCATTATTTCGGATCTATCATAAAGATTATTACATCATCGCCATCGCTTAACTATCCCCTGTAGATTATAGCATACATAATACCACCAAAAAAACACATTACAAAGCGTACTCTGATTTAACAAGGTACCTTAGCCGAAATAAAAAGGACACATGTGTAATTGAAGAGTCTGGCCTCGGTGTTCCCACGTGACGAAAATCCGGAATGAACGCCTGTGTTTTGCTCTCGTGTCTTGAGGCCTCATTACTGGTGATAAATTCCCTAAAAGGCTTATCTCTAGCCATTATGAGAACATACATTAACGAGGCATTAAAATGTTATCGAGAGTATAAACGAGAACGTAAGAAAAGGCGATGGGGGAGGGGGAGTTGGCGTCGAAGGAAATATTTTCGTTTTTTTTAAGGTTTTGAAAAAAAAAAAAAAACAAGCGTAGATCCCCGAGGCCCCCCAGTCCCTGTTTACGCAAATGTCCCTAAAATACGATGTTATCCTCACCCCTTACACACATCACCGAGATTCCCAGGGCCTTGGGTGATTCAGCAAGGGTACATTCACTTGCTTTATAAATCCTCAGCTTCAATCTCAGTGTGCGGGATTTGGTTCACACCCAAACCGCAGGGACCGCCTTTTCCTATCTCTGT
>NC_051400.1:2625997-2626338 GCF_015228065.2 Penaeus monodon
GCCGACTTCGCGTACGGATAATGTGCTGATGTTCTTTATAACTAGAAGATCCTTACTACCAACAAGATTATAGTCGAATCTTCCAGTATTTCTCTCTAGCAATATATTCAGGAATTCACACACATCATTGCAGACAAAAGATTCCCTATAGCTACTCGCTATGATAAACTACGGTATCTACCAGTACACTTGTAGATAGTGATTTACGTTAACCTCGGCTGAACCGGGATGTGGCGCAGTGGTTTCTGAACGTGCTGTGGCGAATTTCGGGATTTGGGTGAAATTTTACATATTGCAGCTGCTGTTCTGGGATGAGGAAAGATGCTGTTGTGTTTTGCCTC
>NC_051400.1:2626800-2627534 GCF_015228065.2 Penaeus monodon
ACTTCACCAAATTATAATAGACATTATTCCTATTACCTCGTTAATATTAACACCAATTAAGTACCGAGGATTTAGTTCGAAGAAATAGCTAACGCAGCACCGCCGACCCTTGTAACGCAGGTGTTAACTGTAATACACAAATGGCCGAGTTAGAGGGCAGAGGCCTAGAGGGGGGGGGGGGGGTGATTGGGATCTGTGGTTCGGCTGTTTGTATGGATAATTAGAGGGAGAGGAAGAGAAAGGCCACAGTGAATAGGTGATAGTGAGGATTGTGTCGGCGCGTATGATATACGTTGATGATAGTGATCTTTGATGGTGATAATGACAGTTGACGATTATGGCTGCATCGGAGGATAAACTGTGTCATTTATTTATTTTTCTTTTTTCTCTCTCTCTCTTTTGAAGAAGGGTTTTAATGGTGATAATGGTGTATTGGAATGCAAGTTTTTGTACAGTGACGACATTGTTGATGTGGCCCGAGATAGTGATGGTAATTTTAATGAAGTGGATGGTAGCTTTGGCGATCGTTATCAGTGATATGTTGATGTAAAAGGTTCTTTTTTTGCTGGTTATACAGTAGAGGAGCATGGTGGGCATACAGCTGGAATGATTAAGAGCGGATTGGTCGCTGTGGCAGATGTATAACGAAAACAAGTGTAGAAAATGCATATATACATGAGTAGGTGCATCTTGGTACAGATTGATATTAAGGCGGAAAAAAAACAGGTCATTTG
>NC_051400.1:2627890-2628256 GCF_015228065.2 Penaeus monodon
AGAAGCTGACCTACAGCATCGGATAAGCTTCCTCTTCCTTCCACTTACGCGCCAACCTCAGAGCTTAGATAATAAATCGACAGGGAACTCTATCCTCTGCACTGCTCCAAACAACAATTTAGATACTTTTGTACTTCCTCGGGTCCGGCGTGTGTTCAAAATTACCTGCGATTACCTACCTAGCATTTCTAGGGGCTGACTAGCTTATTGGAGGTTACAGGGTCAGTAGGGTCTATGTGCCCGTTACTCGCAGTGGGAATGTCGACGGTAAAGGCTGAGGACAAGAGAAGACTCGTTTAGTTCATTATCCGGCCACCAGAGGAGCTGCGGGGACAGAGACGAAGTGGGAAACCTGAAACTAATATG
>NC_051400.1:2628293-2628490 GCF_015228065.2 Penaeus monodon
CTGGAGAAAACGAAGGTTTCGAGATAAAGTTTACTTATAAATGTATAAGCAAAATAGTATTGATATCTTCTACGCGGTTATGTCTTGACATAGAGATATTACTTTTATTTCCGTATGTGACGTTTGTGATGGTCCTGTGAACCTGTGAACCATCCTTGCAAATCCAAGGAAGAGACGTATTGAGGATGACATACGTT
>NC_051400.1:2628569-2628785 GCF_015228065.2 Penaeus monodon
TTACGGAAACAGCATCCTTGAAGTCTCGACACCCATTCAAGAGGCGATGAATATATCTTGCAAAATATAATGAATGTTTTAGGGAAGGAGGCACAGCCAGTCTCCTATGGTCTTCGTAATAATGTCCGGATGTTTTTATTAATGGTCGAGGGGGAATAATACATTATTTTTCCCGCCTGAAGGATTCGTCCACTCGCTAATTACACTGAGATATTA
>NC_051400.1:2629190-2629318 GCF_015228065.2 Penaeus monodon
ATTTCGACGCTGGCTGTCCCACTCTCAGCCCACGTCACAGCTGTTCCTTGGTGCCGTGAAACTCAATCTGGGCACGAAGTCCGAGACGCAGAGCTTAGCGTGATGCTTGGAATGTCTTCAGGGATATT
>NC_051400.1:2629347-2629986 GCF_015228065.2 Penaeus monodon
TTCGCCGCACTTGATCCCCCCGAGAGGTCTTGCTTTTGGGGGAAACTTGTTACTAAGTAAAGATTCGCTCGAGTTTTGGCTGCGAGTTCTGGCGGTCGGGCAGAGTCCGGGCGGCGGGATTGGGAGCGAGGGTTCGACGGCTGTGGGTCCCTTCGTCGAGGCGGTTTGCTTGCGTCCGTGGATCGGGAATGGCTTGGCTTGCCTTGTGTTTTGCAGGGGCGAGTGGGAATAATGCCCTTCTCAGAGAAAAACCATCGGAATCTCGCTACCGCAAACCTCACATCCAAAACGCACTTGTCTTCCAAGTCTAGACCTTGCACGCAGCATCAAATCCGTATCATATTTCTCTCTCCCATCGCCCGCAAGCAAGCTCTCGCCGCTGGGATCAGGCAGCGGAGAGGACGCAAGTGCTTGGGCGACGACAGCTGTGCCAAGACGTCAAGGAAGCCTTCGGCGGGGCCTCCGAGGGTTCGGGGAAGAAGCTATCACCTTTCCAGCCCCCGAGAACCTCAAGCCCCGCCTGGAAACTTTAGATGGTCTGCCGAAGGAGCTCGAGCTGTGGGAAGGAGCTCGGCCGTGCTGTGAGCTCTGCGTCCTTAGTGCTTTATATTTTTATGCTTTGTCGATTTATATAGTTGT
>NC_051400.1:2630027-2630185 GCF_015228065.2 Penaeus monodon
TTTTTTTTTACCGAATGAATCGTTTGGTTTTCGATTTTAAGTTTAATGTATGACTGGGATTTTTTTTTTCCCGAGCTGGGAATGTAGTTCTTGTTTCAGTTGCTTTCTCATGCCTTGGAAGAAAACAGCTAATAGACAGATAAAAAAAAAGAATACTG
>NC_051400.1:2630241-2630560 GCF_015228065.2 Penaeus monodon
CGTGAAAATCTCAGCGTACAGCCAAATGCACTTGGACAGCATTGATAAGAACTTAAAGCTTTCCTATTTGTTACGCTCAATTAAAATGCGTTTCGGAACGAATTTTACAGACTCGGCAGGACCCGCTCGTGCATTGAAATGGATCCGTTTAATGGACAGTTATCTCGGGTCGGGCCAGCGGTTCATTAAAGCATCGGGTGATAAGTTTGACTCCTCTTGGCTCTCTTGGTAACCGGTTCTTCATGTTGGTCTATGGTAACGCGAAGGACCGAGTGAGGGTTCTGAGGACTCTTCTTTGGGATGTGAGAGTTGATTTCGC
>NC_051400.1:2630586-2630681 GCF_015228065.2 Penaeus monodon
GGGGGGGGGGGGGAGTGTTGAAGGGGGTTGGTTTGGTTTATCGAGGTAGGTTGTTTGGTCTTTGGTGTATCTTGTTTTTTTCTACTCCTGTTGGA
>NC_051400.1:2631004-2631119 GCF_015228065.2 Penaeus monodon
TAACCCACCCCGCGCCAGGATGATATTTGTGATTTCTGAGGTAAGAATATTCAACTCGGGGATCATTGTAATAATCACCTGAATTTAAATCTCGGCGACGCCATTTTTACACGAA
>NC_051400.1:2631153-2631386 GCF_015228065.2 Penaeus monodon
AACCACTGTCCTTTTTTTTCGGCAAACATATACAAAATACCCCGCGCACACAAATCAGCGTAAAATTGTGTTTGAGCATCCACTTGAGCCCGGCGGCCAGACCTCCAAATGCGATTCTCACCGCCCACTCAAACTCAGCAGCGATGAGGTCAGAGTGTATCAAGTGCTGAGGAGCCACTGGCCGTTCGCGGACCTGAAGAGCTCCTGGTGGCTGAGAACAAGTGGTCCTGGCA
>NC_051400.1:2631484-2631679 GCF_015228065.2 Penaeus monodon
ACTGGCCTCAGGGTACCGAAGTCGAGTGGCGAAGGAGTGGTCGACGACGGAGAGGGAGAGGAATCCGCGAATGATTTCAACGAGTGACAGGAAGGGATCCAAAGGGACGGCGGAGGTGTCGAGGCGGGTTTGCGGTGGATGTTGCAACCGCCGCCGCTCGATCTGCAAGTCAGCCATTGAGCTTGCAAGGGAAGA
>NC_051400.1:2631724-2631831 GCF_015228065.2 Penaeus monodon
AAAGAAGACAGGGTATTGCATATACACATAAATTATTACTCCTATTCTCAGAAAGAATAGAAAAAAAATAAGAAGAAAAACAAATACGATACCCGCCATCGCGAAAC
>NC_051400.1:2631909-2632393 GCF_015228065.2 Penaeus monodon
GAAGAGACAATAAAGGTGGAGAGGGTCCTTGCGAGGAGGCCGTCTACGTAACAAGTCTTCACATCGCCTCCAAGTGTTGGTAAGCGTCTTGAGACCTCTTAAGGGCCCGTGTACGGCTATAATCTGACACGTGGCGACCCTGCCTCGACTCGAGGAGGCAAGAGGAAGAATAGGAGATGAGAGGGAAGGGATGGAAGAGGAGGCATAGGAGGGAGGAAGGTGTAGGAAGATTGTAGGGAGAAGGGACAGAAGAGAAAGCCAGATATAGAGGTATGAAAAGAAAAACAGGAAATGAAGGGGGAGAAGGGGCAGAGTATGAGGATGGAAATGATAATAGGAAAAGAGCATGGGAGGTAAAACAGAAAGGGCATAGGTAGAGAAAAAAAAGATAGGGAGAAGAACGAATGAACAAATAATAAAAGAGCGAAAGGTAACGAAATCGAGTAAGCTCAAACTTACTCAGGCAAAGTAACTATATTGTACA
>NC_051400.1:2632471-2633685 GCF_015228065.2 Penaeus monodon
AATGTAATGATAACTGCAAGAAAAGAACTGTCTTAAAATATCTTGAAATATCGATACTACAAATTAGTCCATAAGCAGTGGCACATAAGGTCGAAAATACTATAATAATTACAGTGATAAGAAGAAACTAGGTAGTCAAGCTAGGAAATAAGAATGCAATGAAAAAAATAGGAAAAAAAGAAAGAAAAGGGCGATGCACGAGTAGACTACAATGGAAAGTGAAGGAAGAGAAAAACAAGATAAAGAGTGTGGGGAATCAGGTGTAGAAATTATGCAAATATAGTTAGGCTTCAGCCGAGCCCAGCCATAGTTCTTTGCTGTCTCGACTCCATTAGATAGAAATAGACGATTTTTTTTTTTTGCAAATTTGTTTCTGCATCTCACTTATTTTTTTATTAATTCCATTGATAATTGTATAATCCCACAGCCCTTTATAAGATAAATCGATATTATACACTAGAAGACTTCACAATAATTTCACACGCTTTACTTTTAAGGTTTAGGAGCTAGTTATAATGCAGTGGCTCGCATAACTTCTGTTAAACATGTTTTTACTGCATGTCTCGGAGAAAACGGGACTCTGGCTGGACTATTTTATCCCCATTCGCTTTTCTTTACGTGGGAAATTCGCACAGGCACTGATAGAGATTCCAGACGCAAATTTAAGTAGAAATCAACCCAGACAAGCGATTTTTTTTTTCTTGTGGAAAAATTCAACGAAATAATCTCCGCGAACCGTCACCACCGAGGAAGACTGACCCCGCTCAGGAGCTCTCTAGGCATCCGTCTCACCTCCTCCCCTCCGCTCGGTTAATCGAGTTTAATCCTCCTCATCCGAACAGCTATCCACAATTGCGCTCCTCCGGACCCTGTGCAGATCCCACCCCGTTCGGATAGAGGGGATTCGGGTAAGCGAGGTCGGCGCTGGAGGTGGGTATACAGCAAGGCGACGCGCTGAGGCTGCGCACAAACGCTCCGGAGTTTTTGTGCCGCCGAGAGACGCTGAGATTTATCGGAGGGCCGGAGTCTAGGAGAAATTTGTCCTCCTGGTTTCGCTCGCAAGCTCTCCTCCTGCTCGCCGGATACCTCTTGCAGTTAGTTGTTTTAGTTGTTTGCGAGTATGACTGTGTTTTTGTTTTTGTTTTTGTTTTGCCAGGACGGGTGTCAGGGATTTGCTGTTTGGTGGGAACGGGGTTGGTGTGCGAAGAGAAGGA
>NC_051400.1:2633853-2634134 GCF_015228065.2 Penaeus monodon
CTATGCAGGAGTGGGGGGGAGGAGGGGGTGTTGCTGGCAGTACCTCCACTCCCCTGAGCTGTCTTCACGTCTCATGCTGTTACTAACACAATTCTTGCCTGTTTCTCTTTGCTTGCACGCATCCTCCTCTTCTCTGCTATCGTACTCTTTCGTATTTATAAGTTAGAGCATCCGTTTACTTACTGATCTTTGTGGTTTTCTCGCCTATACGGAAGCCTCGAATGTCCTTTACTTAGTTATTTTGCTTTGTGTTTTTTATTGCTACTTCGTCATCGCAGTAA
>NC_051400.1:2634397-2634481 GCF_015228065.2 Penaeus monodon
CGACGCTACATCGCCTTATATTCCTTTCCATTGTTATTTATCCAGGCAAACACTTCAGTTCATTGCCCTCCCTGTACGGCATTC
>NC_051400.1:2635499-2636071 GCF_015228065.2 Penaeus monodon
CTCGCATTTGTGATTCAAATTCCCACATTCTCTCTCTTCCCGTCTTCCGTTCTTATCTTATTATTCATTCGTTATACTTTTTTCTGTTTCATTCTCATTCTTCAGTATACCTGTTCCTGTAATTATGTTATCTGTCCGCCACTTGCACACTTGTACACTTGTAAATTCCATCATTTGTACACTCTTTTACGTCATTTTCACCACCTGTACCCATGATTTTGTCATTTTCACCATTTGTACATTTGTTTTTGTCATCTTCACCACCTGTTTTTCCCATCTACTCGCCTTCATCCACCTGTTTTGCTCAGCACCACCTGCATGTCTCACCTAAACCTGCTTTCACTTCACCCACACCTGTTTTCACCTACCAACCAGCTGGTCTCGTCATCCACCACCTGCTCAGCGTGCCCGCCACCTGGCTTTATCGTCGACCACCTGGTTTTCCTCAGCTTCAGTTCTTCTCATTTGGCAACGACCTGTATCATTTGCGCGCCTTTGAGCTCGTTCGCCGATTTGCTGTTGCATTCACCTTTCATCAATGGAATCTGCCTCTGTCTTCCTGTCTGCCTCGC
>NC_051400.1:2636741-2637653 GCF_015228065.2 Penaeus monodon
GCTCTTGTTAATGTAGTCGCTACTAATTTACTAACGTGTAAACTTCAGTGCCTCTAGTTTATTATCATTACCCATAAACTAACGTCTCCGGCAGCATTTTAGCTCAATCGTCATCGTATCTTCGCTGCCTATTTTACATTCATTTAATTAATCGTAGAGGGTTTTCTGGCTCTCCCTTTCATGGGATGTATAGCTTCGGTATCGCCTTTCACGTCACCATAGAAATTCAGTCATTTACGAAATACACAAATTTCGGTTATTTGCTCGAACTCGTCAAAACCTTTTCATTTGTTTGAATATTAACTTTGTACACAGGTAATTTGCAATTTCGTCTCTGGAAGTGTGGTGTATAAAGTTTTTTATACCATTTTTAACCGCTTAATTAATTGTTTTGTATTGTTATATCACAAAATGTAGCAAATTTATAAGTCTATCTCATTTAGTCTTTTTATCGTTACATCACCAAATGTGCCTAATAAAACACCAACTCTTTGAAGTCTTCGCATCTTCATAAACACCATATATACTTCTTTTAACAACCAAACTTTTTTTAGGCTTCATAATGTAATAACACCAAATGTACCTTATTTGCTTAGCCGCAGAGTGATGGCCGATCACCGCGCCAATGTTTTATCGCCTCCCTGCTCGGCAACCCAACCTCACACTACAGCAGCCCCAATAACCCCGCGGAAGCAACCCCATAATGTGATAAGAACCTTTGTCTTCCTCGCTACTACCAACAAGCTCTTGCCTTCGCCTAACTGCTCTTTGGCAGGCGAGGGGAGAAAGGGAAGCAAGCGATTAATGTTGCAGACAAAATCGCCCTTGCTTTTTTTTTATATATACCCGTCCGCTTCAAAGTGTTGCGAAGATGAGATGTTCGGAATTACAGCCACGTAACAAAAGCAACAA
>NC_051400.1:2637722-2638281 GCF_015228065.2 Penaeus monodon
GGTCACTACGATCAACAGCGACGCTTATCATCTCTCCCCCCCCCCTGAACTACCGCACACCTGAACAACACGTCCTCACCTTCGACAGTTCCAGGAAAGGTCGCGGGAGACGGTAGTTCCAGGAGAGGAGACTTCGTTTACTGGAGCGCCTGCTTGCTTGCCTCCTCCGTCTGTGGCCCATGACATCAGCGGACAAGTGAGGGATTGGGTCCTTGCAACAAGGGATAGGGCCCTTGCAACAGGAGGCATGCGGACCCTGAGTTATTCATCTATTTGTCTCTTGTCGTTATATTCTTTGTTGATGTCATTAATAATTATTGCTATTGTGTTTGTTCATATGGAAATTTACACTATACAGATTGTATTATGGAGGTTCTCTGGAATGACAATCTCCATCGGCGTGTGTAACGTAAAATGCTTGAACATCACTCTTCCAGTGCATGGAAGTTCGGCAGCGTGAGGGAGCGCCATGGACACATTTTCGTTTCAATTTTTCATCAGGCACACAGGCAAAGCTCCATGGGGAGGCATGTTTAGTGATGAGCCAATCACTCAACTT
>NC_051400.1:2638462-2639007 GCF_015228065.2 Penaeus monodon
GAAGATGGGGTTAGGGCTTTGCCAGCCGGAGCCACTGCAAACCCTACATATATACCCCCCCTGAGCAGCCTTGCTTGGTGGTCGGCTATTAATACATTAGCTGGGGTTCAGAGGTTGATGTTGGTTGTATTTGGTGGGGGTTCTAAGGTTGAGCCTTTTTTGGGTTCGTTTATATTTTGCCGCTTAAGTGCCCGGTAATTGGGGTTTAAAGTTTTTATGATTGTGGTAATATATTTTAATTGGTGATTATTCTGCGTTCGGAGCAATATCGTTTTAGCGGCCATCTTTTAGACTCATTTTTTTTTAAATTACCTCTTCTTCCATTTTGGCGCTACGGCTCTGATGGCAATTAATGGGTTAAATGTCAATGAAACACGTGATATAAACAACTGCAACTTTCGGCAACCTCTCATTTTCCTTATCCATTTTCCTTCATAACGAATTCAAAACTATTGTGGCTGATCTGTGGTCGGCAGCGAACGAAACAATATGGGAAATCACGGCGCGTCGAGTGGACATGAGCCACGCCCCCTCTTGTCCACTGC
>NC_051400.1:2639168-2639275 GCF_015228065.2 Penaeus monodon
ACTTGTTATTTAATCGTCATGATCTCATCTTCGTTTGCATTGCCCCTCCTTCTTTTCCAATTATTTTTTTCTTTAGAGTCAAACTCTTCTTGCATTAATGTTTTGCG
>NC_051400.1:2640126-2640229 GCF_015228065.2 Penaeus monodon
CTCAGACAAACAAATCCAATCTCAGCTCCTCTTATTTGGCCATAATGGTATCTCACCCGCGATAAAACAGGACCGAGGTGGGGAGGGAGAGAGTGATGATTGG
>NC_051400.1:2640358-2640440 GCF_015228065.2 Penaeus monodon
AAGAAAACCCTAAGAAATAAGAAATAATATAATTAAAGACTAAGAGTCCGTAGGGCGGTGAGGTGTCCCGATGAAGGCCACG
>NC_051400.1:2640597-2640695 GCF_015228065.2 Penaeus monodon
TGGCCCGATGACGCTCGCTGTTCCACTCGCCGACGTCCGCGTGTCGCCAGGGGTCGGACAAACGGGCTGTCACGGCCTGGGGTCTTGCAGGTGTGCTG
>NC_051400.1:2641472-2641542 GCF_015228065.2 Penaeus monodon
ATTTTCCTCCTTTTCACTTGCTTTTTGTTTCTCCATTTGCCTATTCTTCTATTTTTTTCTCCTTCAAAAT
>NC_051400.1:2641604-2642035 GCF_015228065.2 Penaeus monodon
TTAATCGCTTTCATTTTCTTTCGTTTGTTTGTATTGCTCTCTTATTCTCCATCTTCCTTATCTATTTTCGTTCAAGTTCATTTTACTTTCTCCATTTCCCATCTTCTTTGCATATGTATTTCTGATTATTTTCCTTTCCTTTGATTTTCCTTTATCTAACTTTTTCTTTTATCTCGTTCGTTCATCATCGTTCCTGTCTTTTGTTATTATTCTTTTTTTTTCTTGTTTTCCCTCATTTACGTCGCCGATGTTATCACTTATTCCTGTTTCTTATCTTCTTCTGTGTTTCTTTTCTTTTCGTTTTATTTTTATTCCAAGGTTTATTACTTTCTCGTTTGTTTTGGTTTAGTGATTTTTTTTTCTCTCTGTAATTATTTATACTTCCTCTTAAGTCTTTCTTTAATTTATCTTTCTTTCTTTCTTTCTTATTC
>NC_051400.1:2643085-2643250 GCF_015228065.2 Penaeus monodon
CCCCCCCCCCAGCAGCATCCGCATCCTCTTCTTGCATCGTGGGCCTCATCTCGCGCGCCGAGATGATCCTGCTGAGGCTGTTCTTCTCTCTCTCCGCGACCAACACAGGGCGCCATTAGGGACACCGCCGACCTCTCCGTTGTTTGCTTTTGCGAGTCAATTACC
>NC_051400.1:2643379-2643497 GCF_015228065.2 Penaeus monodon
AAGAGATTAAAAGGGTGCGTACGGTGTCTCGAATCATCGCGAAATGCGGTTTGTCTATGTCTCTGTGTCTTTGTGACGACTTGGCAGCCAATTATCTTGTGGTAATAGATCTTTCAAC
>NC_051400.1:2643790-2644097 GCF_015228065.2 Penaeus monodon
ATCCGCTTTTCGGGAGAGAATTAAAAGCGGTGGGAGAGGGGAGGGGGGGTAGGGAGGAAGCGTAATTCTGCCTCACATCAACGCGTTTATCCGTATTGGAAAAGATCGTCTTCTTTATCACTGTTATTTTCTCTCTACTTATACTTTTAACCTCTTCTTTATCATTGTTATTCTCTTTCTACTTACGTTTTCTCTTATGCATTGTGACTAAGACGTTCAGTTAGTGGGACCCTTTCACCGTGCTATTTTACGGTTATTAAATGGACGCAGATTGAGTCCACGATCTGAGTACGTTTGTGTTAATTAC
>NC_051400.1:2644224-2644495 GCF_015228065.2 Penaeus monodon
AATGAATCGTTATTATTTTTATTTTGTAATAAAAGCCTATATATTGTAAGGCGCGTTTTTTTTTATATATTTAAAATAAATATAGTTTTTGAAATTGTATATATTCAAAATTAGTATTCTTTTTAACGTTTGGTCGTTTTTATTATACATATATTTAAAATTCTGTTCCTCCTTTGGTCTTTTATCATTCTGCCTTTGTCTAAAAAAAGTGAATGATGAACAAGTGACAACAAGGAAGATTTGTTCCGGCAAATATAGCAAGACCTCGGGG
>NC_051400.1:2646991-2647354 GCF_015228065.2 Penaeus monodon
ATGCGAATGGGAACATACATGGATGTTTGTAAGTACATATGTACCTCCCTCAAAAAATAATGAAATGAAATGCCAATATTTTTTTTTTATCCAAAAAGAAAAAATTATCTCCAGCAACAGCAAACATCAGCAACATTGCCAAATCACAAGCAAGAATCCCCAACGCAACATGGCCACTTAGTACCCTGCACTTGCACGATGCTTCACGAGACGCACGATAATCGCGTCACAAGTAGCACATGGTAGAGCTTTACGAGGACTTGTAGTTGCCAGAGGTTCGATAACGCCCGGCTGTCCTCTGTACAGGGGCTGGTTCTTTATACGAGTGGCATGATAGCGTGCTTGTTCATGGGTGACGATATC
>NC_051400.1:2648470-2648697 GCF_015228065.2 Penaeus monodon
CGTTGGTAATGTGAACTGCAGTATTGTGGATATGCAAATCAAAATAACAAAACAAAAAAAAATTGTTTTACACAATAAGAACCAAAAGAAAGTGGATAGTTTGATCGTAGTATGTTATCTGCGACATATTATGCAGATTTTGTTATAGTGAAATATGTTTATAGCGACGAGAATTTATTCTTTTGGCGCATGTAGGGCTATGTTTTATTGGGTATCATATTTGGAGT
>NC_051400.1:2648768-2649748 GCF_015228065.2 Penaeus monodon
TAATTATTATATTTTTCTATCGCTAATGAGTCATTATGATCACTGTTATTATTTGCGGTAGTGGTTAGTACGAAATCATATTGATAGGTAGCGATGCTATCTCAGTAATGTAGTTACGGATTCATTATCCCTCCCTATTGTAAGTTATCATCCATCGTCATATCCGCTGTCACGTGTCACTAGCAGTCAGTTACCTGTTGACACCTGTTACCCTTTGACACGGACGTCTTTCAGGGGGAGTGACGTGGCAGGAGCTGGCGGTGATGCCCGGCTTAGAAAGGAACAAAGGTCCTCTGTCTCCCGAAGGACGAAGAGGGAGGGGGGGGGGAGCAAAGGGGGTTAGGGATCAATCTGTACTTCAAAGGCACGGATTAATCTTCAATGAAGTGAGATCAGATGCTGTTTAAAAAAAAAAAGAAAGGCTTGATGTTCGCTAGGTGGAATAGGTATGGGAGGGATAGAGGAGGGGAGAGAAAGGAGAGGAGAGAGGGAGATATGGAGAGAGGTACGAAGAGAGAGAAAGGGGAGGAAGAGAGGACGAGACAGACAGACAAATACGAGCGGAGATGCAGCCAAACGAACAGACAATCCGTCAGTGATAAAGACAAAAGCAAAATGAAATTTTAAAAAAGTCTGTTAATAACATTAAGTCATACGACGAACCTCAACACGAAGCTTTTCATGAAACCTCACTAGCGACACCCTTTATGAAACCTCACTAGCGACACCCTTTACGAAACCTTACTATCTCTGTTGCAACTGCGATTGGCAACAGTGTGCAGGTTGTCTCTCCCGCAAATGCCACAGCGTGCAATTGTCCGGAATCTTGCATCATTCCAAATATATCCTCAGCAATCTGTGCACCCTTATGCTGTGACCAAAATAGGCGTTGGCAATATTGAGAACCTTCTTTTACGCCGCGGCCAATTGGGGGACAAGAGGACTCGGAACTCTTCGTAATTCTTCGTCGGCTCTTTAAG
>NC_051400.1:2650241-2650402 GCF_015228065.2 Penaeus monodon
GATACTTATCACACTCCACCCAACAACACATGATTAACGGCTCTGTGATCCAGCAACAACACGGACGAGACGAGCGGCCAGGGAGGACGAACAACGCGAAATGTGATTTGTTTTTTTTTCGCGTGCATTGGGTCGGCGCGAAAGAAGGAGTCATCGATTGC
>NC_051400.1:2650478-2650628 GCF_015228065.2 Penaeus monodon
TATATAGGGTTTGGTGTTGGTATTCCTGTCGTTGGTAGTCTAGACGGAGACCTGGTATGACCTGCGGCAGCCTTTTCTTACTGACCTAATTTATGGTGCTTTGAAATTGTGCCTTCAAGCCCAACGCGACCAGACGTTGGTGTTAATAAA
>NC_051400.1:2650704-2650906 GCF_015228065.2 Penaeus monodon
AAGCGTAACGAATAATGCTGGTTCATGAAAATGATTTCTTAGCTGAATGAGGGGTTTTAGGGTCGTCGATGTACCATTCTTCAGGGTCGTTTAAGAGCGGGTTAAGTGAACCTTGACGCATGGTAAGGCCTGGAGCTCGAAGTCCTTGAGGTCGAGGTCTTTGAGGAGAAGGAAAGGAGTGAGTTTTTTTTATGAGGCCTTC
>NC_051400.1:2650928-2651024 GCF_015228065.2 Penaeus monodon
TGATTTTTTTTTATGAGGCCTTCGAGGAGGAGGTGAATTTTTTATGAGGCCTTCGAGGAGGATAAGGGAGAAGAGGAGTTTTTTTATGAGTCCTTC
>NC_051400.1:2651046-2651291 GCF_015228065.2 Penaeus monodon
TGATTTTTTTTTTATGATTCCTTCGATGAGGAGAAGGAAGAAGAGGAAATGAAGTTTTTTTTTATGAGGTCTTCAAAAATAAGAGAAAATAGGAGATAGAGTTCTTTCTGAGTCCATCGTGGAGGAGAAAGATTTTTTTTTTTTTTCTGCGAGATCTTCGAGAAGGAAAATGAAGAGGTGGTTTTCATGAGGCTTTCAAGGAGGAGAAGGAAGAGTATGAGGTTGGTGTTCCTTTATGAGGTCTT
>NC_051400.1:2651557-2651738 GCF_015228065.2 Penaeus monodon
AATCTTTTTTTCTCTTTCAATTTTCTCAAGGAGGAGAAGGAAGAGTAAGAGGAAGTGTTTTTATGAGGGAGAAGGAGAAGGAGGAGGAGGAGGAAGCAAAGGAGGCGGTGTGAAGGATGAGGTATGAGTCCTTCGAGGAAAAGAAGGAAAGCTAGGAGCTGGATTTTTCTGTGAGCTCGTC
>NC_051400.1:2651851-2652643 GCF_015228065.2 Penaeus monodon
AAGTGTTAGGAGGTGATTATTGCAGGTAATTAAATCTGGGACTCGTCGGCGGGGCCCTTTGGTGTCGTCGCCTAAAAGCTCTCTTAAACGCTATCGATTTAATTGGGTTATTATCAATCAGATCATCGGCCGTGGCCTCCCGCAGCTTGCCTCATTGTTATGTATTGTTCCCGCGCGGTGTCCACCTACCCCTCTACTCCTCCTACCCTCCCCCCTCTCTACCCTCCCCCTCTCTCTATCCTCCCCCTCTTTCTATCCTCCCCCCCCTCTCTCTACCTTCCTTCTCTCTCTACCCTCCCCCTCTCTCTCTACCTTCCCCCTCTCTCTACCCTCCCCCTCTCTCTACCCTTCCCCTCTCTCTATCCCTCCCCTTCCTCTACCGTCCCCCTCTTTCTCTACTCTCCCCCCTCTCTCTACCTTCCCCCTCCTACTCTTCTCCCACCCCTCTTACCTACCCCAACCCCCCCAACCCCTCCTCCACGTCGGCCTCCACCACAACAATGCATCCTTGATTCTTTTTTTCCCCTCCCTCCCCCCCCCTTATAATATATCAATGATTTATGCGGCGGCCGTGATTAATCACAGGTGTAATAGAGAAGCGATCATCTTCTTTCTCTTCATCTCCTTTTTCTTATCTCCCTCCCCCCCCCTCCCTCCCTCCCATAGCGATCCATCACCATTTGTAGTTCATTATGACACCTGCGACGCCCCTTGCGGCTCAAAAGGGGCGTATCCCAAGCGTGCCCTCTTCAGAAGCGATCCGGGCGGAGGGGGGCGTGGATCCCCTCTTTT
>NC_051400.1:2652804-2652870 GCF_015228065.2 Penaeus monodon
TCATTTGTTATAACGTGTCTTATCTTTATTATCCTTTTTGCTTCATTTGTAGATTAACTTTTGTCG
>NC_051400.1:2653288-2653472 GCF_015228065.2 Penaeus monodon
TCATGAGTCTCATTACTATCTGCGAGAAGAACATCCCACTCATTGTTTATGTAAACCGCTTCGTGTCCCCTGCTAGTAATAAAGACGCATTCGATGGCTGCATTTGATCAATAGCGTTGATTCGGGTGACCATTCGTCTCTGGCGATTGCGACATGGCTGGCGGAGGTACTGCTGGCCTGGTGC
>NC_051400.1:2654645-2654789 GCF_015228065.2 Penaeus monodon
CCTGCCTCCAGTCGGCCCCGACAGTCAGTTTTTCTCCTCCCGGCCGCTAATTTCTTTGAATAAATCTACGCGATAAATATATGCCTATCGGTTGATCACAGAGATTAATGGATAATATAGGCCTTCTGTGACTAGACATTAGTT
>NC_051400.1:2656308-2657360 GCF_015228065.2 Penaeus monodon
AAACCGAATCTCGGGAGACAAAAGACGGTGAAGTGAAGTGGCACCCGAAAATTACGACGGACACGAAAGCGTGATAATTCGGTGCGATATTGACGTATCGGCCGAATTAGACTTGATCCCCACGTAATGCCAAGTTGTCACGCAAGATCGGTCTGCGTGGCTGTCAAAGGCCTCTGGTGCTCGTCGCGGTGCTTTGGTCTCTGTCAAGGAGTGGCTTTTCGGTGTGCCGTGTGGTCTTTGGTCTTCCTAGTAAGGTGTGTGGCCCATCGCCGGCCCGCGATCATGTGGTTGCTCATGGCAGCTTTTGTGTTCAAGTGTGGACTGATTATTTCGTGGGGAATATGTTGTCAAGGTCCATACTAACTGACTACTGGCCATTTCGCGAATTTCGTCTGTACTACAGAAGAAACAAAAGAGAGGAAAAAAGAAGTGTTTTATCTCCCTTAAAAATGTATTTTAACTCCAGTAAAGTATTTTAACTCCTTTAAAAGCTACCCACGCTTGTCCGTTTTGCAGGCGACTTTTACACACGTACAGATAATAGTGACGTCACACTTATCAGTCCGGTGTCCATCAGCCCAAAATTAGGACACTTTTTTTTTCTGGTTATACGGAACGGGTCTTACGGAAAGTAAATTTACCTCGGCCAGTAGTACGGTGATCATAGTTGAGTGGTTATTCTATGATTAAACATAGTTCGAAAGCATTGGAAAAGTACGTTGAAAAGATTATTATATAAAGCTTCTTTAATGTAGACAACAGGAGATTATGAGCGTAAATCATGCATAGTATTCCGTCCTTATATCATTTGAAACGACAAATATTTTCGCTGAATCGGACACTAATTTTTTTTTTCGATACTTAACGATCGAGAGCTACGTTCGTGACTTCACCTGGAAGGCCCAACAGCAACTTATTCCGACCCAAGTAGTAGCAGTTATTTTATTTAGTGCAGTGACGTACGTACTTCATGCTTCTGTACATCCGTCATCCATCCTTCTCTGACCCGGGTGGATCCGTGCTCATGACGTCATTAATGCATGTTTGGACGT
>NC_051400.1:2657389-2658071 GCF_015228065.2 Penaeus monodon
CGGATGATATCAACTGGCCTTTACTTAGGTGCTTCTGGCGACGTCACTGACAGCAGCCCCTTCTGGCCACGTCACTGACAGCAGCCCCTTCTGGCCACGTCACTGACAGCAGCCCCTTCTGGCCACGTCACAGACAGCAGCCCCTTCTGGCCACGTCACTGACAGCAGCTCCTTCTGGCCACGTCACTGACAGCAGCTCCTTCCGGCCACGTCACAGACAGCAGCCCCTTCTGGCCACGTCACTGACAGCAGCTCCTTCTGGCCACGTCACAGACAGCAGCCTCTTCTGACCACGTCACTGACAGCAGCTCCTTCCGGCCACGTCACAGACAGCAGCCACTTCTGGCCATGTCACTGACAGCAGCTCCTTCTGGCCACGTCACTGACAGCAGCTCCTTCCGGCCACGTCACTGACAGCAGCTCCTTCTGGCCACGTCACTAACAGCAGCTCCTTCTGGCCACGTCACTAACAGCAGTTCCTTCCGGCCACGTCACAGACAGCAGCCCCTTCTGGCCACGTCACTGACAGCAGCTCCTTCTGGCCACGTCACTAACAGCAGTTCCTTCCGGCCACGTCACAGACAGCAGCCCCTTCTGGCCACGTCACTGACAGCAGCTCCTTCTGTCACGTATGTTCGCCATGTCTGGTATTCTGGTGTGCCATTTCTTCAAGGTGATGAAC
>NC_051400.1:2658103-2658192 GCF_015228065.2 Penaeus monodon
ACTGTTCATGACATGAGCAACAGGGAGACTGTGGTGAGGGAATCTTACTAATTTGATTAAACTTTTCGTTTCTTGTACCTCTTCTCGCA
>NC_051400.1:2658300-2658442 GCF_015228065.2 Penaeus monodon
TTACCACGTGTACGTCACCTTATATAATTACTTATTATCCCCCGCTACAGCGTGTCTCGGGACCTAATAATGCGTCTGTCTGATAAATCGACTTGATATCAGAGAGCAATAATGGTCACAGGTATAAAGGGAAGGTCAATGA
>NC_051400.1:2658486-2658933 GCF_015228065.2 Penaeus monodon
TAATCAGAAGCCACCTCTGACAGCTGGTCACGGCCATTCAGAAACACTAATGGCTCGATAAGGTGTGATTACTCACGCGCGAATCTTTATAACTCATTCTAACACCTCGCTATCACCCCCTCCCTCCCCTCCCCCCATTCGCCGGGTCCCTATTTACCAGGGTCAAAGGGTGAAGATAGAAAGGGGGAGAATGAAGGGCCCATTTCACTCAGGGCTGGGAAATGTCCCTAAAGGTATATCGGGATATGACCTTTTGGTATACGACTCTGTGGGTATGATGCAAATGCGTTATAATTGTAAAGTTTGAGGGATGTTTTTGGGAAGGGAAGAAGGTACTGGAGGTAGATACGAAGAATGATAGGCAATTATAAAAGACGAAAGGCGAGGGATGATTAGAAATAAAGTATTGAATGGACAACGTAATTTTAAGAAAAAAAAGGTTTCGTT
>NC_051400.1:2659079-2659354 GCF_015228065.2 Penaeus monodon
ATACTCTCACTCATCTGGACAAAACACGTTATTTTTCACAGGTGTTAATACCATCATAAGAATTAATTGTCGCCAATAGGTCATCATAATCGCGCTATAGCCAGTGAGTGACTATTATAATTATCATGTTGCACAATCGTTCGTTCTGGTTTGCCACCCACGTCAACTGTTTCAACACGAGGTAAGTACTGTAGCATTGACTATCAGTAATTCACAGTTGTAACTATCTCAAAATAGCCGCTATACGTTAATAATGTTGCGTTATTTTCTGTTAG
>NC_051400.1:2660041-2660380 GCF_015228065.2 Penaeus monodon
GAACATTGAAATAAATTCTAGCTGTTAATAGAACAAAATTCAATTATCTTATTATTCCTGCTTCTCATCAATCATTTTAATAAAATGGAAATTTCTTGTTGACTAGTTGTGAATTGAGGAAATTCCCTTGTGTTAATTTTTACCTCATTAAACGATCTCGTGCTTATTTTGGTATATGCAACTTTTACATGATAAATTGATGGTATCCATGTATGAAGATTAATGAATGAAATCGTATATTATGAACAAAACGGCGACATTAGAGCGAGCCAAGGAAAACAAGAGAGTAGTTAGGTGAACGTTCGCTAGGTGGCAGCAGTATCGGTTTTGATGCGGATT
>NC_051400.1:2660647-2660991 GCF_015228065.2 Penaeus monodon
GACTCGCGTACTGATCTTTGTGAATTTTCCGTAAAGTGCCTTGGTGTAATTTGTTTTTGTTTTTATCTAGATCCGGATGATTTGCTATAAAACATTTGCTATAAAACATTTACATATTATCTGCCAACATTCGTCGATTCCTAAAATGCCGTGCAATTTGATAGAAACATATCCGTTTTAAATTCCTCGAGAGATCAGAATATCACCCTATGCGATAATTTATTTGTGGTAAAAGTCGGTAAAGCAAGATTACGGATATGGAGACGAAATTAATATAGAAAACCGGGCTTTGGATTTTTTTTTCCCAATTTCATTATGATGAAAACTGAATAAGTGCTGTCTGA
>NC_051400.1:2661150-2661488 GCF_015228065.2 Penaeus monodon
GCTTGATTGCCTCGAGATGAGAACCACAAGAAACAAGAATTCGAAGAAATTTGATGATTCGGGAAGTTTTGGTCAATTGAATAACCATAATAAAACGTAATACCTCACTCTGCCTCAAGTGATAACATGTGGCGCAGAGCTATGAAAATCAGTAAATTGTCATTAGAAACCTCAGACATATTAAAAACACTGTGGAAAAGTCATTTATATATCATCAAGAGCGCTGAAAGGAAAAATAGATATTATAGATATGAATTGGACAGCGAAGTTTAAGACAAAGCTGTTTGTATTATTCACGAAGACAGTGCAGTGTAATGGCCAAGGTTTATGTACATACC
>NC_051400.1:2661513-2661742 GCF_015228065.2 Penaeus monodon
CGTATGGACCCCATCCGTTTATTATTATGCATGATTATGTATGTACCCAGGCAGGTAGACACATAACTCTACAGTAATGGTTATGAAAAATAAAGGTAGAAGATAAACATTGGCTACAATGCATTCTCGGAAAAGACAGGAAATTTAAAATGAGGGTTGATGATGATGATGATCTGGCGAGTATTACTAATATATAGTACTCGTATTTCTGCTGAGCATTCAACATTGC
>NC_051400.1:2662052-2662492 GCF_015228065.2 Penaeus monodon
TTTTTACTCCACAGTTTCTCATTTCATAAACCCCCATCTCGTCTCGATAGACCACAGAGCAAAGATAATGCCTGAAAAAAAGAAGAAACACAGAGCATTTCGTAAATATTCCAAATTCATATCTACCCAAGGAGACGGTTTTTCATCCCGTCTGTAAAATTCGTCCCATGCAAGATATGCAGACCGGGAATATGAGTGCCACGCACCTACTCTTGCGTGACGATGCCTTGTCAAACAGGGCTGACGTTCCGCTAGAAGTTGCTTGGCATTTCGTCTTCGATAGTTCAATAGGTAGATGATTTGCATTTGTGGAATGATGAAAGAATGGTGCGCGCATGAGCGATGGAGTCGGGTTGAGCATAAACACACGCGCAGATTCATGAATTTGTTTGTGTGTGTATTCTGGCTATTGCGTTGTATTGTGACGTATAGGCAAAGAT
>NC_051400.1:2663013-2663270 GCF_015228065.2 Penaeus monodon
GCATGAGAAGCCTATATTTTCCGGCCTAATAGTGGAACATGACGTTGCTGAATAGGCCTATGGCGATTGGCCTTGCTCTTTGGGTGGCCGTCCCCAATTGCTCGAGGGTACATGTCGCTTTTCGAATATCCAGTGACCCCGCTACCTTCTTAATTTATTTTAGGATCGACACTTTTCTTCTGCCCGTCTCTGTGAAGCCTATGGGAATCTGCTTGGTAGGCCTGGCGTCTGGGGAAGCCGTGAATATCGGGAGTGAC
>NC_051400.1:2663288-2663457 GCF_015228065.2 Penaeus monodon
ATACGTAATCAGGCGGTAAGCAGTATTGGCTTCCTTTGTAAATAAGAAATATTATTTACCTTTACCTTTTTTTTAGGAGCAAAAGTTCGACTACACCTACAGCTTGGGAGATGTTTCTGCGCGTCGTTCATGATGCCGTAGTGTTTATATTATCCAATGTAAAGCAGAC
>NC_051400.1:2663984-2664048 GCF_015228065.2 Penaeus monodon
CTGTCCAGTCAGAAAAAGGTGTGGGCAAGGTAACCATTCGTCAGCGTATCCCGTTGCAAATAAA
>NC_051400.1:2664616-2664933 GCF_015228065.2 Penaeus monodon
ATCCCAAAATTGCAAACCCTTTTCCTTCCTTCGGCCGACCAACGAGCGACATCTTTCCCCACGGCCATAAATCTCATTCTTGTAACACTAAACGTCCTCTGTTAATATACCGATGATTTTATGTGTGTTGCGCTTGTTGAACACTTTTTCCCTTGTTAATGAAACTTGTTTTGAACACTTCTCTCTCGTGCTCTGTGACTCCTTCCTGCAATGCGTGGCGGAGATGGGTATCTTTAATGTTATTCTCTGTGTCCTGTTTTGCATGTTTCGTTTTTCTGTGTTATTGGGTTGCTTATTTATGGTCTTTAGTCTTCTTT
>NC_051400.1:2665323-2665394 GCF_015228065.2 Penaeus monodon
CTAATTCGATTTTCTGATTGTTCCTGTATTCTTCTCAAAAGAAGATATTTCTCACCAATTCTTTTTCCTTT
>NC_051400.1:2665534-2665729 GCF_015228065.2 Penaeus monodon
GGAAGAATATGACTCGGCCTTATCTCATTGCTTGTCGATAATGCTTGCAGAATATTAATTGAGTCAACTGATGAATGTTAATCCTCAGTAGGCCCTCAGCAATGCCTGCAGTTCCTTCGTAAAACCAGACTAGCCTCGAAAGCAGCGCCAGCAGCACCTTTAGGTCATTGAAAATGCTGGGCAGTATAAAGGAGT
>NC_051400.1:2666817-2666921 GCF_015228065.2 Penaeus monodon
TGGAAAGGAATGGAAAATGAATAAAGGATGCTCAATGAATAGGCGTTGGAAATATTGTCTGATGCTAGCATTATCCATTATGATATGAGATGGCAAATTTAGAC
>NC_051400.1:2667457-2667743 GCF_015228065.2 Penaeus monodon
GATATGATAGTATAACCTAGCCTAGTGTTAACAGAGCCTTTCAATAAATTAGTTACATTCTCTACAGATCTTCTACCAAAGACTATCGGGACACAAGTTTCTCTACCGTGAAGGCCTGAGCATCACCTCTTGTTAGTCGTTTTGGGGTCGTAACTATTTCATTACGGTTAGGACAGTAAGTTTTCATTTATTGGTGTAATCCACTGCATAGGCAGGATTCGTTTTTCTTTTTTTTATGGTGACGGAAATAGAGGATGAACCATTTCACGAGTTTATATATCTTCAT
>NC_051400.1:2668411-2668530 GCF_015228065.2 Penaeus monodon
ACAATTTTTCACTATATAATGAAGCACGCGAGGCAGGTTCAGACCGGAAATACTCCCTCCAGTGTACAACAAAGGCTGTCAAGGCTTGGTGGTGCACTCGCCTCGGGACGTCCAGCTGC
>NC_051400.1:2668772-2669382 GCF_015228065.2 Penaeus monodon
AGATGTGCACCTTTAGTTGTACATGCTCGAGTACGTTTGTGTATGTGCGTACATCCGTGCACGGACACATGTATATAAAAACCAGTTTCCACCTACAACTTACCTACCCCCCTCACCCCTCACCCCCCCCCCTTTCGGCCACACACCCCGCAGCCTCTTTCTCGACTCCTCTTCTGTGAGGTAAAACGTTCACACACTTTTCCACGTTTGTATTCCTCTCCCTTTTACCTTTCCTCTGTTATGCTATTACCTTTTCTGTGTTATGTTATTATTTACCTTTCCTTTGTTGTGTCATTATTTTGCTTTTCTCTGTTATGTTATTATTTTCCTTTTTCTCTGTTATGATATTATTTACCTTCCTTTCGTTATCATTATCCTCTCCTCTGTTATGTTATTATTTACCTTATCTCTGTCATGATACTATTTACATTTCCTCTGTTATGTTATTTTGTTGCCTTTCCTCTGTTTTGCTATGTTGTTAAGGAAATATACTGCATATTCAATATTACGGTTGTTTTATTGACTGGGTTTGTGTTGTATGCGTGAGCCACAGAAACGTTTTGTTTTTTCTTCATTCGTATGTCCTATTTTCGTATTTGGTGGAGTTGGT
>NC_051400.1:2669781-2670142 GCF_015228065.2 Penaeus monodon
TCGCAAGAGTATACATTTCCGAGACGATTTTCTCTCTACTTAATTTGCATTTCCCTACTCGTTATCTAAGGAAATTAAGTTCTTACCTCTTGCCTCATTTTTGTCGAAATTCCGTAGGATGCCTTCCATTCCTGGGGAACATTTTGCAGACATTATCAACGACGATAATTAAGAATGTTACCAACCCTAATTGTACGCATCAACCATCCACATATCTCCATACCATTTTCTCTTGCTTTTGGAATGAGATTTATTCCATTACCGTCGGGACCGAAAGCCCGACGAGACTACGGTTTAGCAGATGGTGACATAGTTGCAGGAATAACTTGCATGATTGCAATTGCAGTCGTGGGTGAGTGCG
>NC_051400.1:2670159-2670789 GCF_015228065.2 Penaeus monodon
CGATGTAAAAAAAATGACATTACTCAAAGTGATATGCTTGCTTGGTCACATCCCAGGCACAGGTGGAAGGCGGGGATCCAAGGTCAAAGGTTAGTGGAAGGCGGGATCTAAGGTCAAAGGTTGGTGGAAGGCGGGATTTAAGGTCAAAGGTTAGTGGAAGGCAGGATCTAAGGTCAAAGGTTAGCGGAAGTTGGGGATTTAAGGTCAAAGGTTGGTGGAAGGCAGGATCTAAGGTCAAAGGTTGGCGGAAGGCGGGATCTAAGGTCAAAGGTTAGCGGAAGGCGGGATCTAAGGTCAAAGGTCGGTGGAAGGCGGGATCTAAGGTCAAAGGTTAGTGGAAGGCGGGATCCAAGGTCAAAGGTTGGTGGAAGGCGGGATCCAAGGTCAAAGGTTAGTGGAAGGCGGGATCTAAGGTCAAAGGTTAGTGGAAGGCGGGATCTAAGGTCAAAGGTTGGTGGAAGGCGGGATCTAAGGTCAAAGGTTGGTGGAAGGCGGGATCTAAGGTCAAAGATTGGCGGAAGGCGGGATCTAAGGTCAAAGGTTGTTGGGAGGCAGCGAGGACCTAAGAGCCCAAGGGGGTTGGCAAAAAGCGTAGATTTAAGGTCAGGAACTAAATTTCAGGTTTTTAAG
>NC_051400.1:2670850-2671161 GCF_015228065.2 Penaeus monodon
CCACCACTATTATTCTTGTTATTAGCATCGTTATTGTTGTCACGACCGTCGTCATCATTATTATCAAGATGACTGCAATGCGTCCTATAGAGTTATCACAGAAGTGGCGCCTCCTGTTTTTGCTCTCTTAGGCGATCTCAGCGCCATCTGTTGGGAATATGGCTCACTGCTTGGGTCCGTTTTCGGTCGTCTTCGTTGTGGATTTGTCGTTGTTAATGGCTTTTCTGTTTTGGGTTGGTTGTTGCTTCTGGTGTTATGGTTGTTGTAGGCGTCTTTTTTAGGTGGTGTGTGAGTATTTTAGCGTTATGGTA
>NC_051400.1:2672380-2673003 GCF_015228065.2 Penaeus monodon
ATGAGTCACTATGGAACGTAGTGACTTTTTACATCTTCATCTCAGTTTCTATAACCCGACAGGGCATCACAGCGCGGACGAAGGAAGCCACACACATACTCTTTTGCAAATCTTGAAAGGCAACAACGAACTCGGAATAAGGAAATTTGCATTACAGGTTCCCGACCTAAACAAAATCGAGATTCATAATTTGCAATGATAACGCTAATCCTTGACACTAATGTTTCGTCCTGGAGATTAACACTCGTTTTTCCTTCTCGTTATCATGATTGCTAAGAGATTTGCCATTGCTCTATATTTTACTTAAGGAGCTTCCCTCGAGGAGGAGGAGAACAGAGCCAGATTTGGAATTAATTCTTAATCTCAAAGTTCTTTTTATTTCCCTAGCCGTCGACGTCGCCCAGGTGCTGCTGGCGGAGGGGCGGAGGTACAAGGGAAGCACCAGGTGCGGGTATTCAGGCCGGCGGTGGGCGCTCTCGGGCTGGGTATTGGGTAGGTATGAAGCGGGTAAATCATGATACATTGAGACGGGCTCGTCACCGTCTGTAATTAGGTGTATGTACAGCCCCGGCGCAGGAAACCTAGGCTGACATCTCGGTCATGGTGATGGTGTTGTAACGAAT
>NC_051400.1:2673051-2675164 GCF_015228065.2 Penaeus monodon
TGGTGATTGCGGCGGTGATATTTACGGCGGCGGTGTGGGTCAGAATACCTAAAGAGGAACGCTGATAGCATGACACTATAATTTCGATCCGTAAATTTAAGTGATTTGGACTTTCTGGAATAAAACCATCGTGGGTACATGAGACCCCCGGCGCATTTTTTTTTTTTCCCAGGGCGCGTTCGTACTCGTAGCGTGGGTGTGTCCAGGGCGCGGCATTTAGGTCTCGGCTGTTTGAAAGGTCACGGCCGGGCTGCAAGTGCCGAATGTCACGATTTCGAGGGAACCTTGGCCATACCTGATCCTGGGTCAAGGTCACAGTGAGTGCTTAGTTGCTAGGGGTACGCCAGGTCCTCCGAGATTAAGATGCACTTGCAGCTGAGGGAAAGGGGTCCAGGAGGAGCTTAGTGGGATGGAAGGATCGGTAAAGCTACTACGGGTGTTTTTACAAAGAGTGACGGAGCCTAATCGAGCCTCTCCCGCGTCCCCGCAGCACCTCGCTTGCTCGAACCGCCCCGCCCCTCGATCCTCCTCGGCTCCTGGCGGCGTTGGCACCGACAGCGATCGCCCTGCGGCATCGAAGGAGTCACCGTAGGGCCGACTGCGTTGCTTCGTCCCTAGTGGATGTTTGGTGTGACAGAAGTAGATATCGAGGGCGTCCTGGAGTCACCTCGCACGTAAGACAGCTGATTAGAAGCCAAATTGGTCCCGTAGGAAGCTAATCCACGAGACAGTCGTGTGAGAGGAGTCGCGTCAGACGATTTGCCAAGTGTTGCCAGATGAGACGACGATCCCGGCCGTTCCATGGGGGGCTCACAATGGCTCTTGCGATATGAAGATAATCAGCTTATATCTCTGCTGATTATTTACGCTGCTGTACTTATTTGGAGTTAACACAAGGGATCACCCTTAATGGGCTAGGCATGAATGCATACGTTTGCATAGACGGACGGTCATGCAGGACTATGTAAGATAAACAATAACCGGGCAGCGGAGGTATAATAAGCTGGCAACACTGGTCCCAGGAGGCACATGCAAGACGACAATGAAAGCCCGGGTTGCAAATCCTGATAAATGACCCACGTCGAAATTAGGAAAAATCCCCCAGGAAATAAGCTCATATTCACTAAGTGTCGAAGGCGAGGGTAGCATTGTAGACGGTTTATGATGAATTATGATGAATTAGCTCGGCGCTTTGTGAGAGAACAAGATTTATATCCCGGCCGTCACGTGTCATGGCGAAACCTTTTTTCTTTGTGATCAAGTGGCTGATCAAAGTTTGTTATTGTATCCTGGGACTGCGCTGTGTCTCCCGGCTGCCGTGATTGCGGCCGTAGGCTGTGTGGGTCTTTGTGTGGGTGTCCCTGGGATTTAGCAATGATTTAAGCGTTATTTTCAGCTTGCAACAGTTGGGTTGTTTGGTTGTTTCTAGGATTAGTCGGTTTCTAGAAAGTTGTACGTGAATATAACCGAAGGTATTTTATAGGAACTGTGACTAAAAAAGTTTTTTTCGCTTCTGATTTCTATTGATACGAACCCATGATTTATAGTGTTTGGGCATGAGAGTGATTCATTGATTCACAATATTCCAATTGGCCGAAAAGAGAGAGAGAAAGAAACGATAACCGGCCTTATAATCAATCTGAGATTTAAGTTTGGTGCGTGGACCTTCTCTCTCTTCTTTTCTCTGCTAATCTGACTTCGGACGTGATATGGGAGACAGGTTTCCTTTATGCTTTTGTCTCCGTAATTGGTTATGGCTGCGGCGAATAGTTTAACGGTAAGGGAGGTGGGTGCGGTGGGAGAGGTTGTCATAGAAACGCGGGGTATTTCTGTTTTTATTTATTAGCATTATTTTATTTATTATTTTTTTTCTGTTTTTTATTAAGGGAAGGAGTAAGAGTTGTGATATTTGTAGTACGATGTTTGTTGTTGCTGCTGTTGTTGCAAATGTTGTGTAGTGATGCAAGTTGTGAATTTTGGATGCGATGCCAGGAGACGGCGGCCATTGGCGGAGATGCATCATAGATCATGCTTAATGAATCCTCTTGTACATGACTACCTTGGTTTGCGCACAATCATTCCTCGAGCCATGAGTGTAAAGAACACGAATTTT
>NC_051400.1:2675202-2675499 GCF_015228065.2 Penaeus monodon
TTCTTTTTCATTCTTTTTGACTTTTTTTTTTTTATCCCATTTTTCTGTCGTCATTTTGGCAAAGGGGCTTTTGACGTGTCCGATTTGGCGAGGGCTGTCATATTAATCACGTGATTGCAAAGGTGTGATATCAGGCTATTGGTGACGGAATCCGAGATTATGATGGCTTTTCAGATTTCACTTTTGAAGTTTCCCGTTTTCTTCGTGTTTTGTAGGTTTGTTTATGTTGATCTAAATTCACTGTTGTTTGGTGGGGTTTCAGGGTTGCTTATATGTCGTCGGTACTGCTGTTGGTGT
>NC_051400.1:2675849-2676143 GCF_015228065.2 Penaeus monodon
CTGAAATCAGGGGCAAAGTATAATGATTAAAAATCGTATTCTCTATAGCGACGTGAGCAATATTAATGGCGCCCACGTTGATAGCATCCCTAATAATGGCAATAATATTGATAAATCAACATAGCGACTGCATTCAGTTACACACTAATTGGCAACTGAACGACTTCTACTTCCCAGAAAATCCAAGACGGGGGGGGGAGGGGGGTAGTAGTGAAGGCGGAGTATGTGTTCATAGACATTACATTTGGTCGAAAATACTATACCTTAGCAGAGGAATCTGAAACCTACGGCGAC
>NC_051400.1:2676160-2676546 GCF_015228065.2 Penaeus monodon
AACACGCTACTTACGAAACGAAGACAAAATGGATGAAGGGTTCTTGTGGCATAGCACGGTCATGCACTCTTCAAGAAACCAGTGTATGACGACGGAGGAGTTTTTAAACACGGGCGTACGAACCATTAAGCTGTACTTAACGAAGGGAAGCGACTGACAGGCAGCTGAGGGATGAGTGACGTACATGTAACGTAACATGTAACATGAATCTGATTGGCTCGGAATTATGTATTGTGTGTTGCGATTATGTTTATCTGTGCATGATTTGGTTTAGTCCGGGGTGAGGAGGGGGAAGAAAACGGGCATATGAAAGTGGGTAATGATAAAGATGGTGATATTAATAAACACTAATCTTAATCATGGATTTAACAGTAATGCCAGAATTG
>NC_051400.1:2676747-2677101 GCF_015228065.2 Penaeus monodon
CACCAAACCATCTAAAACAAATATCAACAAAAATCGACGAAGAAAAAGCTCCCTCGAGTGAACTCCGAAAAACTCGCGGCAGACAGGGCGATCGAGCGGGCGAGAGCGACAGCCGTTCCAGCGCTCAGAGAATAGAGTTTAATAGGATTCAGAGATTAGACGAAATCCGAGAGGTCTTAGGAATAATTAATCCAGTGACCGTGCGATACTTTGGCTGTTTTGGGATATAATTATTGCCTCTCTGGTTTGCTGTTTCGGTTTATTGTGTCGTTTGGTTCATGAATGTTTTTTTTTATATGGTTATTGTGGTTGTTATTATTTGTTTGTTTGTTTTTATTCAGTTGGTGGTCTGGG
>NC_051400.1:2677458-2677657 GCF_015228065.2 Penaeus monodon
TTCCGGGGCTGAGTGTACCTTTTTATAATTGAAAAGTGATTTTGCTTTTTCTACAAAGTTACGATATTTACCCAACATTGGTGCTGATAAACTTGGCGTGTTTACTTAAAGAAAAAAATTTTCTTTAATCAAATCCAGATAAAGGAACGTTAACCGTGTTGATAATAGTTTTCATTAATTTTAAATTGTAAATTCCCGT
>NC_051400.1:2677703-2678018 GCF_015228065.2 Penaeus monodon
AAAAAGGGTAATATGAAAAAAAAGACATCAAGAGCAAATTTACTGGATCTCCATTATAAAAAGAAGAATGTTTAGACAAAAATTTTAAACCTCACTTTTATATCCTCCTCATACTTTTTTTTTATGTTTAATCAGATTGGCCTGGGATGAGGGTGTGCTGGAAGGTATGTGCGTAATTTTTAAATTAAGCGAGAAAAATATAACAGGAAAGATAATGGTCCTCAAGACTGATCCGGCAACCTTCTTGAAATTTTTTTGAAAATATGAATTTTAAATTGAGCGCCTCCGTTTTGTAGATACACTGTGTTTGTGCTG
>NC_051400.1:2679751-2680058 GCF_015228065.2 Penaeus monodon
CAGCACAAACACAGTGTATCTACAAAAGCGGAGGCGCTCATATTTATATTCATATATTCATAAAAATTCAAGAAGTTGCCGGATCAGTCTTGAGGACCATTATCATTCCTGTTATATTTTTCTCGCTATAATTTGAAATTACGCACATACCTTCCAGCACACCCTCATCCCAGGCCAATCTGATTAAACATAAAAAAAAAGTATGAGGAGGATATAAAAGTGAGGTTAAATTTATGTCTAACATTCTTCTTTTTATAATTGGAGATCCAGTATTAGCTCTGATGTCTTTTTTTTCATATACCTTTTG
>NC_051400.1:2680105-2680300 GCF_015228065.2 Penaeus monodon
CGGGAATTTACAATTAATATTAATGAATCTATTATCAACACGGTTAACGTTCCTTTATCTGTATTTGATTAAAGAAATTTCTTTCTTTAAGTAAACACGCCAATGTTTATCAGCACCAATGTTGGGTAAATATCGTAACTTTTGTAGAAATGCAAAATCACTTGCAATTATAAAAAGGTACACTCAGCCCAGGAA
>NC_051400.1:2680879-2681148 GCF_015228065.2 Penaeus monodon
ACCGAAACAGCAAACCAGAGAGGCAATAATTATATCCCAAAACAGCCAAAGTATCGCACGGTCACTGGATTAATTATTCCTAAGACCTCTCGGATTTCGTCTAATCTCTGAATCCTATTAAACTCTATTCTCTGAGCGCTGGAACGGCTGTCGCTCTCGCCCGCTCGATCGCCCTGTCTGCCGCGAGTTTTTCGGAGTTCACTCGAGGGAGCTTTTTCTTCGTCGATTTTTGTTGATATTTGTTTTAGATGGTTTGGTGTTTTGTGTTC
>NC_051400.1:2681312-2681779 GCF_015228065.2 Penaeus monodon
CTTTTCTTTTTTTCTTTTGGTCGGTTTGTGTTTTCGCAGTTTTTTTTTTTCGTTTCAATTCTGGCATTACTGTTAAATCCATGATTAAGATTAGTGTTTATTAATATCACCATCTTTATCATTACCCACTTTCATATGCCCGTTTTCTTCCCCCTCCTCACCCCGGACTAAACCAAATCATGCACAGATAAACATAATCGCAACACACAATACATAATTCCGAGCCAATCAGATTCATGTTACATGTTACGTTACATGTACGTCACTCATCCCTCAGCTGCCTGTCAGTCGCTTCCCTTCGTTAAGTACAGCTTAATGGTTCGTACGCCCGTGTTTAAAAACTCCTCCGTCGTCATACACTGGTTTCTTGAAGAGTGCATGACCGTGCTATGCCACAAGAACCCTTCATCCATTTTGTCTTCGTTTCGTAAGTAGCGTGTTCAAGAACCCTTCATCTTTTGTTTTGG
>NC_051400.1:2681798-2682091 GCF_015228065.2 Penaeus monodon
TCGCCGTAGGTTTCAGATTCCTCTGCTAAGGTATAGTATTTTTCGACCAAATGTAATGTCTATGAACACATACTCCGCCTTCACTACTACCCCCCTCCCCCCCCCGTCTTGGATTTTCTGGAAGTAGAAGTCGTTCAGTTGCCAATTAGTGTGTAACTGAATGCAGTCGCTATGTTGATTTATCAATATTATTGCCATTATTAGGGATGCTATCAACGTGGGCGCCATTAATATTGCTCACGTCGCTATAGAGAATACGATTTTTAATCATTATACTTTGCCCCTGATTTCAG
>NC_051400.1:2682456-2682703 GCF_015228065.2 Penaeus monodon
ACACCAACAGCAGTACCGACGACATATAAGCAACCCTGAAACCCCACCAAACAACAGTGAATTTAGATCAACATAAACAAACCTACAAAACACGAAGAAAACGGGAACTTCAAAAGTGAAATCTGAAAAGCCATCATAATCTCGGATTCCGTCACCAATAGCCTGATATCACACCTTTGCAATCACGTGATTAATATGACAGCCCTCGCCAAATCGGACACGTCAAAAGCCCCTTTGCCAAAATGAC
>NC_051400.1:2682793-2683019 GCF_015228065.2 Penaeus monodon
TTCGTGTTCTTTACACTCATGGCTCGAGGAATGATTGTGCGCAAACCAAGGTAGTCATGTACAAGAGGATTCATTAAGCATGATCTATGATGCATCTCCGCCAATGGCCGCCGTCTCCTGGCATCGCATCCAAAATTCACAACTTGCATCACTACACAACATTTGCAACAACAGCAGCAACAACAAACATCGTACTACAAATATCACAACTCTTACTCCTTCCCTT
>NC_051400.1:2683068-2684531 GCF_015228065.2 Penaeus monodon
CAGAATACCCCGCGTTTCTATGACAACCTCTCCCACCGCACCCACCCTCCCTTACCGTTAAACTATTCGCCGCAGCCATAACCAATTACGGAGACAAAAGCATAAAGGAAACCTGTCTCCCATATCACGTCCGAAGTCAGATTAGCAGAGAAAAGAAGAGAGAGAAGGTCCACGCACCAAACTTAAATCTCAGATTGATTATAAGGCCGGTTATCGTTTCTTTCTCTCTCTCTTTTCGGCCAATTGGAATATTGTGAATCAATGAATCACTCTCATGCCCAAACACTATAAATCATGGGTTCGTATCAATAGAAATCAGAAGCGAAAAAAACTTTTTTAGTCACAGTTCCTATAAAATACCTTCGGTTATATTCACGTACAACTTTCTAGAAACCGACTAATCCTAGAAACAACCAAACAACCCAACTGTTGCAAGCTGAAAATAACGCTTAAATCATTGCTAAATCCCAGGGACACCCACACAAAGACCCACACAGCCTACGGCCGCAATCACGGCAGCCGGGAGACACAGCGCAGTCCCAGGATACAATAACAAACTTTGATCAGCCACTTGATCACAAAGAAAAAAGTTTCGCCATGACACGTGACGGCCGGGATATAAATCTTGTTCTCTCACAAAGCGCCGAGCTAATTCATCATAATTCATCATAACCGTCTACAATGCTACCCTCGCCTTCGACACTTAGTGAATATGAGCTTATTTCCTGGGGATTTTTCCTAATTTCGACGTGGGTCATTTATCAGGATTTGCAACCCGGGCTTTCATTGTCGTCTTGCATGTGCCTCCTGGGACCAGTGTTGCCAGCTTATTATACCTCCGCTGCCCGGTTATTGTTTATCTTACATAGTCCTGCATGACCGTCCGTCTATGCAAACGTATGCATTCATGCCTAGCCCATTAAGGGTGATCCCTTGTGTTAACTCCAATAAGTACAGCAGCGTAAATAATCAGCAGAGATATAAGCTGATTATCTTCATATCGCAAGAGCCATTGTGAGCCCCCCATGGAACGGCCGGGATCGTCGTCTCATCTGGCAACACTTGGCAAATCGTCTGACGCGACTCCTCTCACACGACTGTCTCGTGGATTAGCTTCCTACGGGACCAATTTGGCTTCTAATCAGCTGTCTTACGTGCGAGGTGACTCCAGGACGCCCTCGATATCTACTTCTGTCACACCAAACATCCACTAGGGACGAAGCAACGCAGTCGGCCCTACGGTGACTCCTTCGATGCCGCAGGGCGATCGCTGTCGGTGCCAACGCCGCAGAGCCGAGGAGATCGAGGGCGGCGTGAGCAAGCGAGGTGCTGCGGGACGCGGGAGAGGCTGATTAGGCTCCGTCACTCTTTGTAAACCCCTAGTAGCTTTACCGTCCTTCATCCCCTAGCTCCTCCTGGACCTTTCCTCAGCTGCATGCATCTTAATCTCGGAGGACCTGGGC
>NC_051400.1:2684653-2684869 GCF_015228065.2 Penaeus monodon
CTAAAACTTCCTCCTTTGTCCAAATACAACCATCCAGTCCAAAAAATTCCTCACCTCATAATCTTGAAATAGTAATTGCCTAACTTGTTCTCGTTTTCTCGTTTTCCCCTAAATAATTCCCGACCTTCAGACTCGTTTTCCTCCTAATCGGCTTGTTTTCGAACTGGTCGTTGCCCGACTTACGAGTCAATAACCCACATGATGTGTTTTTTCTAG
>NC_051400.1:2685193-2685318 GCF_015228065.2 Penaeus monodon
GTGTCAATTCATCTAATGAATATGAAACACTCAAGAAAAAAAATCTCATGGGCCTTGCATCCACTGCATAGATAATTTGAAAGGATATATTCCCTTTAACATTTCATTCTGCAGAAGGAGGCGAT
>NC_051400.1:2685573-2685850 GCF_015228065.2 Penaeus monodon
TGGGCTAATAGCAACACCAACACTTTTACTGATTAATTTTTTTTCTATATCTCTTGTTATCTTCCTAATAATTAATTCCTAATATTGTTCCGGGTTATATTACAGAAAAAATAAACATCACTAAAAGCTCTTTCTGTCATTACCAACCGAACATACCTCGTTACACTGTTTTTGCAACGTAGTTTACATTATGAATTGTGTGTTATCAGTCACAGTATTTCCACGACATAGATCATATGCAACCAAAGTTCCTCGCTAATAACTGTATGCAACTTGC
>NC_051400.1:2685894-2685968 GCF_015228065.2 Penaeus monodon
GGACTTACCTAAGACACCAGTCGGTAGCTTCAAACTGAAAGAAAAGAAATGGAGAAATTAAGAAAAAAAAAATG
>NC_051400.1:2686023-2686280 GCF_015228065.2 Penaeus monodon
TTCGTCAAGGCAAAATACACCTGGCAGATTAATGATGACTGATGACAGCCTGACAGGTTGGTGTTGATAATCATTTGATAATTGAAAGACTGGTGATGAAACTCACATGAAGTGGAAAAAAAAAATATATGAACATATTGCATTCGGCAGACAATCGCCGGCGTATCAACTGCATCTTCTTCACCTTGATAATGAATATATAAATAGACAGATGGATAAATATATTTTAAAGAAATCTCCTGAACAGCTTCATTCTC
>NC_051400.1:2686443-2686540 GCF_015228065.2 Penaeus monodon
GTTATTTTTGGTTCCATCGCTCCATCGAAAAAAAGAACTTACGATAAGAAAGACAGAATTATTTAAATCCCTAAAATTAACTAAAACTTCCTGTACA
>NC_051400.1:2686978-2687097 GCF_015228065.2 Penaeus monodon
GAAAACGACGCCCACCCCCCGCAGGAAAGGGGCCCCAGACCCGGGGTCCTCGGGCGTCGGGGCAAACCCCGCTCCCTTTAGTTGGAAAGGGGGGACTTGTAACGGAGCTTGTTTTCCCT
>NC_051400.1:2687553-2687622 GCF_015228065.2 Penaeus monodon
CTCTCCCCCGGTTTTTTTTTTTTCTTCTCTCTCTGCCCCCCTTCTTCCCCCCCCCTCTTCTTCCCTTTT
>NC_051400.1:2687768-2687989 GCF_015228065.2 Penaeus monodon
TGATTACATCGAATATTTTTTATATTAATATTAAGTAATAAATAATAATGATAAATAATCTATATTAAGGTTTAAATCAAAGAGAATTAAAAATGGATTGAAATACTGAATATAAAAATGAATGTAAAGTAAAACAGATTAACAGAGTATTAACAATATTAACAATAACTAAAATAATCGGCTAAAAATAATGACATATAACAAAATATCAAATATGTTTA
>NC_051400.1:2688509-2688746 GCF_015228065.2 Penaeus monodon
ATACCCCCAAAAAAAAGTGTTTCATTACATATACATTTCGACAAAAATAAAAAAATATATATTAACTTCTCGTTCACCTTAACACATTAGACACCAATAAAAATTATTTAGAAAAAAAAAGGAAATATCTATGAAGAAAAAAATGCTTCAAAGGAGCGTATTTTTTTTTTACTCGAAAATCTTTTCATGTGATAACTTCTGAATACAACTGATTTTAAAACAATAATTCGTTCCAAT
>NC_051400.1:2688802-2688872 GCF_015228065.2 Penaeus monodon
ACAAAGTGTGTGTCCTTTACACTGTATATTTTTCTTTCTTCACATTTCACTTACATAAACTGTTCGGTAT
>NC_051400.1:2689024-2689169 GCF_015228065.2 Penaeus monodon
TCCTATATTTTTCCGGCATCGTCGAAATACATCATGAAAATAAATATCGTGTAAATAACAAACAACTGTAATTAAAACTGAAAAAGAAAATGTCCTAGTAATCCTCTCAAAAATGATGTTCATTTTGTCTCTTAAACTCTATATC
>NC_051400.1:2689695-2689819 GCF_015228065.2 Penaeus monodon
CGTATGAACGCATGGACTTAAATAAGCTGCAAAGTAGAAAATGTAAAGAAAGCTTTGTGACTGAACATCAAGGATCTTCCTCTTGTTTTCTTAAAATCTAATAGTACACAGGTGCACAGAACAA
>NC_051400.1:2689864-2690072 GCF_015228065.2 Penaeus monodon
GCAAAGGGAGATTGAAATATGATTTACTGTCGAAATAATCATCCCATTTGTGCCTATCTCTATATATCTTTTGCTTTTGCACTAACATCCTCTGCACAGAAGGCGCCTTGTTTCCAGTCTGCGCGCTACCAATTATCAACAGTTACGCCAAATTAGATACTTATGGAATCGCATTGGTTTTTTTCACCCTTCTGTTCTTTATTTTTGT
>NC_051400.1:2690377-2690667 GCF_015228065.2 Penaeus monodon
GTAGTCTTCTGTCTTGTATTGTGCTTAGGAACATATAATAGTTGTTAACAAGAAACCCCTAAAGGTAGGAAGGAGGCGCTGTAGAATGGAATGCTGTTGTAGAAAATGCTTGCAAGCGCCCGGGTGAGTGTAATTCATGGCCGATATCGCGCCGGGAACCAGTAATTCGAGCGGTTTTTGTAACGACTTATGAAATTATCTGCGGTTCAAAGTGGCCAGGATTAGTCAGAGGTGATGTGCTAACGCGGAAAAATTACCTAAGCAAGATTGTATGATTGCGTAAGTGGTAA
>NC_051400.1:2690758-2690907 GCF_015228065.2 Penaeus monodon
CATGGCGAATGAGCTTTCCATATTGTGTCTGAGGATGGTGTGTGAACCTATTTGCTTTGATGCAAAGGCGGCTTCGATGCTGATGTCTGGTTTCGTAAGTTTAGTGAAAGGGCAGGTGAGCAGTCTTAAGCTCTGTGATATCCCAGTGT
>NC_051400.1:2690940-2691254 GCF_015228065.2 Penaeus monodon
GTGACGGTAATATTAGAGACGGCTCCGCGTTTCCCACATCGGAGCGGCCTTTGTTGCGACTGGCCTGAAGGACGAGGCTGGAAGAGGGCGGGAGCCGAAGACAGAGGCTTGGCGCAGGCAGGAGGAGCTGTGGGTGGGCTCGAGCTCTCCTCAAGCTCAAGGAAAATCTCTGGTAGGAGGCGAGGACACAGGACGTGGCTCAGCCGTATTGTGTCCACATTAGCCACGGTCTGCTCGCTTACAACACTAGCCTAAATGCTTGCAGTTGCCTGCTTCTGCACGGGGCGGAGGCGGTAGAGGAGTTGACTCCCCTC
>NC_051400.1:2691428-2692231 GCF_015228065.2 Penaeus monodon
GACCCTCCCCCTCCCCCCATTCCTCAGGCAAAAGCAAACGTGAGCAGCCCCGCCGTTCACAGCATCTGGCGATGGAGTCCCATGGCAATGACAGACCTCATGGCGTCGATGCTACCCTTCTCGGAGATGAGATGCTCGCCGACGACGAGAGATGACACGGTGACAGCGCTGCCTCAGAGATGGCGCCCAGCATCCCCGAAGGCCCGCCGGGGCAAGTGGGCATTTAGGTCATGTTTACTACAGGACTGCCATGAGGATTACCCTAAGAGTCACGCGAGGTCATGGCCGAAGAAATGGATGCAAGACGATCCCAGGTTGACAACGAGGACTCGGGGCATCTCCTTATCCGGTAAAGGGATAAAGAGATCCTACCTTTAGAATAATGATTATCAGGACGGTAACTTCGGCGTCTGTTGGTTCAACCTCCTGTTATAACAGTTATCACTCGAAGGACCTTTACCAATAGCGTCTTGTAATTCTTTTCAGTATTTATTAGCTAGCCAATCTGGCTGAGCTGATAACGACAGCTAAACATAAGCTTTGCAGGTGCGGAGGACTGCGGTTTAGTGTTTGTTTTGGTACTAGCTGATTGGTTGAAAGTTTTGTAACTTTAATCATTTTAACATTGAAGAACATCTTCACTGATATTCTTATAGAAAACTAGGTTAAGTAATATCCCAGCAACACCATGTCAGATAAGATAAAGTAAAAGAGATTGTGGTCGTGTTTGTAAATAAATGAATGAGTGTATAAGTGTGTGTGTGTGTGCAATAGTGTATATAGTGTACACACACTCTCAAAAT
>NC_051400.1:2692347-2692490 GCF_015228065.2 Penaeus monodon
AAGAAGCACCGCACACAACGCACACATCTCCAGTACACGATCACAGTTCAGACAGGATGAGAAAGCGACGACCGGCGCAGTTCAACATCTTTTAAATATCAAAACTCTTGTTAATGTACATCGAAAATCACAAAATGCATCCT
>NC_051400.1:2692677-2693006 GCF_015228065.2 Penaeus monodon
GTACACCGGTTGCACAGATGAAATATATGCAATATGTTCGCTCCCATTTGGCCATTACAGATACATGCGCTTATTAAAGTGATCGCCCCGCGTACTGGTTATGCGTTTATTTTGAATCCGAAATGACACGGCAGTATGTCAGAGATTTTACAGATATTAATGGTTCTTTTTACCCGATTGTCATCATATGCGGGAAAGGGATGCACATATTACTTCCATTTCTAATGCCGATGAATGAAAAAATATGGATGATTCTTTTTAAAGCTATTTCAGAAGTGTCTATGGTAAGGGAGATTAAAGTTATGTTGTAGGATAGCTAAAGGTGTTTA
>NC_051400.1:2693357-2693532 GCF_015228065.2 Penaeus monodon
TAGTATTCCACATATATTAAGCGCTTTTCAACTGAGATTATATGTTCCCGATGTTCTCAAAAGTTTCATTACTATTCCTGGAAACTAATTGCCGTCCTGACATCTATCGGCCAATTCCCTATGAGGATTATTTTTTCGACGCTTTGATCCGGCGGACTGGCTGTGTCCTTTTGTT
>NC_051400.1:2693977-2694052 GCF_015228065.2 Penaeus monodon
TGAGTGAAAAAAACAACTAAATAAAGAAACAGAGAGGAATGCAATCCCCCCCCCAAGTCCGTGAGAGAGGCGACG
>NC_051400.1:2694070-2694212 GCF_015228065.2 Penaeus monodon
GAGTCCTGCCATACGCGGAATTGAGCCATCTCGACGCCGTAATACCACAGGCTCTGAATGGTGCGCGCGTCTTGCCCTCCGTCCGGACTACTCGAGGCCATTCAAATGCTGTCAATCACAAAAATTACACTTACCCTCCCTC
>NC_051400.1:2694578-2694746 GCF_015228065.2 Penaeus monodon
CTTGTCATGATTTTGCAGCGAGTAATGAGCAAGATGGTTCATGTAGTTTCACGTTAATGGCAGTAACAGACTTGGGTCCTTTTTTGTGTGGTTGACACTTTTTGCTGAAGAATTTACCTGGTATAGAGTCCTTGTTTTTTTTCTGTTGTTGTTTTTTTAGCCCTTTAT
>NC_051400.1:2694841-2695239 GCF_015228065.2 Penaeus monodon
ATTCTACTTCATCGCGTCTTTCCTAACCCCCACCCCCACCCCGGTCTTTCGAGGAATGTTTTCGTCGTGTCACAAGTGTATAAGGCAGATTATAGACATTTGCTGCACCTAGGGATAAAGGGGTATTTCTTGTGTTTTTCTCTTTTTTTCTCTCTCCTTTTTTTTTGGGGGGGGGGGGAAGGGGCAGGGAGGGTGTGTGCAAGGTGACGAGAGAGTAGGGAGAAGGATGGAAAGGGGTGGGCAGGAGAGGGCGATAAAAGAGTGGGAGAAGCAGGGAACGCAGTTTGAGATGATGGCAAAGGGAATAGGAGGAAGATAAGAAAAAAAGGGGGATAAAGATGAAAAAAAAGGGGGGAGGTGAAGAAAGAGCAAAGAGATGACGAAGATATACAAAATAG
>NC_051400.1:2695269-2695378 GCF_015228065.2 Penaeus monodon
ATGACAGTAGCGAAAAGAGACAACCAATAAACATGGCGAGAAATCCGATGATAATGATACTCTATGATTAACTTGATAATGTATCGATGGATGAAAAAATACACCGCAA
>NC_051400.1:2695431-2695608 GCF_015228065.2 Penaeus monodon
AGTCGTGTTTTCATTTCTGTTCATCCGTAACGACTTATGTTCATTGGTGTTATTGAAGCAGAACACTTTGGTTGGTGGTAACTTCAAGGTAAGGGGTATTTGATGTAGTTTAGATAAATGGTTGATTTACACATTTAGTGAGATTTTAGTGTTTATAGCAGCTGAACGTAGTGCCTA
>NC_051400.1:2695625-2695944 GCF_015228065.2 Penaeus monodon
CCTGGGTGTATGATGTCCAATATGAATTCGATTTTTTTTTTTTTTTAATGAACGCTGGAAGAAGGATTGCTCTTTCTCTAACAGCGATACGCTCGACGTGAGTATTTTTTTTTTTTATTGTGATACTAAGTGTCATTTTATGAAAACAAGCAATTGCTTTGCATATATTTGTTGATCGGGAAGGCAGATTGCTTGAGGAATGAAGTCTCCGGGATAATCAATCTGCGTCTTGTTGGCTCAGCCTCGCGATTTATGCATTTGATAGAAAGAAAGCTGCTTCGATACCCTGTTGTTAACTATCCTTTCGCGTTTTATTTGT
>NC_051400.1:2696163-2696736 GCF_015228065.2 Penaeus monodon
AAGCAGCGGACATAAACCCGCTCGTCACTTGATAACTACCGCGACTACGACCACTTTTACCACCGCTTGTAGTCATCGTCAAAAACCCGAGACCATGGGATTAGGAGAGAGAGATGCTACCAACCGTGTAACATTTGCATCACGAAATAACCGCGGCTACCGGGGGCTGGGGGAGTAGGCTAGGCTACTCGGCGCACGGGGACTACTGCGGTTTGGAACGGCTGCTACGCGCGGGTATCGAACGGCGAAGGGGGTGATTAAGACGAGTGGGCAAGAGGGAGGTGGAGTATAAGGTAGTCATTGTTTAGGTATGGTGGCAGGAGACAGATGGGGCATAAGCGGGGCATGGGCGGGGCATCAGCGGCGTTGGATAGGGTAGGTTTGAGTTTAGCTTTGAAGTGGGAGCACGTGTTAGCAGGGAAAGGGTGGCGGGATGAAGTTGCAAAGAAGTGTGCTATCATTAACAAGGCGTGTGTTGTAAAATGTTGCCATGGTTACTTGCGTTAGAGTAGTGTGAGGGTTACATGTGTGAATGTGTTTGTTGTGGAAGTTGGGCCGTAAATATACCTAATA
>NC_051400.1:2697107-2697502 GCF_015228065.2 Penaeus monodon
AGATTTATATACATAAAGAAAATCCTTTCAAATCAGAAAATAGATCCTCCGCCCTGATTTAAATCGTTTCGTTAAGTGTATGGACGGAAAACATTTACTCAGGCATCTCTCTCTCGACTCCGATTTCCTACGAGGATTACGGAACTAAGAGTATTATTTTTATTCCACCGTCATCATTATTTTCTTCTATTCTATGTATTGATCTCTCTCATTCTCTACATTACGTCAGCGGCCGCAATTTAACAAGATAATGTAAATATTTAGATGCGCGCAATTTCGCTAATGTGATCCAACGACAGATATTGCATACCCGAGAGGGATCATTTGGCCATATAGGAAACTTTATCGTTACGCGCATAGAAATCTTCGTCTTAGTTGTCAGGGAAAAAAACTCT
>NC_051400.1:2697910-2697983 GCF_015228065.2 Penaeus monodon
CTTGCTTGTGCGAATGCGTACATGCTCATTAATCTGTGTCCTTACTGTCCGTTCAGAATATATTCATGCATAC
>NC_051400.1:2698085-2698469 GCF_015228065.2 Penaeus monodon
CTTAGCAAAGGCCTGTCTTTGGCGCAGAGATTGTTTTCTTGTTCCTGGCCGTCCAGTGCTCTCTGTGTGGGGTCATCGCCTGTTGCGAAGCCTGTGTTTAAATGACCATTACACTCCAACGGCCATTAGGTACCCGGGTGGCCGAGTGACCATTACCCCGATGGTTGTTGAGGGAGGGACTGTAATAGGCTCGTTTGCAATGCTCGTGACGAGGAGCATTTAAACGCTCGTGATTATCTCGGGCGTGAGGTTCTTGTGTGATTTTTTATTTATCCTTTTTTTTCGGGCGTAGGATGTGGGAAGGGAATTTTAAAGTCGTGGAAAAGGAATGTCGGAGGAGGAGGGAAAGTGTAGATGGTGGAGTGATTAGGAAGAGCGGGGGGA
>NC_051400.1:2698509-2698868 GCF_015228065.2 Penaeus monodon
AAAAGGAAGGAGGTTTTGAGCTAGAAATATTGGTTGAAATAACAATATAACGAAGGTTGAAGACAGCAATAAACAAACATCACAGAAGAAATGTGATTAAAGAAAAAAATGAAACAATACAATCAAATAATAAAATCATAACAAACAGCTGAGAAACACCATCTGATAGCAGTCACGCTACAGTAAATAACATTTGTTGTGGTTTAGAAAAGAGAGAAAAAATATCCAGATGGCCTGTCTACCGTCTTAGGTAATGGTTGGGCTTTGTGGTGATTTTGAGGAAAGGTAATAGAGGGGAAGAGGGGAGGGGAGGGAGGAGACAGGGGAGAGGGGGGAAGAGACAGGGGAGGGAGGGAGGG
>NC_051400.1:2698909-2698996 GCF_015228065.2 Penaeus monodon
CAACGGGGCGCTCCTCGGGTAAGTGCGAAAATTTGTGACGGAGCTTTTGTTATCTTCCTGTTTTTGTTGAGGGAAGCGTGTTGTGGA
>NC_051400.1:2699864-2699945 GCF_015228065.2 Penaeus monodon
GTCAATATAGAAAGGGGTTGAGGGTAATAAGTACAACATTATTGCTTTTGATATGATAACTTTATTAGGAGAAGTAGAGTC
>NC_051400.1:2700612-2700713 GCF_015228065.2 Penaeus monodon
ACTGTATCTTCCGCTTCCACCATGATAAGAGAAAGATGATAAAGAGGAACAGACAAAGGAAGAAAAATAATACAACAAAGGAAGAGGGGAAGAAATTAATT
>NC_051400.1:2700748-2701741 GCF_015228065.2 Penaeus monodon
GGCTGGAGTAAAGGAAAACAGAGAAAGGAAAAGAGAGACAAAAAGACGAAAAGGATTTTTTTTTAATCTGGTGAAAAGTAGAAATAAAAAACAAGAACTAGAAATAAAGAAGAAAAAATGAAAAAAGGTCAAGAAGAAGAAGAAAAAAAAACAATACACGGAAAGAAAACAAGAGGAAACAAGAGGAAAACAAAACCAAGAAACAAAGACAAGAAATTGCAGCAAGGAATGAATCAAGAGAGGAAAGGTGATGCAAGGAGAAAGGAACGCGCTTCAGAACAGGTGTGGAAGTGTTAGCAAGAAGTGCAGAGATAAGGGATAATGTGCAAAGATTTTGGTGCAAGGGACATGGGGAGGAGGAAGGGATAGGGGGGTGGGGGTGAGTGGGAGGAGAAGGGTGGGGGTGGGGGTGAGTGGGAGGAGAAGGTGGTGGGGGTGAGTGGGAGGAAAAGGGGGGTGAGTTGGAGGAGAAGGGAGGTGGGGGTGAGTGTTAGGAGAAGGGGGGGTGGGGGTGAGTGGGAGGAGAAGGGGGGGGGGGGGTGAGTGGTAGGAGAAGGGGGGTGGGGGTTGAGTGGGGAGGAGAAGGGGGGGTGGGGGTGAGTGTTAGGAGAAGGGGGGTGGGAGTGAGTGTTAGGAGAAGGGGGGTGGGGGTGAGTGGGAGGAGAAGGGGGGTGGGGGTGAGTGGTAGGAGAAGGGGGGGTGGGGGTGAGTGGGAGGAGAAGGGAGGGTGGGGGTGAGTGTTAGGAGAAGGGGGGTGGGGGTGAGTGGGAGGAGAAGGGAGGTGGGGGTGAGTGGGAGGAGAAGGGGGGGTGGGGGTGAGTGTTAGGAGAAGGGGGGTGAGTGGGAGGAGAAGGGAAAGGGGGGTGAGTGGGAGGAGAAGGGGGGGGGGGCGGCCGTGTGAGAGAGGCGGCGCCTGTGGCAAGTAGTGGTCCTAGTTAACCATTCGTCACGCTGCGTTATCTGGTCCCTATCTCACCACGGTACTGCCTGACC
>NC_051400.1:2701840-2702379 GCF_015228065.2 Penaeus monodon
TTTTACCTTTCTTTTCTTCATCTTCTATCTCCCGTCTCTCCTTCATTTTTCCTTTCTTGCTTTCCTTCTCTCCCTCTCTCCTTCTCTTCTTTCTATCTCCTCCCTCTCCTCTTCCCCTTTCCGTCTCCTTCCTCTCCTCTTTCTCCTTGCCCCCTTTCTACTCTCTCTTTCATCTCCTCTCCCCCCTCACACCATTCTTCCATTCTTATTTTTCCCTTACTTCTCCAATTCCCTTTTTCTACCTCCCCTCTTCCTCTCCAGTCACCTCTTTCTACCTCTCTTCTTCCCCCTCCGATTTCCTCTTTCCCCTATTTCTCTTGCTGTCCTTCCCACGCCGTTTCTCGTCCCCTCCCCTCTACCCTTCTTCTTCTTCCCCTTCTTCCTCCTCTCCTATTCCCACTCTCATCTGCCTCTTCTTATCTCACCTTTTCTTCCTTCTTCCATGTCCCCATTTCTCCCCCTGCTCTTCCTCCCTCTCCTTTTCTAAATCCCCTTTGCTCTTCACCCTATTTCCCTGCCCTTCCCTACCCTTTGTCCCG
>NC_051400.1:2704108-2704353 GCF_015228065.2 Penaeus monodon
ACAATGCCTACCAACTTGCGGAGTTATGAATCTCAGGCCTCAGGGTCAGCAAGATAATTTATTTGTTTATTTAAAGACCGTGGAGATGCAGGACTAACAATACACTCAAACGCACAACATTTAGTCTCTGAGTCTCATAAAATGATTTTGCTGAGTATAAATCAGCGCGAAGGCCAGGCTGTCGTCATGCCCTGGATGCCGGATGTGTGTGAGTCTGTGTGAGGGGGGGGGGGAGTGTGAGAATG
>NC_051400.1:2705463-2705619 GCF_015228065.2 Penaeus monodon
ACGACAGCATCACCGGTGTCGGATTACCAAACTGGATTTCTCGCATCGCAATTAATCACTGAAGTGTGGAAATGCATTCTGATTGTTTTCCCTTCTGTATATTTATTATTACCTTGCAAGAACAACATTGCAAAGCCTAATGCGGGAAGTGGTAGG
>NC_051400.1:2705647-2705804 GCF_015228065.2 Penaeus monodon
CACGTAGAGAGAATCATAATAAAATAGTTTGTTTAAGAGAAATTTGAAGAAAAGTGATTTTTTTTTTCTTAGGTAAATATAAATGTCGAAAAATAAGATACGGAGAAATAATAACAGGGAAAAGTAAGAAAGAAGATATAATTACCAAAGGCAAATA
>NC_051400.1:2706661-2706957 GCF_015228065.2 Penaeus monodon
TAACAGCTCACCTGAGGTCGAGACAGATGGTTGATCCCAGTTGGATTTTAGTGTGTCGTATCGTTCATCATGATAGCAATAATGATGGTCATACAGGCCCATGAGTCAGTGCGGGTGAAGACAGAGCTAAGCCACGCCACCCAAGGTTATGCTCCTCACCTGGAGTAGATAGGCTGTCAGGGGCGGTAGATAAGCTGGTGTGTGTTGGGGGTAGGGTGGGGGAAGGGGGGGAAGAGGAGGGAGAATGCAGGAGTGCAGAGTGACTGTGTGGGGGTGTAAAACGTGAGATTCCGAAC
>NC_051400.1:2707011-2707184 GCF_015228065.2 Penaeus monodon
TAGATAAGCTGTCGGGCGTAGAGTGGTAGATTTGGTTGGTAGATATGAGGGAAGAGGAGATGCTGGTGGGCGGGGCGGGGGCGCTGGAGATTTGCTCAGATATTGTCTAAATTGGCAGAAAAAGTAGATTAACAATTAACTAGGGCGAGGTGTAGGGCGTCAAGTGGCGAGAT
>NC_051400.1:2708397-2708812 GCF_015228065.2 Penaeus monodon
CATCATTACCTGAATGCAGACATAATTGGATACATTTCTCACTCCGCGTTCCTTTCCGCATCTACGTACACGAGCTGTAATCCGCACACAAATTCCTTCGTTTCGTGTGTGTTCCAAAATAAGTTTGTGTCCGTCTGTGAGCGTGCGCTGTGGAGTCGACCGGCCAGAGAGACTGCACGCCACGCGCTATCTCCTGTATCTAGCCCGCAAGGCCTTGATTATTTTAATGAGCAGACTCCACACATGATAGTCTAGCGTACAACCTTATCGTCTGATTTATGCTAATGGCCCGCCCTGAACGGAACTATACACTCACATACAGAAGAATATGTAACCGATCATATGCATGCGCGCTGTGTGGTATGTATACAGACTCTTGTATGCAGAAGGAGAGTTGATCCTCTTGTATATATAT
>NC_051400.1:2713527-2713824 GCF_015228065.2 Penaeus monodon
TTTTGTTAGAGTGCAGCTGCATTATTCAGGTTATTTATAATATAAATAATATATTATCATCCGAATGCCTTTCTTCGCCTCATACCGAGTCCTCATTAAGATGGTGTTGTGGGCTCGGCATGACCCAGAATCTCTAGAACGTTATCCCCAAAGATGCACAGTCAGAACTTTCGTGATAAAAGACGGGCCGGGGAAACTTTTTTAACTGCCGTCCTGTTTTTAGGCCCCCCGCCCCCCCGGCCCGCGGGAAACCCAAAACCCCTGAAAAAAAGATTCCCCCTTTTGTTTTGCGCCCCT
>NC_051400.1:2714095-2714417 GCF_015228065.2 Penaeus monodon
AAGAGAATTTTGAAGGGGGAAGGGGGAAAAAGGGGGAAAAACAAATTTTTTTTAAAAGTAGTCTCTCCCTCATCAGACCATTTTGATTTATATTTTGAATTCCACGAAAAACGAAAACCAAAAATTATGAGAATCCTCTCACCCTCACCCCCCCTTCCCCCCTTCCCCCAAATTACCCCCCCCCCCTTTCTCCTGTTTTTAACCCCCCTCCCCCCTTCTTTTCCTCTGATTTTGGACCCTGTGTGTAGTACAGTGTGTCTAACGGCTGTTGCATGCCCCGCCCTTGGCAACACTGACGATCATAGCCTCGGTAAGGTTCGTA
>NC_051400.1:2714475-2714549 GCF_015228065.2 Penaeus monodon
GGAAGTGGCTCTCTCGGTTTGGTTATTTGCCTTGTTTATATGTCTTTTGATATGCTAATTCAGCTTCTTAATCT
>NC_051400.1:2714774-2714949 GCF_015228065.2 Penaeus monodon
ATCTGAATGATTTTCTATGAATTTTCTTTTTTTTTCGGTTTTCCATTTTCATGAATATTATATAGTTTCTAGCTTTTTGATGTTCCTCCTTTTTTCTCTGTCGTTATGTTGTTATTTTTTAATTCTTTTTTTCTTAATTTTCTCTCCGCGTTCCCTCCTGCTTTGATTATTTATT
>NC_051400.1:2715770-2716058 GCF_015228065.2 Penaeus monodon
ACGCCAGAGTCGTCCGGGCGCCTTGCGTGTGCCTCGAGAGAGTTGACCAAATGCTTGGAATCCATCCGCCTTTTCCCGTGCCCGTTTTCCCCCCCCTATAATTTCTGTGTTTTCACCCCCCCGCGACGGGTTGCCCAGCTGACACCTCTGAAAGTTCGGGGATATAATTCCCCTGATATCAGCCAAATTTTTTGTTTTTTAAAATTTAAAAGGGGGGGTGGATGGGGCGTCGGAGGGTTTACTGAAAATACTGTGTGGTGTGTGGGGGGGGGGGGGATTGCGTGGGTG
>NC_051400.1:2716122-2716443 GCF_015228065.2 Penaeus monodon
CTCCCCATTTTCCCCCTTTTTCTCTTTCCCTTTTGTCCCGTTTTTTTTTAAATTTTTTTAACCCTTTTTTGTTCACTCTCTCTTTTTTTTAAAAAATCTTTTTTTCCCTTTTTCATTATTTTCTCCCTTTTTCCCGTACACTTCTCCCGTCTTCTCTTTTCCCCTCACTTTTTTCTCCTTCTTTTGGGTTTTTCCAAAATAGTTTTTATGTTGCTTTCATCTCCTTGTATACATGAAAAAGATCAGCTGTAGTATGTTAAACATCTAGTTCCTTGCCTATGATTTCCTTTACTTAGTCCCCCCCCCCATACCCCATCGTTA
>NC_051400.1:2716680-2716951 GCF_015228065.2 Penaeus monodon
CGTTCTCTTTTGTCTCATGTAAAGAACGGTAAATTGTAGGACTGTTGGGTATTGCCTCGTCAATGATTACTCAGAAAGGGGGGGGGGGGAAGGGAATTTGCCAAACATAATTACCTGCAATCAGAGGCAGTCCGGAGGAATTGTGTCTTGATTAAAGAAGTCTAGCAGGATCTCTAGATATTCCTAATACAGTGTGGTTTGGTTCGTTACATGTAGTTCAGTCTCGCCATCTTCTTTTCACATCTCATTTGGAAAGAGCTTTCGTCTCCAT
>NC_051400.1:2717033-2717715 GCF_015228065.2 Penaeus monodon
CGTTTTTCTATCACGCACTCTCCTCCGTCTTCTTCATCTCATCTTCTTCATGCGTCCAACCTATTTACGAAGATTCATTAAGATGCACGAAGGCTGCTGAGACATAAGATGCCATAAATTCATGCATCCATGCGATATCCGCCGCCACGACCGCCATAAATTCATGCATGCGTTTGAATCCGCGGTGCACGAACGGGGGCTTGCGGTTACCCCCCGGTGCTAAACAGATGTTGGAACCCATGCCGACGCCAGCCTGGGTTTACTCGCTATGATATATCTACTTGGGATTGACAGCATTATCACCTGGCCATTGTTTAGGCTGTGTTGCTTTATGGAAAGGTGGAGGGTGGGGAGGGGAAAGGTGGAGAAGGGGAAAGAGGGGAGAAGGGAGGGGGAGGGGAAAGGTGGAGAAGGGGTTAAGGGGAAAGAGGGGAGATGGAAGGGAGGAAGGTAAGGGAACATTATTACCTGGGCATTGGTTGGGCTGTGTTGCTTTATGGAAGGGCGAAGGGTGGGAAGGGGGAGGGGAAAGGGAGGAGAAGGGGAAAGAGGGGAGAAGGGGATAAGGAAGGGAGGGAGGAAAGGGAACATTATCACATGGCCATTGTTTAGGCCGTGGGGAAGGGAGGGGAAAGAGGGGGAAGAGATAGAGTGATAGAAAAGAAAAGAAAAAAAAACTTTA
>NC_051400.1:2717803-2718030 GCF_015228065.2 Penaeus monodon
ATAGAAATAAGGAATTGAAGATGAAAAGGACATTACCACCTGGTCATTATTCTCTTGCTTTACGGTAAGGGGAAAGGGAAAAAGGGGGGAAGGCAAGGAGGGGAATGATGGAGGGAAGGAAGAAAGAGAGATGGAAAGAAGAAAGGGGAGATGAAAGGAACATTGCCAGCTGGATATTGTCTGTCGCTTTTTGGTAAAGTAGAGGTTAAGGGACGAGGAAAGAGGGG
>NC_051400.1:2719172-2719389 GCF_015228065.2 Penaeus monodon
CCGCTGACACCTTTTAATTGTTTACACTTTTTCTCTCGTTACGCGTAAGAAGACAGGAAGAAGAAAAAGAGGAAGAGAAGAGGGCGAAAGAGGAGAGAAGGAAGAAAATGAGTAAAAAGAGGAAATAGACGTGGAAGGAAGATAGACTACAAGGGAAGAATATAAATGGAAGGAGAAAGAAAAGAGAAAGAGAAAGACGAAAAGAAATAGATATTGA
>NC_051400.1:2719493-2719661 GCF_015228065.2 Penaeus monodon
ACGAAGAGTAATTAAGATATCATTCAGGGTTTTATTTGTTACTGTTTTTGTTTAGAATTCACAGGAAAAAAAAAGATAGATAGATTCTTCGCTCATAAGCAACATTGCAGATCATTTGCATTCTCATTGTTGTTTCTATTATGAACCTTCATTTTTTTCTGTTTATCA
>NC_051400.1:2719686-2719857 GCF_015228065.2 Penaeus monodon
AAAAAAAAAAAAGATAAGAGAAACTGAGATTAGAAATCGAGTTTAAGACATTTACAGTCGGAAGATTAATCACCTGCATAATTGAAAATGGATTTACAAGTGACTCCGCCCACAGCTTGACAGCCACCATGGGCGTCGGTGAAGGATTTCGCTCCTTGACAGTCTAACATA
>NC_051400.1:2720545-2720686 GCF_015228065.2 Penaeus monodon
TGATACACGACAGGGTTTTGCCTCAATAATTGGCCTCGGTGGATTATCCGCGTGTGAGATTATGCGTCTCCCTTAAACGGAAGAGGTTCGAAACCTCGTTACAAGGCGTAATGAGGGCCACTAGCTAGCCAGCGAGCCACT
>NC_051400.1:2721040-2721174 GCF_015228065.2 Penaeus monodon
GACGGTATTGTCCATTAACGGATGCTTCATATCGTGTCGGACACAATAATTCTATAATGAGAGAAATGTTATACTCCCGCAGACATGAGTATCCGCAATCGGGGTAATGTTGGCGTCATTAAGCCCTCCTAATT
>NC_051400.1:2721829-2722115 GCF_015228065.2 Penaeus monodon
TGAACATAATTACCCTCCCCCCCCTTAAAAAAACTCACCAATTAACTTCCAAATGACCGGTTGGATTAACACCAAATTAACGGGAAGAATTGATACTAAATTGACGGACAGAACAAGGGCCAAATGACAGAGAGCGCGAGGAAGGGCCAACCCAGGCAAAGGCATAATTTTTGAATCACGGTCCCAGATAAGGGTAATCTGCGCTCGGCCAGATGACGGCTATCGGGCGACGCAAATGGTACCCCTTTGAGGACGGCTCCGGTGGCTGTCTTTATTTATGTTTTCG
>NC_051400.1:2722144-2722254 GCF_015228065.2 Penaeus monodon
ATGATTTTCTTGTTCTTCGCCCCTTTGAGGACGGTTGTCGTGGCCTTGTCTTTATTCATGTTTTTAGTTGTTGTTTTTATTTTTTTCTCTTTTTCTCTTTTTGTTTTGCT
>NC_051400.1:2722460-2723605 GCF_015228065.2 Penaeus monodon
TTAGCAAAGCAAATAGATCTTTTTTTTTATGACCCCAATCCGTTCCTCATCGCAGTCCTCCCCCCCCCCCTCCCTTTGGTCCCGGGGAACGTTCGAGAAGGATTCCAGACGCATTTTTCGAACGCTGGGGCTTCGGTCGTAACTCATCTACTCAGCTGGAAGCCTCGGAAGCCTCGTGTAGGGGGTTCGTTGCATTGCGAAGGCCGGGGGAGGGGAGGTGGAGGGGGGGGATCGCCCGCGGCCACGGAATATAAGACATACAGGAATAAGATACAGAAAAGGTGGAGAGGGGGGCAGGGGGAAGGGGAGGGAGAAGGTGGGGAAGGAGAGGGAGGGAGAGGGTGGGGAGGGGGAAGGTGGGTAAGGAGGGGAGGGGAGGGGAGAGGGAAGGTGGGGGTGACGTGGGGAGGTGATGGAGGGTGGGGTGAGGGGTTGGGAAGGGGAGGTGGGAGTAGGGGTGAGGAGGGAGGGATGGTTTGGGGAAGGTGGGGAGAGGGAGGGGCGGTTGGGGAGGGGAAAAGGTGTGGTAAAAGTGGGGATAGGAGGAAATGGTGGGGGTGAGGGTCGAAGTAAGGGAGCTAATGGTGAAAGTGAAGGGGGGACTAAAAGTAGTAAGAGGCAGAGACGGAGGAGAAGGAAAGGGAAAATGCAAAAGAAGAGAAGAGATGGAGAAAGGAGAAGAGGAGAGGAAGCCTTGCTAAAAAAGAGAGGTAAGAGAGGAGAGAAGAAAATATGAGGACAAAGGAGAAAGCAACAGGCAGGGGAGAAAAAAGGGGAACGTAGAGTAGAATAAGAGGGAAGGAGAGAAGAATGAGGGGGAGAAAGAAGAGATGAAAGAACCGTACAACAGAGAAGACGAAGGGAAAAGATCAAGGAAGAATGAGATGGAAAGATGGAGGGAAGAGAGGAGAGGGAAGAAGGGAAGGAGGGGGAGGGAGGGAGAGAGGAGGGAGGAAGGGAAAGAAGATGGAGGGAAGGAGGGGGGGAGGGAGGGATGAGGGAGGGAGGGAAGGAGAGGGGAGAGAGGGAAGGAAGGAGGAGGAAGGGAAGGAGGGGGGGAGGGAGAGAAGCAGGGGAGAGGAAGGGGGGAAGGAGAGAAGGAGGGAGGAAGGGAGCAAGGGAAGGAGTGGGGAGGAAGGGAAGGA
>NC_051400.1:2723701-2723781 GCF_015228065.2 Penaeus monodon
CAACGGATGGAGGAAGTAAAAGGACGTTACAGTACGAGCCAGTGGGTGGTAACCGTGTTTCGGATTGTTTTCTGTAACCT
>NC_051400.1:2724115-2724336 GCF_015228065.2 Penaeus monodon
TTGGCAGGTAGCTTGCTGAGGGCGGAGCAGAGGGTTGACGGAGGATGTGATATGTTGATGTAGGAAGGTAGAGCAGATGTGAGAGGTTGATAAGGAGGGTAGATGAGGTAGAGGATGGTTGGTAGAATGAGAGATGAGTGGAAAGGGTGAAGGGAGACTGAGGAAAAGGATAAAAATTGAGAACTAGAGAGAGGATGAGAGTGTGAGGGAGACTGTAGAAT
>NC_051400.1:2724617-2724879 GCF_015228065.2 Penaeus monodon
GAGCTCGGAGAGGTGACCCGGTATCCCTCTTCTCAATCTCGCTGAGCCTCGGTGTCATTAGAGCTCTAACAGGGAAACATTGTCACAGAGAGCCGAAGGGGACGCGTCTCAGCTTACCTTGGAAGGCGATCAGCAGCTCCCTAATTGACGTACAAGAACATTACTTTGTCGGTATGAATTGTCAAGTATTTTAGGCAGAAATGTCTTAATATGTGTAATAGAATTTGCATGTTTTGCTTGTAAAACCCTGTACGGATGATAA
>NC_051400.1:2724901-2725011 GCF_015228065.2 Penaeus monodon
ACTAATTGATCTGAAATGATGATAAATCACGGCTTTTGTTTGAGATCGCGGGTTGATGACATGTGAGCATTATGGGTAATCTTTGTCTTGGATTAAAATATGTATGTATG
>NC_051400.1:2725060-2725277 GCF_015228065.2 Penaeus monodon
AATACAATGGGCAGTTCGCTTATCATGAAACAGAATCCCAGAGAACATGACCCTTTCTTGCCCCAGCTGTGTTGCCTCGAGCGCTCGGCTGAGAGAGAGAGAGAAAAAAAAAGGATCAGGTGTTGAACTCCATTCATTTAGGCCTACTTTGGGGGGGGGGGAGATTTTTGAATTCGCTGATCCAACGGCCGACCGCGATAAATAGACGAGCTCTTTG
>NC_051400.1:2725528-2725627 GCF_015228065.2 Penaeus monodon
TAATAATGATGATAATACACAAACAAACAAAAATTGCAAATATCAGAGACCCATAAAAGGGGAAGAAACACATCTCTCAGAATGAAGAGATCACCGACG
>NC_051400.1:2725967-2726132 GCF_015228065.2 Penaeus monodon
CCAGGCACAACAGTAGGAGGCGATCGGGCAGCGTGGATGCGAATTCCCGAGGACGAGCGTCTGTTTCGAGGGTGTGGATCGGCCGCCCGGAACGCAGGTGGAGGTAGAAAACCAGGGAGTAAATACCATGTAGAGAACAGCGGAGCGCGAGGTGATCGCGTTCGT
>NC_051400.1:2726431-2727283 GCF_015228065.2 Penaeus monodon
TTTTGGGGGTCATGAGGTGGATAGGTGGGGTGGTGGAGGTGGAGGAGGAAATGTAAGGGTAGCGGTGGGGGTCATGAGGTAGGGGGAGATGGTGGAGGTGGAAATGAAGGGAAAAAGATGAAGGGCGGTAGAGATGGATGTGACGGGAGGATGATAAAAGTGGAAATGAAGGCTGGTAAACAATGGAGGTCATGAGATGCAAAGGGGGGGGGAGGTAGAGGTGGAAATGAAGGCTGGTAAGAATGAGGTGCAAAGGGGGGGGGGGTAGAGGTGGAAATGAAGTCTGGTAAAGAATGGCGGTCATGACGTGAATGTGGAAGAGGGGTGGAGGTGGAAATGAGGGACGAGCGATGACGCTGGTAGGGACGGGGATCATGAGGTGGAGGTGGAAATGATGGGGTAGTGATGGGGGGGTCATAGGATAGAGAGAGGGGGGGGGGAGAGGGCATAGATGAAAATAAAAGGGAAGAGATGAAAGCTGGTTAAAGATATAGAAGGAGGGAGATGATGATAAAAGTGGAAACGAGATGGGAATGATGAAGGAAGTAATGAAAAGGATTTGATATAGGAAACACCACTGATAACAGACTAGAGAAATACGAGGAAGCGAAAAGCAATAATGATAATGGCTAGAATGAGGGAATAAGCGAGAGACGATCGTGTATTCTCTCCTGCGCTACAAATTCTTCAGGAAATGAGGAAGAACAGAAAGGAAAAAGGGTGCGAAAGTGTAAGACAAAGTAGCTGTTAATTTTAGATAAACCATGAATTTTAACCCAGCCTTCAACCTTGAACTTTTATCCTGAATATTAATCCTAGATTGTGTATATGTCTGGGTAATAGAATAGGAGG
>NC_051400.1:2727473-2728158 GCF_015228065.2 Penaeus monodon
CTGCGGTTACTCTGTACTCTGGAATGTGACAGGGGGGGGGGGGTGCTGCAAGGAGGGGCAGGACAGGGTCGTCGCCTACTTCCTTCAGCTCAAGAAGAATCTCAGAAACAGGGAATATCGGGAAAGAATCGTAGTCTTCAGTCCGCATAGAATCTTCGGCATGAGGAAATGAAATGCGCCCGAAGTAAGTAAGTAAGAGAGCGGGTACTTCCTTCGAGTTAACATGAAAACGCGCGTGTGATAGGGAAGGATATAAGGTGGTATCCCGTCTTTCTCGATGGCCGGGAAATCAGGAGCGAGGTGGTGTTGGAGGCAGAGAGGGACAGGCAGGGTAGCAGCGCCTGGCTTCCTCAGCGCCTCGGGAATCTCTGCCGGGGTGGAGTGTGCTGGCTACGAAAAAGAAGAAGAACCAGGTCATAATTGCGGAGGTATATCATTAGGGCATTAAGTATTTTGGATAAAAACTGATATATGTTGATGCAGCAGGATGGAGACGCGCGCTGAATGAAAATATGTGGAAAAACCTCCGACTGACCAGCTCGCCCTTTCCGTATATGTCGGGCAAGGACGGTTTTCTGGTTCGGAGGCGTAGGCTTGTGACCCTTGTGGAGCGCTGCATTACTGGCTCGACGTCTAGCGTGGGATCGAGTGGACTAGCAGATTGTTTAGCCAATCTTGGTGAAGG
>NC_051400.1:2728205-2728325 GCF_015228065.2 Penaeus monodon
TGAGTGAAGGAGGTGTGTCAGACCCGTGACCAGGGGGCAAAGGTCAGCTGGCGTGGGCAAGGATGGTCATCCAGCAAGCTACGCTACTCCGACCTGTCCAGACCACAGGGCAAGCAAGCA
>NC_051400.1:2728404-2728777 GCF_015228065.2 Penaeus monodon
TGCAAGCAGGAATTTTCGAGTAAGTAATGGTATATTAAGGGGTTGAACCTAGTGGTTGCACGTCGAATGGGAATTGCAGAGTACTACAAGAGTCCAAAACGAGAGGGTAAAATAATGGGGGAAGGCATAGTAGCTTTAGAGAGAAATGTTGCATAATAAGATGAGTAAGTTGCAATGAATATGTATGGGTAATTGACGATGATAGCCGATATTATGATCAAAATCTGGTGAATGATTATTAATTAAATTCAATAAGGTCATGACTTTAGTACGAAATTCTGTACACTAACGATGACTGGGTGTTGTTGAAGATGATAAAGATTTAAAGGTAAAATCTTACCCAGTTTAAAGTATTAATTAAAAATAACAGCTC
>NC_051400.1:2729496-2729910 GCF_015228065.2 Penaeus monodon
CAAATAGACAGAAACAGCTAGAGTAAATGAGAGCGAGATAAACAAACCTTAAGTTTATGTATCCATGCATATATATGTAAGGCTATAACCAAAGGGCAAGAGGATATTTTTTAAAAGGGAGATTTTTTTTCACATGAAAAACACCCCCCATTCTGATTTAATGAGGACAAGGAAACTAAATCGGAGCCCAAAAATTTAGAACAAAAGGGAAAAATACTCATTAAAAACAAACAGGGGTTGCAATGTCTTTAACAGCTGGTTGGGTTTCAGGCTCAAACAGGGGCTACTTTTCCCCACACGAAAGGGTACTTTGGGTACGCGGAAAAAGGTGGCCTCAATGGCATGAAGTTCCGGCAGGGAATAGAAGGAGGGGGGAAAGAGGAAAAAATGGGAGAAGGGAGGTGGACGAGATAA
>NC_051400.1:2731510-2731583 GCF_015228065.2 Penaeus monodon
TAAAAGGAGAAAAATACAGCAGAAGCAAGAAGTACGGAGCCGGCGCGGAGTCGGGAAACTCGACAACGGATAG
>NC_051400.1:2731610-2731687 GCF_015228065.2 Penaeus monodon
TGTCCCCGAGACTATGTAAACGTAATTGCAGCCCCTTATCCCCTTTCGCGCCTCCTTCAGGAATTTCGCTGCGATGT
>NC_051400.1:2731716-2732138 GCF_015228065.2 Penaeus monodon
CAAAAGGGGGGGGGGGGGGGGAAAAGGGGAAGGAGTGGGAAGGGGGGAGGGGAAGGGGGGAGGGGAAGGAGGGAGGGTAAGGAGGGAGGGGAAGAGAAAGGAGGGAAGAAGGGAGGGAATGGGGGAAGGAGGGGGAGGAGGAAGGGTGAAAGAGGCATGGAGACAGAGAAGGGGGGGGGATGGAAGGTGAGAGAAGTGTGTGGAGGAAGGAATAGGTTGGAGAAGAGGCGGGGGGGGGGAAAGGGAAGAGGGGAGGCTGAGAAAAGGGGAGGAGGGAAGGGGGGGTAAGGCATAGGGGAGAGGGGAAGGGCTGGCGAAAAAAAGGAAGGAGGGGGAGGACAGTACAGAAGCCTCAAATTTTATTTTACCCAAATCCCCTAAACATCCCTTATTAATGTTAGAGAGCGTTCTGGAAGACGAAT
>NC_051400.1:2732484-2732582 GCF_015228065.2 Penaeus monodon
TCTTACCCCCTGCGTCGGTTGGTTTTTTTTTACCTCGATTTGATTTTTGAGAATCGTTTTTTTGGGCATTGTTGTCGGATGCAGACGCCTTCTGATGC
>NC_051400.1:2733806-2734022 GCF_015228065.2 Penaeus monodon
AACCCATCTGCATACAATTTACAGCCTAAGGAACGGTAACACTGTCTATCTGGATTATGAATAAGCGACTGACACGTGTTAATAGACGTTCCCGTGGACGGAGAGAGACACAGAGGCACATCGTTCGGGAGAAATCTGCGGAGTCCTTAGATTAGCACCCTTGATTAGGGTTTAATCTGGATCTGTCAGTTTTGACGGCTCATCCGCTTGTGTGCG
>NC_051400.1:2735305-2735881 GCF_015228065.2 Penaeus monodon
ATGTCCGCAGAGCACCTTAGCGACTCCCACGATCCTGCCGCGTTTTTTGCTAAGGGGATCAGATGTCACTTTGTATACGTGTGTCCGCCAACCCCCCCTCCCCCCCTTGCTTAGCCCCTACCCTCCTCCCCCCCTCCCCCTTGCTTAGCCCCCCTGTCCTCCTCCCTTCCCCCCCCCCTCCCCCGGTCGGACCCGCGGGGTACAACATGTTTAGCTTTAAAAAGTCGAGCGAGATTCTCTCTGGCCCAGAATTTATCTCGAGTATCACCTGCCAACACCAGACGCTCATAAAACCTTAGTGAGTTGAATAATAACACAGTGCCTTAAGGAAGAGGAAGAAGAAAAAACCCGAGAGTAACCTCAACCCTCGCTGCAAAAAAATGGTTAACTAGGGATCATGTTGCAGCAACCTTATTTTATCGTTGCAAATGAACATGTTTTCCGTGTTCATCTTGGCTAAGAAGAACTGTGACAATGTTGCATCCACACTAAGGTGCCAAAAAAGGATTTATTGTTAATTACGTATCTCTGCTACTCAAAACTCGTCAAGGTTGCCTAGGTTGGTTAAGTTGTGTG
>NC_051400.1:2735974-2736315 GCF_015228065.2 Penaeus monodon
CTCAGGATTTTTTTTGTCGATTTGTAAATTCTCATACTTGGAAGCTGGCCGTTACGGGGGCAGTTCTCACGGTGATTTGTCCGGCGAGAGGTAATTCTATATCTCGCGCCGTATGCAAATGACGGTGGCCGAAGGAGCGTGTGTAGCGCTGAGCCTCGCGGGGGTCGCTCATCCAGCCGTCGAATCGCAAGGAGAGAGAACATGCAAAGAATAATGTTAATAGAAAAAAAGAGGGGGGGGAAATATCTTAATAAAACAGGAAAAAAGACCTAAGTAATAATAGACTCGCCTTCCGCCGTCTCGAAAACCCGTCGGGCGGACCGGCATCGTACGCCCGTTGT
>NC_051400.1:2736345-2736809 GCF_015228065.2 Penaeus monodon
TCCCGAGGGTGACAGCTGGGAGATGCAGCATCTTGTTGGGATTTATTTACATCTTGAGAACACGGCGCTGTGGCGGGTTGCCTGGTATGTGCCTCTGCGGGCTGGGAAGGAGGCGTGGCGCGGCTCGGCGACGCGCTGGGGCCTCGTGCGGAGAAAGGCGCTGCAGTTTTTTCCTTTGCCTTTTTTTCTCTATCCTGTATTGATTTACGTCTTGTATATTCTTGTTTTTTTTTCTCTCTCTGATTTCTTGTATTTCTCTCTCTCTCTGTTATCTTGTGTTTTTTTCTCTCTTTTCTGTTTACTTCTTGTACTTTTTCATGTATTTTTTTTTCTCATTGTATTTTTTCTTGTATTTTCTTATTGTTTTTTTTTCTTTCTTTCTTTTTCTGTTATCTTCTTGCTTTTCCTCTTCTTCTATTGCTTTTTGTTAATATTTTTTTTCTTTTTTCTTATCCTCTTTCTCT
>NC_051400.1:2738450-2738823 GCF_015228065.2 Penaeus monodon
GATCTAGAGCGCCAGCTGTGAAGGTTATAGCTAATAAATCTCTGATCCTGCAAGGAGACATAGCAAAAACATTATGTATTATTGCCTACAAAATAAGTCATTTCGAAAGGATACAGATGGCTATGAAGACTTCAGAGAAAAAAGACGAAATCTTCCAGAAAATAAGTTAATGTAAAGTTTGTAATACTAGTCCATTATGTAAAAAATCTACAGTAAAATCACTGACCTATTGCTTGCGTGTGCTTGTGTACTCTGGTTTATGCATGCGGATTTGTATTGTATTATGTATCTCTTAGTAATCCGTAACAGAACCAGATCCAATCTGAGTTACAGGATTTTGCTCTCAAGTTCAATCCTTTACCCCCCCCCCATC
>NC_051400.1:2739441-2739855 GCF_015228065.2 Penaeus monodon
AAAACGCCCGAACCCAGAACTCGTAACCCCAATCCTACCCCAGTCCATACCCCAACCTTAACTGTTCCTTACCCATACCCAAAGCCTTACTCCCAGTCTTACCCTGGCCTCCACTCTAACCGCAACCCCACTCCCTACCCTTACCCTCCACCTGGCCCGCTCCCTTCCCCTACCCCCACCCCACTCCTACCCTTACCCTAACCCCACTCATAACTTTAACCCACTCCCGTTTCCCTACCCCCCACTCCTGTTCCCTTACCCCCACCCCACTCCAGTTCCCCTACCCCCAAACCACTCTTTCCTCTACCCCTAACTCCACTCTCACTCCCACCCCACACCCACCCCTATCTTACCCCTACCCCCCACTCCCACCCTTATCCCCTCCCACCCCTATCCTACCCCCACACCCACCCC
>NC_051400.1:2739908-2740081 GCF_015228065.2 Penaeus monodon
TGGAGGATCTTCGTCGAGGTGTTGCTGTTCTTAAAGATATCAGAAGGCACTGATGCGTAAAATTGTATTGGAAGCATCTCCGGATTAAGATGTTTTCCGAAGCTAAAATCTTCTGTCCCTTCCTCTTCCCTCATCTCATTATGTCCCCTTCGATTAAGAAAAAAAGGAAGAAG
>NC_051400.1:2740160-2740541 GCF_015228065.2 Penaeus monodon
AAAAAAAAAAGATAACACACCCGTGTCTGGAAACACTTTGAGCAATATGTTAATTTTGTGGGTACAGAATCGCTGGCCCTCCTCGTCAAGCGTCCCGAGACGCCATTGCGACTTACAACCTGATTGGATCCTGTCGGAGTCATATCTCAAAGTGCTTTCATAAATTTTTAAGCAACTTCGACAGTCTCTTTGGCTCGAGCATATCATAAGTGCAAACGGGCGAGGCAACACGGCCCTTCGAACACGAGGCGATAAGGGTCGTTCTCCCCGCCGCGTCGCTTGCCATAATTAACCGCGTTAAAACCCCTTGAATGGTCCTTAATCGCCCGAGACCCGGTAACATGTGCCGTCCAACACTCCAGCCGTCACTATCTCGAAGAT
>NC_051400.1:2740791-2740860 GCF_015228065.2 Penaeus monodon
TAAGAGTTAAATGATAACGGACGTCGCCGTCTCGCGCTCAGATGTAAACATACCGAGGATGCGTGGGGT
>NC_051400.1:2741599-2741751 GCF_015228065.2 Penaeus monodon
TCCATGGGGCTCCTGAGATTACTCGGTCTTCGTTATGCATTATGAACTCTTTTAAAATATTTCCGCTTGGTTGTTACGTCCGTGATCTTTGACGATTTAAACCACGCATAAAAACAAACACACAAAAAAACATAAATCATCTAAGCATTACG
>NC_051400.1:2741784-2741883 GCF_015228065.2 Penaeus monodon
GATTAATGGTCACAGGTAGACGTTCCATAGTCAGACTCGTATTTTATTGCTGTTCCGTTTTCAGGCTCGTTACGGGACCTTGTTCGGCATATATACTGA
>NC_051400.1:2742312-2742921 GCF_015228065.2 Penaeus monodon
CAAGCCCGAGATGTTTTGGCTCTCTCTCGCTCTCCCGCTGGGGATAGTCATTTCAGCTTATGCCAGATAGTTGCTATCTCTAGTGAGTGAGAGAGGAGCTATCTCGCTCGACATAGAGCTCAGAGCTATCTCTCTGCTCTCTCGTATAGCTAGTCTCTCCCTGCTTCTAGATCTCCCTCCCTTCTCTCTCTTCTCTTTTTTTCCTTTCTCTCTCTTCTTTTTTCCTCCCTATGCTTTGTTTTTCCTACTCTCTCTCTCTCTCTCTCGCTCTCCCTCTCTCTATGCATAGTCTCGTATCTCTCTCTCTCCTGCTCTTCTCTCTCTCTGCTTTTTTTCTTCTCCTTCGGTCCTTTCTCTTACTCTCGCTCCCCCCCTCCCTCTTACTTTCCATTGCTCCCTCCTCCTCCCCCGACCCCCTCCTCCTATCTCTCCTCTGTCCTCTTTGCTTTTCCTCTTTCCTTGCCACCCTTGGCCATGTTGACTCCTCCCCGCCTCTCCTCCATGACCCCCTCTTCCTTCTCTTTTTCTTCCTTTTTCCTTTCCTGTCCTTGATACCTTATATTTTTTCCGCTCTGGTTGGGGATCCACGTATATCATCAACCTGCCGCC
>NC_051400.1:2743033-2743903 GCF_015228065.2 Penaeus monodon
GGGGAGCGTATCTCGTATCTATGCTATAATATACATTTTCTCTATATTCTCTCTCTTATCTCTCTATCTCTTCTCTCTTCGTTCTCTATATTCTCTCTATCTAGTACTATATCTCTCTTCTCTCTCTTCTCTCTCTCTTCTCTCTCTTCTCATCTCCCTCTCCCCCCCCCTCCTCTCTCCCTCCCTCCATCCCTCCCCTCCTCCTCTTTCCCCCACCCCTCCCCTCCCTCTCGTCCCCATTTTACTCACCCTTCTCCCTTCCTCTCTTTTCTTTTTTACCTTTCCCCCTCTCTCTTTCCTTTCCTCTTCCCCTGCCCTACTTCCCTCCCCTCCCTTTCCCCTTCCCCCCCCTTCCCCTCTCTTGCCCCCCCCTCCCTTCCTTTATTCCCTTTCCCCTCCCTCTGCTTCCTTTCTCTCTCCCGTTTTCTCTCCCCCCCACCCTTCTTTTCTCTCCTGGTGTGGAAGAAGTGGCTCTAATCTTTATTTTACACACACCACTTAGATACCTGCTCCTCTTTCATCTCCCCCACGTCATCCGTGCCCCTCCCCTACCCGCCCTGCCTGTGTCTTCCTTGCATTCTCTCATTAGTGTTCACCTTTACCGTGAACGATAAAGAATGTTTGGCGTTTTAGCTTGGCCCTCCAGTGACAAAGAAGGGGGTTAAGAGAGAACGTGGATGAGTGGTTCGGTATGTGTACAGGGAGGGAGATCGTTCCCTGGGGTTACTTTAGTTGTGGTTTAATCTCATTGTTGGCGTGTGCGGGGTTTTCTTTTGTTGTCCTGGCGTGAGCATCAATTTTTTCCAACTTCCTGTTCTCTTTTTTACGTACTTTTTCTCTTTTGTTATCCTTACCTTTCTTCCGCCTCTC
>NC_051400.1:2744565-2744660 GCF_015228065.2 Penaeus monodon
CAGACCCTCCCCGGAACCCTTTTCTCTCTAGGTATCTCCGCCCTTTTTCTCCTTTCTTTGCTGGTGGAGAAAAGTGGTGTTTACAGTCTTTAAAA
>NC_051400.1:2744740-2745207 GCF_015228065.2 Penaeus monodon
AAAACTCCGTCTCTTGTTATAGTCCTTAAGGATTAAGACTTATTGTGTTCATCGCCCAACCTTCCCAGCTTTCCTCACAGACTTCGTAAGCAGTTTAAGGCCATTCCTCGCGTGGGGGGTTCACGAACCTCAGACTCCTCCCCGCCGGCTGTAACAGCTAATGGAGCGATTATATTAATTCCGGTGTAATGACGATTTTTATACTTTAGGGCATCGATTTTCACCTTTGGGTTCGGGCTTTTGGACTTTGGTTGGGTGGGTGTGTGCTGTTTTTATTTTTTTTGTTGTTGTTTGTTGTTGTTGTGTTGTGTGTGTGTTTCCATTATTATTGTTTGTCTGTTGTTGGTATCGTTGTGCATGTATGTATTATTGTTTGTTTGTTGTTGTTTTTTCGTGGTGTGCATGTATGTCATTATGGTTGTGTGTTTGTGTGCTGATGTTGACATCAGTGGGTAGTATTTCCATTA
>NC_051400.1:2745263-2745889 GCF_015228065.2 Penaeus monodon
ATGTTGACATCGCTGTGTATGTATTTCATTATTCTTCTTAGTTGTGTCTCTCTCTGCGTTTTGTTGTTCTTGTTCTTTTGGGCTAGCCTGTTTTATTTGTAGGTAGGAACATGTAATCATGAGTTAGTAAAGTCCTTGTGTAGACACAGGCCTTTTAAATATTGTGATCATTATTATACTGGGTTGTCTATATACAGCACAACACCAATATTATTGAGGGATAGAATATGGTTTAGAAAATTGATGAAGTAAAGCTTTCAAAAACATTTTTCTTCGTCTTTAATTTTTCTGTTGCTAACAAAGCGCTGACAGAAAAATATATTGTTTACTGATTTTATGGACGAATTAAGGGTGTTAGTGAACCTGACGGAGCGGGCTTGAGCTTCGTGTTTTGACAGCAAAAAACATGTTTATAATTATCTTAAGCATGGGAAAAATTGTAAAAACTGTTCCCGTTTTCCTTTTTTTTTCCTTCTGATTTTGCAAATAGGGTTAACAGCAAGGACCTTTATTTTTCTTCTTACGCCCGAGTTCCTACCATTCCAAAACCAGAAATTAGCTGCATTTATTTGCGTGTGGTCGGATGCCCCGGCTTGTTTGTTTTTTATATTTATTCTTCCATATGC
>NC_051400.1:2746029-2746412 GCF_015228065.2 Penaeus monodon
CACACAGCACCACTGTTACATTCCCCGATAGATGGCAGTCGAGGACAATCCAGACCCCACCGGGACACTTAAACACGTCCGCTCGGTGCAACAAATCAATTAATTCTCCTTTCCCTCCCTCTCTTATTCTCTCTCCCTTTGATATACACAAGGAGGTGCGCGCATGGTGTGAAGAAGTGGCTCTAATCATTTATTTTACAACTCCTGCCTCCTCTTGCTCTCCACACGTCATCCGGGACCTCCTACGCCGCCTGCCTGTGTCTTCCTTGCATTTAGCTCATTAGTGTTCACGAGCTTACAGTGACGATAAGAATGTTTGGCGTCTTAAGCTTGGCCCTCCAGTGACAAAGAGGGGGTTAGAGAGACGTGGAGGAGGTGGTGGA
>NC_051400.1:2747224-2747300 GCF_015228065.2 Penaeus monodon
GGTCTAGAGAGGAAGAGAAGACCTTGGTAGAAGGGATGGGATGAGTGGAGAAAAGTGGTGTTTACAAGTTCTTTAA
>NC_051400.1:2747380-2747602 GCF_015228065.2 Penaeus monodon
TTGTTATAGTCTTAAGGATTATAATTAATTGTGTCTCGCCACCTCCAGCTTTCTCACAGACTTAGTAAGCAGTTTAGGCCTTCCTCGCGTGGGGGGTTCGAACCTCAGACTCCTCACGCCGGCTGTAAAAGCTAATGGCGCGATTATATTAATTCCGGTGTAATGACGATTTTATACTTTAGGGCATCGAATTTTCCCCTTTGGTTCGGGCTTTGGACTTTG
>NC_051400.1:2747850-2748347 GCF_015228065.2 Penaeus monodon
GGCTAGGCCTGTTTATTTGTAGGTAGGCAACATGTATCAATGAGATTAGTAAAGGCTTGTAGACACAGGCCTTTAAATATTGTGATCATTATTATACTGGGTTGTTCTATATACAACAACAACACCAATATTAATTGAGGGATAGAATATTGTTTAGAAAATTGATGAAGTAAAGCTTTCAAAAACAATTTTCTTCGTCTTTATTTTCTGTTGCTACAAGCGCTGGACAGAAAAAATATATTGTTACTGATTTTATGGAAGAATTAAGGTGTTAGTGACACTTGAGCTTCGTGTTTTGAAGAAAAAAAACATGTTTATAATTATCTTAAGCATGAAAATTGTAAAACTGTATCCCGTTTTCCTTTTTTTTTCTTCTGATTTTGCAAATAGGGTTATAAAGCAAGACATTTATTTTTCTTGCTTACGCACGAGTTCCTTACCATCCAAAACCAGAAATTAGCTGCATTTATTTGCGTGTGGTCGGATGCCCCGGCTTG
>NC_051400.1:2748955-2749295 GCF_015228065.2 Penaeus monodon
TTTTTAGTTATTTTCTTCTTAATATATTCATTAACCAACTCGCCCTCCATTCAACAGATGTTTTAGCCGTAGGTGATGCAAAAGGTGTCTGACGGAATTTACGTTGTAATCAGCTGATTTTACATTGAAATAAGGGATTCAGTATTCGCAACAAGTACATGTTTTCCCCACAGATAAGTTAAAAAATATATTTTCTCTTTGCAACACAGAAAAACCATAGGCGGAGACTTGTTTAACAAGCAAGTACGTTTGTCTGGCTTGCTGCATGTAAACACAAATACCCACACCCATGAACAGCCAGTCACTTGCATAATTGATTTAATGCTTAAGTTGATTGTAC
>NC_051400.1:2751851-2752157 GCF_015228065.2 Penaeus monodon
AATGTGTGTTTATCTGATTGTCTGTGCGCCTGTTTTTGTACAGGAAGCTCTCCCCAGACATCAGGCTAATCCATTCCAGACGGCGCGACGGACGTCAAGATGGACCGCGATGCTTCGAGAATAGGCTTGAGGAACTCGAAAGAAAACGGGATTTCTCTCCATGCACATTTTTGTGAATGATTTTTTTTTCTTTTTTTTACTTATAATCATTAACACCTCATATTCAAAATTATTTAGGCAGTATTAACTGACATATTTAACTTAACACCTAATTCTTACAGAAAGACAGATTTTATATCAGATAAA
>NC_051400.1:2752197-2752368 GCF_015228065.2 Penaeus monodon
AACACCAGACCTTTAAGGAGTTTGTGTGTTGCAAGCAAGCAACACACAGGCCAGAGGAGGGACCGCCCGGTTATGCAGACAAACAATCAGCGACTTCTTGTGCTTTGCAAAGAGGATTACGTAGAGGGATGACATGTTCCCCCGGGAGATTTTGAGACTGATATAAAGTAC
>NC_051400.1:2752452-2752527 GCF_015228065.2 Penaeus monodon
ACTTGGTATTGGGTTTCGATTAGGTTAAATTGGCTGGGGTGTATCGTTGGATGATTATGCGAATGCAAGGTTTAT
>NC_051400.1:2752666-2752881 GCF_015228065.2 Penaeus monodon
CCTTTCATTCAACCTGATATAGTCACTATACATTCCACGGTCATTATTTCAGTCATTTCTCTCACCATTAAATCACCATACGCACGATTTTCTCGCCATTGAATCACCATACAAGTCACCATCAATGGCAGGATCGCCCGTGCTGAGTTCCTGCGGTAAAGGCGGGTGTCAGCAACAGGTAGGAGCAACACCACCAGCAACGCGTGCAACCACAA
>NC_051400.1:2753588-2753790 GCF_015228065.2 Penaeus monodon
AGCGTCAACAACACACCATCTCTCGAGGCCTAATCGATATGAGGAAATGATATGAATAATTAATCGGACCGGCAACACCTGAGACGCTATCAAGATGGCAGAGTCAGTTAAGATGTTATTGTGTGATGCTGCGGGGAGTGACGTCACAAACTGATTTTTCCTCCCCGGGCGGAGTGAGGAAAAGGGTCTTCGATGGGGAGTG
>NC_051400.1:2754197-2754301 GCF_015228065.2 Penaeus monodon
AGCGAGCGATAATAGAGAGGAGAGGAGGAGACCAACCCTGTATTCAACGCCACCTGTAGTTCCTCCACCGCCGCCCTCCCCGTTCTCATACGCCCATCCGCATA
>NC_051400.1:2754753-2755439 GCF_015228065.2 Penaeus monodon
ACAGTACGTCAGCACAAGAGGGAGAGAAAGGGAAGAGAGAGAAGGTGGAGGAAGAGTGGAAATGGACGGGGGAAAAGGGAAGGTGGAGGAAGGAGGGATAAGGGTAGGGAGAAGAGGGAGGGAGGGAATAAGGGAGATGGAGAGTGAAAGAAGGGGGGCAGGGAGAAGAGAAAGGAGGGAGATAAAGAATAGGAGAAGTAGAGAAGGGAGATGAGAGGTATGAAGAAGAGGTTTAAAGAATGAGGTGAAAGAAGGGGAGGGAGAGGAAGGGCATAGAGAAGGGGAAGGAGGGAGAGAAACGGCACGGAGAAGGGGAGTGAGGGAGAGGAAGAACTGAGCGAAGGGAAGGAGGGAGTGAGGTTGGAGGAAGGGCCTGAGAGGAAGGGAGGGAGGGAGGAGGGAGATCAGGGAGAAGGGGGGGAAGGGGGGGAGAGGGGCGGTCCTTCTAGGTAGCCACCAGTTGATTAGAGAGGTTAATATATTGCAACCTAGAGTCTCCATCCCGTTGGACCAGCGATACCTGTTGCAATCCGAGCATAACGCATTGCTGATGCTTCTGATTTTAAGGGTTTTTTTTCCACCCTTCTCCTTTTTCTTCTTTTTTTCCGAGCTCGCCAGGGTTCAAAAATGCAAATGATGTGTTAATGTCGACTTTCGGTAATGGAATTTTGTGTGTGACTGATGAC
>NC_051400.1:2757049-2757294 GCF_015228065.2 Penaeus monodon
GGGCGGGGCGGGAGGAGCAGGGGAGGGAGCAAGGGGCCGAAAGAAGGACGGCAGAGCATTGCAATTTTTCCGCTGTCACTTTAACGGGAGGCCGCTTACGTAAACCAGCACCGAAGGCTTCCAGTCCGGCGATGCTCAATGATAGGCATGCTAAGTCTTTCCTGCCGGTCTCTCTAATATCAGGGAACCGCCCGACGGTCCCTGGACTGGCCGTGTAATGGGAGATGGACGAGATTTCAACATGC
>NC_051400.1:2757474-2757742 GCF_015228065.2 Penaeus monodon
AACGCGTCTAAAACTTATCCCCATTACTAACCCCCAACCCACCCTCCCTTAACCCCATCGTAGATACCCTTACGACCGCGAGATGGCATTAGCTCCGATGGTCGCAATTAGTCGCACTATCTGCATAATGGACGAGTGTAAACTACATCAGCAGGGAACCTTTGGTCTGGTCCCTAACTGTGTATCTGCAGGCTGGAAAGGTTAATATCCATTCTTGGGAGATTAATAGCCATCATGTCTCTCCACCTCCTTCTATATAGTCCAGCAA
>NC_051400.1:2757779-2757967 GCF_015228065.2 Penaeus monodon
CCTGATACCCAGCTGGGAGGTAACCATGCAAGGGTGAAGAATAGGACACTTCACGCTTAGGGTGTCCTCCCCCCTTACATACTAATGGACGTGACCCATTACTTTTCTTCAGTGGTGGCCGAGAGCGTAATAGGGCGAAGGTAGGGGAGGTAATAGAGGTAATAAGGGAGGGTTAAGGCCATGTATGG
>NC_051400.1:2757998-2758094 GCF_015228065.2 Penaeus monodon
TACCTGCAGATGTCGTATCTGCAGATGCCATCTTGAATATTTCAAAGGTAAATGGATTGAATCAAAACACGTCTCGAAGTTTTACCACCGGTTTTC
>NC_051400.1:2758357-2758669 GCF_015228065.2 Penaeus monodon
TTTCTAATGCAGATCCATATTAAGCTGTCAAGCCGGCGAAATATAATTATTTTTACGATCTTGACCTCACTATTGCTGTTTGATTGAGAATCACAGAGAATCATGTTGAATGGATGATGAATCATTGTCTGCGGTTGGCATGCTGGCAATTATTGGTGACTGAAGGAGAGTTTTTCGAAATTTAAGAGACCCAGATGAGTAGGATTGGTTGATTGGTTGAGTTGAGATGTTTGGCTGTCGAGACCACTGAAAGATTTCGTTTGAATAGGATTTTCCGTTTCTGTTTTGTTCTCGTGTTATCTTTTAATCCTG
>NC_051400.1:2759986-2760270 GCF_015228065.2 Penaeus monodon
AAACGAATTATGTTTCAAGGAGGAATTAATGTTACAAAACAGCGAACGGAGTAAAAGGGAAAATATGTGATGATTCATAGAGAAAATAATTATATTGAAAAAAAAAAAAATCTTGCTTCTATAGAAGATAGAATATATGGATGTCTATCTTTGCTGAATAGATATTTATCTTCATCTTTATTCATCTTTGTTGATGATATATATGTACACAGATTTTTATCTTATTAAAGAGATAATTAAAAAAAAAAAAAAATTGTCAACACTTTATTGGAAGGGTAATTACA
>NC_051400.1:2760309-2760787 GCF_015228065.2 Penaeus monodon
AGAATAGAAAGAGATATATATTTTACCAAAATGATATTTAGAATGACAAAGACGGGAATAAAGAGAGGGATATGGAGAATGAGCGAGGATGGTGGAAAAGACGAATCGTGTTAATGCAAAGGGAAAGATTGATATCACAGGAAATAGGGGAAGGGAAGAAGAGGAAAAAGGCGGAAGATAATAATTACAGTACAAGGGGACGTGAAGATAGGGAATAAGGAGATGGAGATAAGAGGTGGAGAAGGGGAAGAAGAAGAAGAAGAGAATAAAGACGTGGAAGAAAGTGATTTGAAAATACGAAAGAAAGGAAGAAGAAACAACAGTAATAAAGTTAGGTGACAGAAATGAGAGAAAGTGAAAAAAAAGTAAATAAAATAAAAACAGCTGAGAAAAATAGTAGGAAAACGGGATAATCCAATAATTAGGAAAGAGGAGACGAAGACAAGTGATTTTCGAATGAAGAAAAGAAGAGAAAGAA
>NC_051400.1:2761213-2761483 GCF_015228065.2 Penaeus monodon
CGAAGCAGACGCAGACGAGGAGGGAGAAGGAGCGATAGCGTGCTGGGCGAGAGCCGTCACGGCGTTGATGGGTGACGGACGAGCAATTAATCTTGGAATGTTGAATGTTGGAGTCGAGCTGATCCGTCCGAAGTCGAGAGAGAATGAGGTCGAATGGGAGACTCGTCACGAGGACTCATTAGTGGCCTCTTTGTCGACTTCACGGGCACAGAGACCGCGGCATTTTGATATCAATATGCCCAATCACTCGCCGGGCGCACCCTCCCGTTT
>NC_051400.1:2761784-2761881 GCF_015228065.2 Penaeus monodon
GGTGGTTGGGTGTGTGCGCGCGGCTCTGTGCTACCAAAGGGGCTAATCAGCACGAGAATGAAATCGCTAGAGGACAGATTAAACCATCAGCAACGGG
>NC_051400.1:2762229-2762631 GCF_015228065.2 Penaeus monodon
TAGGTGATAAGTGAAGGAGAAAATGGAAGTAGGTGATAAGTGAAGGAGAAGGAGAAGGCAAAAGTAGGTTATGAGCGAAGGAGAAGAAGATGAATGTAGGTGATAAGTGAAGGGGAAAGAGGAGGTAGGGGAAGGGAATAAAGGGGTAGACGGAAGAATTAAATGGGGAAAAGAAGAGGAGTGAAGAAGAGAAGCAAAAGCAAAAACGAAAGGATAAGAAACAAGCTAAACCGAAAGGGGAATAAGAGAAGAACAAGAGCAAAAGGGGATAAAAGAGAGGAAAAAAACAGAGAAAGGACACACCGAAGAAGGACGAAAGAGAGAGAGAAGGAGACCGCCATCCTGAAGGAGGTTCCAAAAGGACCTCCAGGCAAGGGTCAGTGGAAGGGTCGGTCAGTCGCA
>NC_051400.1:2762731-2762840 GCF_015228065.2 Penaeus monodon
CAATAATAGAAATAAGGATTTTTTGACCGAGTGACTCCGAGTTGCCAGAGGCGCGGAAGTGAGCATCGTTGGAAAGGGTTGCAGGTGAGAATCTCGTGAACAGAGGACC
>NC_051400.1:2762896-2763523 GCF_015228065.2 Penaeus monodon
GCAGTAGGTGATTCTAAGTGGGTCAGGGCGAGTCTAGGTGGCGATAAGTGCGTCTAGATGATTCTAAGTGATTCTAAGTGGGCCAGGGCGAGTCTAGGTGGCGATAAGTGCGTCCAGATGATTCTAAGTGATTCTAAGTGGGTCAGGCGAGTCTAGGTGGCGATAAGTGCGTCCAGATGATTCTAAGTGATTCTAAGTGGGTCAGGGCGAGTCTAGGTGGCGATAAGTGCGTCCAGATGATTCTAAGTGATTCTAAGGGGATTAGTTATTGGTGATTCTAGGTGAGTAGGGGAGTCTAGGTGGCGCGAGGTGTGTCTAGATAGTTAAAAGTGATTCCAATTGCTTCTAGGCGAGTCGAGGTTTGTGGGTGAGTCTACAGGTAAAGTCTTGATGGTTATAAGTGATTCTAAATTGATCTTGGCGAATCTTGATAAGCCTAGCTCAGGGCTGCCAAACTCATTTACCCCAGGAAGCCACATTTCACCTTTGTATGCATTATACGGGCCAGATAACCGTGAGTCGACGAGAAGAGCAGCCATATGGTTCAAGTAAAGACGTCATTACAAAACACAATAATAGAAAAAAAAAGAGTGTAAGTGATAATCAATCGCGTGTTTTGCACTCGAG
>NC_051400.1:2764097-2764179 GCF_015228065.2 Penaeus monodon
ACCACCCCATTTTAATTTTTTTTAAATTTAATTATTTTTAAAAAATATTTTTTTCATTAAAATTTTTTTCTTTTCATAAATT
>NC_051400.1:2764234-2764505 GCF_015228065.2 Penaeus monodon
AACGTATTTTTTTATATTTCTTTTTCCTTCCTGTAATTATCATTTAGCCATATTTTTTTTCTTTTGTTAAGTCTGAAGGGATGTTAGAATGTTCTTTCTCATTCCACAAGGAATATTTTTCTTATCTTTGGCTTTATATTCTTGAGAGATTTTAATTTTCGAGTTTACTTCAATCTGGTTACTTTTGTGGGGTTGGTATCACGGTCTGCGTTGCAAGGGGAAACAAACTTTTGAAATTTCTAAAATTGCTATCACGAAAAATGTTGGGTAT
>NC_051400.1:2764833-2764989 GCF_015228065.2 Penaeus monodon
CAAACCACCGCCCCTTTCCTTTTCCTCCTTTTTGCCATTAAACAGGTTGAAAAATTGAAACAGATTTTTTTTAGGTGTTAGCATTTTACAGCCCCAAGTAGTTTACGATCCGTGACGGAGAGAGCAAGACTTGAAATTCTTTTGTGTAACAACTGC
>NC_051400.1:2765211-2765453 GCF_015228065.2 Penaeus monodon
TTTCACACGCGAACATAGCGTTTTGCGTCAGATTTTTTTATGTTTTTTCCCCCCAAAAAGCAAAAGATCCCGATGCAAAAAGTCGAAAAGAGGGGAAAAAGATAACTAAGTTTATTTCGTTATCTTTTAAAAAAAATTTTCCCTTTAAAACCCCTAACGGCATAGTTTGTCGCCCGGTAATTAGGAGGGAAAAAGAATTCTCATTATGAACGAAGCGATTCATGGTCGGACTTGTTCATGAC
>NC_051400.1:2765489-2765558 GCF_015228065.2 Penaeus monodon
CGCCCCCACTTTTTCTTCATCATCATCACCGTTTTTCCCTTCTACATTTTTGGTCTTGGATCATGTCAG
>NC_051400.1:2766011-2766187 GCF_015228065.2 Penaeus monodon
CTGCATATGAACTCCAAGGGAAGAGGTTGGGGGGGGGGGGGATGCAGGATTCTTTATGTTGCAAAAGAAATATGTGATATTTGTGTTGACTAACCTATTTTTGCATGATTGTATTCAGTCACCGTAACTATCCATATTATTAGCAGTGGCAGTGTCTTGACAGTGATATTTTTTAC
>NC_051400.1:2766455-2767155 GCF_015228065.2 Penaeus monodon
GACCCAAGAAATACATTTTGATTTAGTTTCTAAATCATAAACTTGAAATACATATTAATACATCGTAAATTTCCGTAGTAGAAACCTTCCTCACTGGACCACATCTGTGTACTAATGTGTGTAACTCCTGCGACACCAGGTGGTTCTAATTACGTATTAAACTAGCTTATGTGCATTTGCCTCCCTTTCGTAATAGTCTTTACTTCAATGGCTAGCTTACTTCGGTTTCTATTTTTCTTTAAGTTTCTCTATAGGGAGGCCTTTTGCGAATACTTGTATCCCCCTTTGAATCAGCCGTGTTTAGAAGTGATAATGCTTTGTTCGCACCCCCTGCATTTTCCAAATTCTTTTCGTAATTAGATTAGCCAGCTTTCTGGAACAGATGGACTGCACCTGTTGCGTGATATTCGCATGAAGGAATCGGGAATGGCCCGACATTCCTCCTTGTTCCGACGCCCTAGTGAGAACCTGGAGTGAGGGAAATCTACCTGGCTATTGTGGGAAGCCGGGTTGGGGGCGGGGGTGTGATGAGGGGGGGGGCGGGGAGGCTGTAAGGTGTATAGGTAATATTCGGTGTTATTCTTTATTGGATAATCGTCCGTAAGTGTGTTATACTGTGGGATTTTATTTATTTCGTTCTATTTGGGACATTTGGTGCAAAGAAAGTCATTTTTTATTCTGATTATTTGAGATGTCACTG
>NC_051400.1:2767310-2767547 GCF_015228065.2 Penaeus monodon
TCCACTTCCTTTTTTCTTGGATTTTTACAATATTCTTACCCTAAAATTGCGAATTTCCAGCTTTAATTAGTCTCCACAGCATCATTTATCCTGCTGATTTCTCATCCATATTTATTTTCTTGGAATCTCCCTTTTCTCCTCATTATCAGATTTTTTTCTTCTTCTTTTTCGTTATTCATCACATCTATCATCAGCTCCTCTTCCTTTCTGTTCATTCTATACTTATTCTGCAAACTC
>NC_051400.1:2767574-2767799 GCF_015228065.2 Penaeus monodon
AAATCAGAATTCTTTCTGTTTACATTATGCACATTTGCTGCAAATCCTCACACTCGATGTGTTCCCTTTGCTTCTTGCGAATTACAATATCTCTATTGCAACATCGCAAAAATAAGTCCCATCCACTTTATAGTACGCTTATTGCAAATAAATGGATATTCTGTGAATCGATGCAAAATAAGCAGTGGGGGCATTTACATAGATACACGGAGGGGGGGGGGGGAT
>NC_051400.1:2768180-2768299 GCF_015228065.2 Penaeus monodon
CGCTTGCAAGCATTAGGCTAAAAGAAATATTACACATCCAGATATTTATACTCACAGATCTTTCATATATTCCCTCAGTGTTTGTTAGACACTCACTCAGACTAGGGTATGCATCACTG
>NC_051400.1:2768323-2768440 GCF_015228065.2 Penaeus monodon
CTTTTTGATTCATTAAAATGCTAAGCAACTTTTGTTCATTCCATTATTAATAAGCTCGACTTCACTCCCGCAGCGTGAAGGAAGACCTCGGCGCATCCTCGTCAGCTCAGGTAAGGC
>NC_051400.1:2769932-2770157 GCF_015228065.2 Penaeus monodon
TATAAACATGGATAAAAGAAAATGCCGATTACGAAGATGGTGACGGTGAAAGAAGCATAATGGAAATGATAGTGATTGCAACGATAATTATAGCGATGGTGATAGCAATGCTAATGCAACTAACAAGCACTAGAGATAAAAAACGATAAGATAATGGTGATGAATGAGATGATGTGGAAGAAGGAAAGAAGCGAGAGATGGAAGAGGATGTGACACTGATAGCGA
>NC_051400.1:2770260-2771397 GCF_015228065.2 Penaeus monodon
TGTTTAAAGATACGGGAAAAACGTAAGAAGCTAAAGAGAGGGTAGATATGTAGATGATAGAGAAGTGAACAATAATGCCAATGGTCTTAACAAGAGCTAAAAGATAAGAAAAGATAAGAAGGAGGTGAAGGAGGAAGAAGAAGAACGGAGAATGAGGAATGGAGCCAGAGGGAGAAGAGGACGTAGAAGCATTGGTAAAGGATGAAGCGATGAATTGAGGAGGAGAAGAGGGGAGAGGAAGAGAAAATGGGGGAGATAATGATGCTAAGAGAAGAGGAAGAGGTAGGAGGAGGAAGAGAAAGAGGAGGAAGTAGAAGAAGAAGAAGAAATGAAGAGCAGGAAGAAGAAGAAGTTGAAGGAGAAAAACAAAGAAAAAACGAAGAAGAAGAAGATGGAGGAGGAGATAGAGAAAGTTGAAGATGAAGATAAAGATAAAGAAGAAGAAGAAGATGAAAATGAAGAAGAAAGAGGAGAAAAAGGCGAGGAGAGGAGCAGCAGCATCCCAACCGCAGTCACGTCACCAGCCCTGGTTATCCATCCCATCAGCGTCGATCGTCTTGATCAGCGGCGCCACCACCGTGCCTCCTGGCGGTCAGCCGACGATCACCGCTGATTGCTTGTACCTGATTAAGTCCGAGAAGCATTTCTCATGGGACACAAAAGGGCTCCCTGCGATAACCGCTTGAGCTATAAAATATTGGAGAGTCGCCGCACAAAGCCTCGACTTGAATGAGTCTGCGGGAGAGCATTGTTTGCGTTACACGTCGCGACCAGGCGATCGGGGGCCTCGGGAATGCCGACGTCGCCGCTTGCGGATTTCACACGTGCGTCTTTGGCAGGGAATTGAATCTCTCTTTTCAGTCCCCCCTTCCCCCTCTTTCTGCTCCCTTCCCCCTTTCTGCCCCTCTTCCCTTTCTACCCCCTCCTCCCTTTCTGCCCCCTCCCCCCCCTCCCATTTCCCCGGTTAACGTAACCTCGAGGACTCGCCTCAAAGCGATTGCACGAAGACCTTTGTTTGTCTTGACAATACATTGTGAATCTTTGTGTCGGTTTTACGGTTTATTTTGTCTCTTTTTTTGTGTATTCTGCTTTCGAGTCATAATTTTCCATGCATGATGGATCTCCACCCCCCCCCCC
>NC_051400.1:2771417-2771779 GCF_015228065.2 Penaeus monodon
GTGCGTAATTACGTTTTATTTATTGTCGTTGATAAAAAGCCAAGGTCTCGCGCCCGTGATGCATGACGGTCAGCGACGAGACGATCACCGCAGGAGGCGCCGACGAAGGATCTTCAGCGTGGCATGTAATCCTTCGAAATCATTTTAGGTCGTTCGTGGTCAAGACGAGAATGTTTTCTTCGTCTTCCTCTCTTCTGGCAGTGGTTTATTCTGTCTTTTTTGTTGTTGTTGCTGGAGGGTTTGTAAAGCCAGAGACGATAGATTTACTATTTATTTGTCTTGAGCGAAGACACGCCAGATTTGTGGTTCATTTTATGGTATGATGATATATCAGTTGGGGTCGATCTCCCCCCCCTCCCCCA
>NC_051400.1:2772202-2772680 GCF_015228065.2 Penaeus monodon
CTATCTTGAAATTGGCGAAGAAATGGTAATCTCTTAACCCAAAGACGTAATTGATTCATCGAAACGCAATCGATTAATCCAAAGAAGCCGAGAGCCCGCGAGTGCCGATCACAACCCCTTTCTCTAAGCAATGCCTTTTTTGTGTCATTAGTTTAGTTTCCAGGTGTCAGCTCCTATCAGAATTATGCCTCGTCGCCAACCGCTTCGACATCATATCTTCATTAAAGCATTAGAGCGTAGAGATTGTTGGAGGTGTCTCGGGAGATAAGACGTTAGCTGAGGAGGTGGATCAGGCGATAGAGGGTGTTGTGTTATCACCCCTTCTTGTTGTTGTGAGAGAGCGGCGTCATGGCGAGGGTCGGTCGGCGCGCGGAGGGGGGATTTCGACGCGATGTAGAGAGTGATCCAAATTTGCTGTGGGGTCTCTGGTGTTAATTTCGCGGGGGTGAGATTTTTGCTTTCTAGGTTGTCAAAAGTT
>NC_051400.1:2772797-2773314 GCF_015228065.2 Penaeus monodon
GCGACGAGGGTGTAAAGGACAGTTTGATATTAGTTAAAAATTTCTAGGTAAAGAATAAGTAAATAAATGATCAGAGAATTATCAAAGAGACCTATGGAATAAATCACTTGATTTATATTATCCTTGAGTGCTCTGCTTAAAAAGTATGTAAAGTTTTGACTAGTCACCCAATTATAATATATTTTCCCAACTGGTTTTGAATTAAGTTGACATTAACTAAGCAAGCCCGTTAAGTTTATGCAGAATAATAGTCGTCTCAGATTTATCTCAACAGTTGTATTATTGAGACGGAAAATTCTCCAAGACAGCGCTAGATTTATTTTTGCTTTTGCGCCATAAAAGACATGAACTGACGTTTATCTATTTTTTTCTTGTTCATATTTTATCAAAACTGGATTGTGAATGCCAGACTTCATTACCCCGATATGTTAATAACGAGGGAAAGAAGAAAACTTTTTTTTGTAATTAGTTAATTGTAAAACGAAGGCATACAGGAACCATAACAGTAAGGATTTTT
>NC_051400.1:2774101-2774365 GCF_015228065.2 Penaeus monodon
CTCGGCCTAAAGGAGCACGAGGACCGTTTAGCGATCAGCCGTTGGAGTATTAATTAGAGTGATTTGGATCTCGAGTCGCCCGACATAATGGAAAAATCTAGTCCCTTGGCCGGGGTCTCCGGCAGCGTCACCCGGACCTGCCCGCGTCACGTCTGCGTCACAAGCCTTTTCGAACCCCCGTATCACACGTCACTGTGACTTCCCCCGCCATCTGTCACACTGGGGAGATAGGCGTTATCTACTTGTTACTCGATTCGGCAGTTT
>NC_051400.1:2774406-2774549 GCF_015228065.2 Penaeus monodon
ATCTGTTCTTCGGCAGGTCATTATTTTTCTTCTGTTTGTTTATGCTGACTTCTTTCGTGTCTCTGTTGTTTTATTATTCTCACTCTTGTGTCATAGATTGCTAGGTTGGTGTCATTTGATACTCTTGTGTGTTTATATATGTA
>NC_051400.1:2775442-2775580 GCF_015228065.2 Penaeus monodon
TCTACATTTATTAATCATTATCTAGTTTTTCGTTTTATCACTTTGACATGATTATCACGCTGCACTAAATAATCTAGGTATGCTGAACACATCTAAAATATTTTTTTCGTGGTAGAAATAGTAATAACTATAGTGCTA
>NC_051400.1:2775691-2775798 GCF_015228065.2 Penaeus monodon
AATGATTATCGTCATATTACTTTATTATTTCTACTATTATAATGATACTGATATAGAAAACATGTATATCGATAAAGAAAATGTGTGGACAGAAAAAAAAAATCGTA
>NC_051400.1:2775898-2776030 GCF_015228065.2 Penaeus monodon
ACCCCCCACTTCACCCCACCTTCAATTTCTAATCACCTTCCCCCTCCCCTTTCCCCCTTACCTCCTCCCCCTTTCCCCCTCCCCCCTCCCCTTTCCCCCCTTTCCCACCTTCCCCCTGTCCTTTTCCCACCT
>NC_051400.1:2776064-2776321 GCF_015228065.2 Penaeus monodon
TCTTCCCCCCCTCCTCTTCCCCCCCCTCTCCTTTTCCCCCTCCTCTCCCCCCCCTCTCCTTTTCCCACCTCCTCCTCGTTAAGTATCGGTTGAGATTGACTTTCATTGGCTATTTTCTCGCGGCTAATACCAAGGTGTCCGCGCCGTAGCTCAGAGCGGGAGGGGCCAGCTGATGCGGCCCGATCACGACCGCGGAGACGTGAGCTGTACATCCTCTACCCGAAGGCGCTGGCTATCTCGCGGGGGGAGGCTGGGCG
>NC_051400.1:2776915-2777178 GCF_015228065.2 Penaeus monodon
GAAGCTAGCGTGTCCAAGGACTCCCAAAGGCTACCGTCCTCGACACCGCCCCCGCTCATGAGAAGTGTGATGGAGTATGACTTGAAGGAAAAGCTCTGAGGATGATTTTCGTCAGCGAGGCGTTAAGTGAGCGGCGAATATATTGCGAGACGCGACACGACAGAGGTTTTTATCTAAGCGTTTTCTTTGATACGCCTTGATTGATGTGTGTGCTTGTGTGCCGTTGTGATAAGAGATGAAAAGATGCGTGAAGGTAAATCGTA
>NC_051400.1:2777708-2777838 GCF_015228065.2 Penaeus monodon
AATAGTAAAAATAATTTGTATTTAGAAAATAGAAATATTATTTGGTTAATCACCTCTTTTTTTAGTCTCTCTCCGTACCCTCTTGCTTTAATTAATCGTAAAATGAGAGAACCCAGCAAGGGAGAGAAAG
>NC_051400.1:2778057-2778251 GCF_015228065.2 Penaeus monodon
TCGCCCCCAAGATTTCGTCGCGAGATAAGAAGATCCTCCATCATCTCCTAGTGCTGGAGGGGGTGATGGGGGAGGGGGGGGCGTGGTGGGGGAGGAGAGGGTCATTTTACAGCTACAGTCTTTAGAGTAAAGATTTTAATAGCCCGATCGTCTGCACTGCCTCTTCAGGGGATCAAAATATAGGATAATCGGTC
>NC_051400.1:2778365-2778686 GCF_015228065.2 Penaeus monodon
TTGTTGTGGCGTCTTATCGTGAGTCAGAATCGGTAACCTTAGAATTTGTGCTGCTCAGGCGCGAAATGTGTACGTCTCGGCCCTAAGCTACGTTGCAATTTATATTGTAAATTTATGACAGTTATACCTACCCCTTTCCCCCCCTTCAACCCCTTCCCCCCTTGCCACCTCCCTACCCTCTACGTTGAGCAACCCCCACCCCTTACCCCCCCCACCCAGACGCGCAAGATATTTTGTATCGGAAGACGTCGTGTAGAATTTATCCGTTCCGTGAAAGAAAGTCATATTGGCTGTCGATTAGCCACGCAACATAGGTCGGCT
>NC_051400.1:2779022-2779089 GCF_015228065.2 Penaeus monodon
TCGAAGGTCAGGGATAGTTATTCCTGAATTGCAGCCTGTGACTTCTTTGCATTCATCTCTCTGCATC
>NC_051400.1:2780146-2780213 GCF_015228065.2 Penaeus monodon
TCTTTTTTTTTTCCTTTTCCCTACCCCCCTTTTCCCCCCCCCCCTCCCTCTCCTCTTTTCCCTTTCC
>NC_051400.1:2780280-2780346 GCF_015228065.2 Penaeus monodon
ATTTCCCCCCTTCTCTTTTCTCTCTTCTTCTTTCCTCTTTTCCCCCTCCTTAAAAATTTAAAATAA
>NC_051400.1:2781912-2782008 GCF_015228065.2 Penaeus monodon
GGCGACGAGAAAAGGTTGCAAGGAGGGAATCTGCTTTGGCTTTCGTTTAAAATGCCCCCAGTTTCAGGGGCGTCAACCCCAAACCTTTTCCCTTCG
>NC_051400.1:2782075-2782429 GCF_015228065.2 Penaeus monodon
AAAAAAAAGTAAAAAAATCTCGGCGGCTCTGCACCCCTCCCTGTTATTTTAAAGTTTTAAATTTTTTTAAAATTGGAAGGAGGAAACCCGGGAAACCAAAAATTATAAAATTGATAAGGATTTATTAAATATGACGCACGAGGAATCTAAGGGAAGGAAATTATGGCGGACTCAATCAGGGCTGTCGAGACGTATGTTGTGATCACCCTCCCTTCCCCCTCCCCCTTTCCCTCCCCTCTTCTCCCTTCCCCCCTCCCTCTTCCCTTACACCCTCCCTCTCCCTTGCCCCCCTCCCTCTCTTCCCTCCTATCCTCTGTCCTCCCTCCCTCCCTTCCCTTCAATGACGGGAGCTGA
>NC_051400.1:2782525-2782635 GCF_015228065.2 Penaeus monodon
TGTTCATTACGGTTTTTATTTGCTCATTATATGCTCTTCTAAGCGCTGTCTGCTCGGTACTGGCTGTTGAGAGGATAGCAGGAGCTTCGGAAGGCGTGAGATGATAGGCG
>NC_051400.1:2782803-2782979 GCF_015228065.2 Penaeus monodon
ATGCAGCCAGTAGATGAAAGTGGGGGAGTAGGCGGTGTTTAGGTGAAGGTACATCCTGTAGGTGGGAGGGGAAGGTGCCTCCGGTCAGCGAGTGTGGGAGGCTGAGGTTTATCCAGTAGATAAAGGCTGTTAAGATCCTGTTGGAGAAGCCCTCTGTAGGCTCGTGTGGTCAAGTT
>NC_051400.1:2784218-2784300 GCF_015228065.2 Penaeus monodon
AGATACAAAAACGGGCTCTGTAAACACACTGATATTTTTGTTTATATATTATCATACTCTCTATGACCGAAGAAAATCCAGA
>NC_051400.1:2784451-2784897 GCF_015228065.2 Penaeus monodon
TTCTTTCTTTTTTATACTTATTGTTGTTTACATTTTACCCTACTCTTTATGACCGAAGAAAATCCAGATCTTTGTTTATCCTTTAATGTATCACAGAATATGTTTTGTTTATATTGATTTATGCATATTCATAAATTCCATAATATTTCCATTCTTCATCTTTATGACTCACTGTCAGCCACTTCACATTATTATGAATGACAATCTGAGACATACCATATTACAATAAATCGTATAAAGAAAAAATATTGTCCTTAACATTTCTGAACTACATATATATAGCCTTAAGTGTCGTAAAAACAAGTGAGAGCAATTTTGAGAAAATTAGTTGATAATGATTCCGTATCAATCATCGATATATATCTTTTCTCTGATATCATCACTTATCATAATGGATATCTGACAGCGAATTAAGGCGACGTAATAAAGTTATCATTAGCGTGTAC
>NC_051400.1:2785691-2785776 GCF_015228065.2 Penaeus monodon
GGTAGTTGAGCACACGTTGAAACCATGTATGTGCAACTGGAATTCTCAATGAAAACTACAGTGGGCAGTGTGATTATCCGGCAGT
>NC_051400.1:2786440-2786740 GCF_015228065.2 Penaeus monodon
TCCCCAACACTCATTGCTTCCTCCACACTAGGATGCTCGACGATGCTCTCGCTACCACCTGTTTGCAGAATTCTCCTCACGTCTTTCTGGCCTTGTGTCATGTCATCGCTAATTGTACCTGGATGTGTCCTGTTTGTGGGCACCTCACCCCCCCCCCCTTCTCCCAGGCGTGGCACTGATGAAGTGGCTCGGACGGCGGGAAAAGGGGAGGTGGGGAGGAGGGAATAAAGGGGAGGTCTAGTAGGGATTGGATAGAAATAGGCGTGATTTTACCGGTTATACATTTCTTGTTCTATATAC
>NC_051400.1:2787882-2788149 GCF_015228065.2 Penaeus monodon
TGTTCACTAAGCAATTCGGCTCCGCATAATTCCTCCATCCATTAGAACGCGTCTGATCTTCATCGACAGCCGAGGCATCGCATCCTCCCCCGGCGCTTGTGAAAACGAAAAGAATAGGTGCGCTTACAGCTTTAATCGCTGCGCCATTATGGAAGTGACCAGAGGCTGAAGACGAGTTGCGTCGCTGATCATCTTAAGACAACTCAGCAGTCCGCAGATGATCTCATAACCTGGATAAAACCTCCTTGGTTAATTTCGCTTCGAGCA
>NC_051400.1:2788220-2789109 GCF_015228065.2 Penaeus monodon
CATACGATTCCTCCCCTCATTTCGGACCTCATCTGGAAGCCCTGAGTCTACTGTGATTTAAATCTTGGGAAAATCTCGCCTAAGTTACTAGGCCATAATAACATGCAAGGTAAATCGTTAATATGCATTTGAGATTTATATAGTCAAAATTACACTGTAGTTAGTGTTTAATTCCCCGCAGTATATTATTTAAACATATGTCCATAAGGAAGAGTGGGGGCACGTAATACGTTGTCAGCAATTTAGAGCAGTTTTTGCTTGCAAGTAGCCTTTGCTTTTTGTTAGATAATTGGCCAATTAGGAAAGGATGGGATGCCGAGGCTCGGAGCCAACCATATCACTGGAGAGAAGGGGGAGGGGGTGCAGGAGGGAGGGGCGAAAAGATAGAGGGGGGGGAGGATAGAGGGTGGCAGGAGAGAGGGGTGAAAAGATAAGGAGGGGGCGAAGTAGGAGGATAGAAGATAGCAGGAGAGATGGATGAAAAGATAAGGGGGGGGGGGAGAAGGAGGATAGAGGGGGACGGGTGAAAAGATAGGGGGGGAGGAGGAGGATGGAGGGTGGGAGGGGCGAAAAGATACGGGGGGGAAGGGGGTAGGGTGATCAGTGGGGGAGAGTAGTAGCGAGGAGTAACAAGAAGGGGCCGATTGTTGCGAAGGATACTATTTGAAAGACTGTGATAAGTACAAAGGATAATATTCACGCGGCTTTGGCAAATATTGCGTCGATATGCGTCGATATCCGATTCTCCGCTGTGGATTTTATCTTCGGCTGTCTTCATGATGGTCATTTTGAATATTAGATCGACATAAAATCAGTTATTGAAGATATCAAGTTGATTGGCTGTCAGGTATGGAGGGGGGGAGGAAGATAGGAGAGGGAGACGCGAGAT
>NC_051400.1:2789149-2789617 GCF_015228065.2 Penaeus monodon
GTTAGTTGTCCACCACTAAGGGGGCCAGGGCGATGAAAGAATATTTGTTTTTAAGTATTAAGGTAATTGTAGGGATTCCACAGGTGTAATAATCGGGTGTGTGTACGGCGCTGTGTTTTGCGGGTGTAGGGGCAGTTTTTGAGGGAAGTGGGACCCACGCCAGGTAATATGCGATTGGTCCCAGTGGTTATAGCGGGTAATATTTAAGCCTCTCTTGAGTATACTGGGCATAATGAGCGGGTCAGATGGGTGATTTTTTTAAAGTAGGGAGTCGGGGGGGAAGGGAGGGGGCGTTGGAAATCATTTTAAAAAAATTGTTAGTGAGTTTTTAAGATTCTATGGAAGTGAAAGGTTTGAGAATATTGTGATGCATACTTGATTTTCTACCTTTTTTATGGGGGAAGTGCACTCTGTTTTCGCTTTTCCTTCTTTTCGTTTTCTCTCTTTATATATAATGATCCCCCCCCC
>NC_051400.1:2789736-2790020 GCF_015228065.2 Penaeus monodon
GATCCCTCGCTTGCTCTCGCTTCCATTCCACATCATCCCATTCTGCATCATTCCACCCATCTGTTTGGTTAACTATCTATCATTAAAATCAACCGTTTGACTATATATCTACGAGTGCCTACCTGTCTGTCTATCATTCAGTATCATTTAATGTGCCTCGTCCATTCGCTCCTCACTTAAAATGAAGATTAGCTCGACCCGCCAAATGCCGGTCTATCTACCGAGATCCGCCCTACCCTTGCCGATTGAATCTATCACGGCAGAACCCAATGCCACACACGATG
>NC_051400.1:2790580-2790872 GCF_015228065.2 Penaeus monodon
AGAATCCCATACGAACCACTGGTCTGAGCAAGACACTTGAGACAACCCGCCGTTCCTGATTATAGCAGTGTTTATCGCCGCTTTATTTATCACATCCGGCGGTGGGACGATCGGAATGGCCGTCGCGGTGTCATTTGCCCGTAGATTGGCGTGTCCGGCGGGCCTTCGCACTGCAGCAGGAGCAGAGACAGAAGCAGGAGCAGGAGCAGATCTACCGGCAGCGCGCGGGTGACCCTCTTCTGCTGTTCTTGTCTGCCCTTCGCGCGCCTGTCCAGATGGTGTTCTTGTCGGC
>NC_051400.1:2791230-2791639 GCF_015228065.2 Penaeus monodon
ACGAATGTGCATGTATCTCAGCATGACTGCATGTGTTAGTAAATGCCAACAACCGTGGGGTATGTAATGGTGTCAGGTTTTGTCCCTATCATTAGCCGCTGCCCCCGGGAGGTCCAGGCGGCTGACGGCTGCTGTCACATGGCATCCTGGCCTTCGGAATCACGAAGAGGCCCTGATCAGCCTGCAGGATCACGCACATACCCTAATCAGACCCTTAGGGTCACGAATACGAAGGGGTCAAACTGTCTCGATGGCCATTATGTATTAATTAGGGTCCCATACAAAAGATCTATTCGATATTTCTGCTGTTATTATTATTTATTATATTGTTTTATTGTATATTCAGGTATATGTGTATATTCATGTTTATTTTATTTTATATGCATTTATAAATGTGTGTATATTCATA
>NC_051400.1:2791661-2791895 GCF_015228065.2 Penaeus monodon
AAGTATCTATTTTTATATTGAGAATTCAAGTCACTCTGTTGTTACCAATCTGTTCATTCAACAATCAATAGCTGTCCGTCCTCACATTTATTCACGTGTCTTACTTGTTAATGCTACTCACGTATACTTGCTTCGTCATTAGGAAGTCTTAACATTCGCACATGTGGTTCACTCGCTCGCTGGCCGTCTTCGACTCTTGAGGAAATGTAATATCTTCATCGTTCGGATCGCGAG
>NC_051400.1:2792737-2792879 GCF_015228065.2 Penaeus monodon
GGGAATGTCGCATATCTGTTAGTATATTTTTAATGTTCATATAATTCAATTTATTTATTAAAGTTAATTATATAGGATTTCTCATGCTCCTTGTCCTTCTAACATCTTTCTCCCGACATTCGCCTACTTCTGACACATATGC
>NC_051400.1:2793106-2793331 GCF_015228065.2 Penaeus monodon
TACCTGATTTTTTTCTCAATATTTTTTTTGCTGAAAAAGACGATACTAAGATATGAAGTTTGATCAGAAGTTAAATCCAGTGAGAAAAAATAACATAATGAAACGAACATAACCACGAGATATAAAAAATCGCCAAATTTTCTGAATAAACCAGACAGTTTCGGAATAAGTTATGTGTAAAACCTTTACCAGTGATGTGGTTAAGCATATGTTAAGCATGGTTAA
>NC_051400.1:2793579-2793857 GCF_015228065.2 Penaeus monodon
ATATCATCTTCATCCTCCACACATGCACAGCACTGGTAAAGGTTTTACACACACACAACTCATTCCGAAACTGTCTGGTTTATTCAGAAAATTTGGCGATTTTTTGTTCGTTTTTTCTCACTGGATTGAACTTCTGATCAAACTTCAGATTTTGGTATCGTCTTTGTCAGCAAAAAAAAAGATTGTGGAAAAAAATCAGGTAATTAGATTTTTTTTTTCACCTGTATTTTTTTATTATCTATTTCCCCATCTTTTAACCAGAAACTGCAGGTATTTCA
>NC_051400.1:2793889-2794717 GCF_015228065.2 Penaeus monodon
ATTTCCTTATCATTTGATCAACAAAATAATGAAACCTCAAATAGAGTTGTAAGCAACAGACTGCAAGATAAGATAAGCGTAATCAGAGTCTTGCACTATCTTTATCCCACAAACATCATAACTTACTTTACGAACGACTTGTAAATTCAATGTCCGTTTGTCATAATTTCTTTCCTTTTCATTTTTCTCCTTCCATTTTCATAGAGGGGGGGAAGACAAGACTATAATGAATACCTTCAGCCATTTCGATATAAAAATCACAACCCCCTATCTCCCTTCTCTAAACGCACGCCGATATATACCCAAAGATGACGGAGAGATGACGTCACAGTCGAGATGGGCGCAGAGATACGCGAGCGCCGTATGATCCCCAAGATAACCCTAGGTCACTTGCGGGTAAAGGGTGTCCGTTGCACCCATTGCAAAGTTCAGCTCTCGGTTGCCCTTGCAATCACGGGCCGTGTACGTGGGTATGTAGACAAAGCAGGTGGGATAGGACAGGTGAATAGGTGGGCGAGGAGATGAATGGGCGAGTTTTCATGGCTAGGCGACTGACGAACTGCCTAACCGTCGGAAAGAACGATGGTTTATGATAGTTGCGATTGTTTAAGATAGTTATGATTGCTTATGATAGTTTATGGTAGTTATGATAATTAATGAAGATGTTAGGGAGATATACAGACAAACGGGTCGAATCAGGTTAGCAGGTATAACTATACTTGCGGGAGGATTTTCTCGAAGGGTGTATACACAGTTAACAAAATATACCAAGGTAGATAGGCGTACAAAAACAAAAGGAACACCAGCCCCCCCCCAAAAAAAAAAAAA
>NC_051400.1:2794948-2795015 GCF_015228065.2 Penaeus monodon
TGTATGATAAGCAATGAAGTGGAACTGAAGGCAGAGATGACTTTTTTTATATAAAAAAATAGCTATA
>NC_051400.1:2795116-2795420 GCF_015228065.2 Penaeus monodon
CATGGGAGGAATGAGAGCAAGCGAACGAAAGGAACACAAATACACTTTAGTGAAGATCAGAGCGAGGGTTTAGCCAGACGCCAGGGTGGCCGCGTGTGATGGCTGCCGACGACAAAGTGCCTGCCTTGATTTCGCGTCATTTTTGCATTCAGCTGACTAAGAAAAATGGCGGCTCGGATGCCCATCCTGCTAGGAAATTGTCGGATCGCTTTGGTAAAAAGTGTTCACCCGAAGTTGGCGGTTGTTGTTGAAGGCGTTGTTGGTGAGGACGGGGTTCTCAAGTAGCTCGGTCGCTCTTTCTTTA
>NC_051400.1:2795654-2795813 GCF_015228065.2 Penaeus monodon
TTCCTCTTTCTCATTCATTTCTTTCTTTCTCGATCGTCCTTATTCTTTCTCATCATCATTCTCTCACACACTTCTTTTGCTCATTCCTTTTTTTCCCTTATGCTCTGTGTTTCAAGTTCTATTTTTAGTCTTCACCGCATCGTATTTTTTCCTTGATGA
>NC_051400.1:2795974-2796103 GCF_015228065.2 Penaeus monodon
CAAAATCTTTCTCCTCCTTCCTCCTCTCATCATCACTTTCCTCAGTCTCATCCTCGTCTTTGTTTTCATTCCTTTTCAAATAGAGTTCTTAGCGCAGGATGCCCGAGCAGGAGGGGGGGACACGAGGAG
>NC_051400.1:2796131-2796836 GCF_015228065.2 Penaeus monodon
TATCATCCCAACTCGTTCTTAAGTGAGTATAAGTTGGGGGGGAGGGGGGAGGGGATGGTGGGGGGCACAGGGAAAGGGAATGTGGGGAGAAGGTGGGGTGAGAGAAAGAGAGTGGGTGGGGGGAGGGTATGAAAGGGAGGGGGGAGGGGAGAGTGTGAAAGGGAGGGGGAAGGGGGAGGGTGTGAAAGGAAGGGGGGAGTGTGTGGAAGGGAGGAGGTGGGGTTACGAGTGAAGGGAAGAGAGTGGGGATGGTAAAGGAAGGGGGGGCAGGGTTAGAAGATGGAGTTAAAGGAAGAGGATAGAGGAGGGTGTGGAAGGAAGGGTGATAGTGGGGTTGAGGGGAGTGGAAATAGTAAGAAAGAGGAATAGTGGAAAGGAAGATGGAGTTAAATAGAGAGGGGATGAAGGAGGGGAGTAGGGAAGGAGAGGGAGGGAGGGGAGGGTGAGTGGGATAGAGAGAGGAGAAGGTGGGGGTTTGGGGTAAGTGGAAGGTGAGGAAGGGGGGGGGGATGCGAGACGTAATATCGCGTCCTCTAAATCAAGAGAGAGAGAGGAGGGAGGTTCTTGTATGAAGAGATAAGGCGTTGAATCGTAAGGAACCGAGATCACTTGCTTCTTCAAGATCAGTGTTCGGCGAAGGTGTAATTACGCACAACAAACAGGTGAATTAGTGGCACTGCCAGATTGAAGGATGCTGTTTGTGTT
>NC_051400.1:2796904-2797022 GCF_015228065.2 Penaeus monodon
TCCCATCTCCCTCCTCCTCCACCCATCTCCCTCCCATCCTATCTTCCTCAGCATCTTTATTTATCATCTTGGAGAACATCGAGAACTTGAATATGGCCACAACGGTCTTCGCAGCTGG
>NC_051400.1:2797108-2797297 GCF_015228065.2 Penaeus monodon
AGCAGCATCTTTTAATTTTCTTTCGGAGGATTTCGTCGGGAAGAAAATGATGAGGGGCAACGATGAGGTCAGCTTGTCTCTTTATTTTCTCGTTATCGCTATCTCTTTCATCTTTTATTTCATTGTCTTTGTTTCTAGCTCTTTCTGTCTTGATGGATTTAACCTCTGTCTCTTTATTATTATTATTGA
>NC_051400.1:2797444-2797532 GCF_015228065.2 Penaeus monodon
TTAGCCCAGTTCCTTTTCTTTTCAGTCCCATAGTTTTCGCCAGACCGGCCCTATTCCTAATCCGTAATTTAATCTATCATCACTGATC
>NC_051400.1:2797586-2797805 GCF_015228065.2 Penaeus monodon
TTATTGCACCCCTCCTGATATGCCGGGTTTTTTTATATATTCATTTTATTTTCACCTCGGGTCCTCTGTTTCCAATCTGTGTTCAGGTGGCTGAGGTCATGGCCATTTCACTAACGCAATAAGACGCTGTTCTCGGCCGCTATCTCCACGTTTTATCGGTGTGGTCAATCCTGTTATATATTTTTGACAAGCGGATCATTATGACTTAATCGCGGTGAT
>NC_051400.1:2798179-2798572 GCF_015228065.2 Penaeus monodon
GGTGAGAATGGTAAAAGGGAAGGATGGATAGAGAAACGAGACGATGAATGGGAAGAGGAGGAGAGACTGAGAAGGCGGAAGAAAAGGAGAAAGAATTGGGGAAGTAGTAGATAAGGAGACAAACTGGGGAATGATGAGAGCGAATGGGGGAGAAACAGGTAATGGGATGATGAGGGGAAGTGGAAAAAAGGGAAAGCAAGAGGGAAGAAGAGAGATAAAGGAAGGTGAGAGATAGAGAGAGATGAAAAAGAGACGGAGAGTTATGAAGATGGAGTGAAGACTAGAGAAAGGGAAAATATTATATAACGGTTGACAACGACTCGAAAAAGAAGGGAAATATATATGTAAAAATGAATAAACAAAAAACACGTGGCTCATCGTTGTGTTTAGATG
>NC_051400.1:2798649-2798748 GCF_015228065.2 Penaeus monodon
TTTTTATCAGGGTGGGCAGGGCTGTGTTTTTGTTAGTTTGGGCGTTTGTAACAGAGTATGAAGAGTTTGCCTTTGTTTTGTGTGTAGTAATAGTGTCTT
>NC_051400.1:2798913-2799037 GCF_015228065.2 Penaeus monodon
CTTTCGAAAAGCATGGTATCAGATTGTTTACTTATAACGCCTCCATCTTACAGACATTTACCTCGTATCATACACACAGGCCATGCATTCTCCCATTAGTGCCAACCCAACGGCATATCATTTA
>NC_051400.1:2799077-2799315 GCF_015228065.2 Penaeus monodon
TAGGCCCCGTAACGCAGTCAACAAGCAGTCCTCTGGTCAGCTCAACAGCTCAGAAGCTCACTAGGCTTCATCGGAATATACACGCTAATGACGGTTTGTGGCCGAGATTTACGTCAGAATCCGGCTCAAGGACTGTATCCCCCGTCTCTTGAAGTCCCCGAGGCGACAACACCCATTTGATCCCGGGACCTTTTCCCCAGAAGGCGCCCCTGGAGAGAGTCCTTGATACCGGGGGCGC
>NC_051400.1:2799489-2800032 GCF_015228065.2 Penaeus monodon
CATCGCTTTATGCATGTACGTGTGTCCAGAGAAAGAGCGGGAAAGATTGTCATTATTATAGCTGTTTTTTGTAATCTTTTTTTTATAAGCAATATTATCCTTTGTGTGTGCGTGCGTGTTTTTCGCCTTGTCTCTCTTCTGATTCCTGTAATGTAGGTTTGTGCAATTGCATACAAGCGCAAGCATAATTTTGTCCGAGCTATTACTTCCGTCAAATTAACCTCGCATGATTGGATGCAATCCCGAAGTAGCGTGTGTATTTAAATGTTCATTGTAGCATATGTCCCTTGCGTGTACGTATGAACGGTGACTAAAATTTGTCTTCCATGTGAACAAGTTGCAAGCATTAGCTCTCGATGGAAATAGTTCTGTGCACAACCAAAAATTCCGGTAGGCTGATTAGGACAATACTGCGTGGACAAAAGCTGATCAGTGTCGGCGCTGGATAAGTGATCACCCTGATTAATTTGACTGAATTGCAGGGCAGTGCAAATGACGATGTTCCTGGTTATCGAAGTATATCAGTTGGCAAGCAATGGGACC
>NC_051400.1:2801149-2801549 GCF_015228065.2 Penaeus monodon
AACGAAAGAAAATAGTCGTGCGGACAAAAAATTGTTGCTAATGATAGAATATCCAAAACAATCTGAATTATGACAGTGAATTGTGTTACAAGTAATAAAGTATTGGAATCAAGCCAAATCATCACCGTCTGTTATCACAAACTTAAGAAATATTGCTTACGATGCGTCGGCAGTTATGAGGGAAGCTCACAGCCTCTCATTAGCCTCCTTCCCCAGTACACATAACCCACACCTGATATATGTCACACTAATCAAAGACTGATACTCTTAAGAAGCGTCTGTTCCTTATCCAAATGAATATTGCTCCTAGAAATTTGAAGCCATTTGCAATGAATGGGTGACAACAAAACCATCATCTCCCCTGGTGTGCTGTCGCAGTAACAAAACATAACATTCAGAA
>NC_051400.1:2801761-2802191 GCF_015228065.2 Penaeus monodon
CGAAGAGGTCGAGGCTGATGTCACACTCGAGGGTGAGTCAACATAGGTGAAGTGGTCCTCGTAAGGGATAGAGTGCGAGGCGAGTGTGAGAGGTGCCTTGTCGGCCTCGCTCAAGGACGACCGCGGGAGCGTGGGGGAATAGGCAGCCACTTGGAGGATGAGGCTGATAGTGAAGAAGGACCTTGGGATAGGAGGATGTTCGTGGATAGGTTTTGGATAATCGCCGTCCTCTGCTTCTGTTGGGAGAGTGTGGATGGGGAAGGTGAGAGGGAGAAGGATAAGTAAAAGTGAAGTGGAGATAATGAAGAAAAAAAGGACACAGAGAGCAAGAAGAAGAGAGATAAAGAAAGGCATGTCCTCTCGCTCACAAAGGCGCAGACTCGCGCACAAGCAGAGATGCACACAAGCTCTGTTTCAACATTCACCTTAT
>NC_051400.1:2802635-2803557 GCF_015228065.2 Penaeus monodon
TCACGAGTCATCCAGAAAATTATTGCAGTAATAGCAAGACAGGCGGGCAACATCTGAAGGAGCCAAGAGGCCCGTCTGGTCTAGCGTGTGACAGCCGGTTAAGTAAGATTGTGCTTTTGGTTGCTGTCGGATTTTCATGTCAGTTGTCATAGAGATTTTTGGACAGTGGGCATTTGCGGTTGCTTTTAAGAGAACGTCTTTCTGGAGAATTTTTTTTTTTCGTTTCTTTCTTTAAGATAATTTCTTTAAAACGTTCTTCTCGTTTTGGCGTTTTCTTGTCCTTTTTTTTGTTACTATTATTATTGTTTTTTTATGCGTGTGGTATGTTTGGTGGATCTTTGTTCTTCTTGCAGAGATTCTTCTGGTGACACCTTTCTGATTTTGTGGCCTTTTGATATTAATTCTATTTGAAAGGCAAGGTTGTGTGTTTCCCAATGAAAAGGTGGATAAATATAATAATGAGAAGAAAGAATATTGTTAGTGGTTATCGTACAAATACAGTGACAGTCGTCATGGGAATAATAACAAGTTTTTTTTCTGTCTTGCATCTGGTAACTATCCTATAGAGATCTGAAACTCAAAAGCAGGTTTGCTAATTATATTGTATGTTAGTAACTGAGTGCATTGTTACCGTCTGTCTTTCTCTCTCTCTCTTTTTATTATTACATTAATTTCAGGACTGTTTGTCTGTTGACCGCCGGCAAGAACCGGCGTCATTTATGCTGGCTTTGTTAGAGTTAGTTATATGAAATAGTTCGCGATGACACAGTAATTGTTTACAATTTTGAAGAGTATTATGAACAGATGCCCCTCTGTATGGCTGGAGGAAATCTATTTCGCATCGTCACTCAGCATTTGTTGTGATGGCCGGTGTTGTACTGCAATCGTACGGTGTGAATCGTGTGGCTTTTTTATAAGACCG
>NC_051400.1:2803600-2803767 GCF_015228065.2 Penaeus monodon
ACATGTTGAAATGGACTTGCGTATCGTTCACGAGTGTAGAAGAAGTTTAGCGTTTGCTTCTGACGCCTCTTGCTGATGGTGCTGTAGCCGTGATGATCTTTGTTGGTTCTGTTGGGATTAATTAATATTCGGAAGGCAAGGGCAATTGTTAATAATTATTGCTCAAC
>NC_051400.1:2804839-2805009 GCF_015228065.2 Penaeus monodon
TGAACTAACCCGATATACTTGGGATCCCTATAATCTCCATACTTTTCTTCTGTTTCCCCCTACTGATATAGGCAATGTGATTTTCTGAAAACAACTTTGGTTAGGATTAGCCTGTTAAAGGAGATAGTAACTAAGAGAATTAAAAACGGAGAAGGATAAATAGATGGATG
>NC_051400.1:2805150-2805500 GCF_015228065.2 Penaeus monodon
GCGTATATAGAGAAAAGAAGCCAAGAGATAGTAAGCAAAAGACATTCACCCATAACTGCGTTTACACAACTGATGGCTGCATTGTGAAGACAAACACCTTAAGGGAATCATTGCCTCGCTTCTTTCACACGGTTAACATAATATAGGGAGAGGGTAAGTGCTATTAGAGTTAATATTGGGGATCACTGTCCTCACGATGATGTATGGCTCTTTCACTGGAAATGTGTGGGTTTGCAGACCGCATATGGGCATGACACAGCGAAAATCAGTGTCGAGAGTCTGTAATAAAATGGGGTTGTGTGTTTAGAGGCAGCGGTAGGGTTTTGGGAATGGGAAACCGTAGTCGTGAT
>NC_051400.1:2806319-2806649 GCF_015228065.2 Penaeus monodon
ATATTATACATTAAGATATTCACTAGTATTCTTTTATTATAGCTAATCACGTTTTGTACGCGCGAATCTTTTTTTTTTTCGAAATCATCGTTTTCCTTATTCGTAACAGATGCTTAATTTTATTATCCCTCAAATTAAGTGAGTTTTAATTTATTCCGTGGACGTTTTAGCTTATGTGTACCTCATCACTTCTCACTCGTTCTTGCTTTGAAGATGGACGTAAACCTCCATCACAGCGGCCCTTTGCTCATCTCGACGCATTCGCTGTGTGAGTCTTCGCGAAGGGCGCCCGTGGTCGGCGTGGGAGAAGCTGTCGGAGTCGGAATGTGT
>NC_051400.1:2806712-2807301 GCF_015228065.2 Penaeus monodon
TTTAGGGTGTGTGGGTGGGGATGGAAGGAGACGTGTTTGTGTCTGTGTGCCGTCGGGGGAGGGGCGGGGTTGCGTACATGCATTGTTTACTTGGATATATGCTTTTTGTGCGTATTGTAAGCTCGCGTATACACGGTGCAGCGTGCTTGCGTAAGTACATATCTGCGCCCGTGCAATGCACTAACGCAGGCTACCAGCGGCAGAGCGCATCATCTTCCGCGGGTGATAACGCAAGAGCCGGCCTTGATGACAGGGCAGCCAGCAGGTCCGCCCTAATCGAAGGGCGCCTGCAGTCTCGGTTATCGGGCCGGGCCTCTTGGCGCTGGCGGCGTCCATAACAGTAATTGTGGAGATGGACGCCTAATGGAGGTCTGATGGGCTGGAAACTCATCATAGGAATCCGCGGTGCGACATTACAGCCATTTTGACACTTTATAATCCGGCTTCGCAAGGAGCGTCGACGTCGGGCTCGGCTGCCTCGTCACCCGAGCGCCGCAGCCTGTAATCGGGGCCTTCGGGCCGTCGGTCATCGGCGTCCAGCTGAATCATAGCGCCCGATCGCCCCCGCTCGACCCCGCTCGCCGGCCTC
>NC_051400.1:2808152-2808786 GCF_015228065.2 Penaeus monodon
TCCCCCAAATCCCTTTTTTTTTTTTAATAATAAAATTTTTTTTTTTACCGGTTAGGAACAGCATAAATTTTTTGGGGGTTTTTTTCCAATTTTGGGTTTTTAGTGGGATGGGGGGGTAATTTCCCTTTCCCCAGGGGGAAAAAGGCCGGGTTTTCCCCCTTTGGAATCATTTCCTCTTTTTATCCGTGTTTAACCCCCCGGGCCCCCACGGCCCTTGGTTTTCTTGGCAATTTAAGAGGTGGTTTCCCGGGTTTCCCGCCCCGGTTTGGTTCCGATCACCATCCTCTAACCCCCCCGGGCCCACTGTTTGGGGTTTTTCTTCCCAAAAGGGCCCGTTGGTTTGCCGTTCCTTTTCCCCTTTTTCCATTCTTTTTACCCCTTTGATTTGGGGTTTTGGTTTCCCCCGGGCCTGTTTTTTTGTTTTCTCTCTTTTCCCCCAACCAACGCCGACGGTTTTCCCCCTCACAACGTCCGCCTTCGGTCCAGGGAAAAAACCCCACGGGCCCGCCTCCTAACCGCCTTTTTTCCTGGCCCCTTCCGAAATGGCCCCACATCTTCAAACCCAAACGTTGTCCCGGAAACCCTTTCCCCTTTCCCACCCCACCCCCTTAAAGCCCCCGGGGTTTTTGGGGCC
>NC_051400.1:2808823-2808932 GCF_015228065.2 Penaeus monodon
CCCAACTTCTCCGCCCTTAATCCCGGGGTTTCTTTTTTTCAGAATCAAACTTTCTACTTTTTTTAAGATTTGTTTATATAATTTTTTTTTTAGAAATAAAACATAAAAT
>NC_051400.1:2810137-2810642 GCF_015228065.2 Penaeus monodon
CCCCTCCGTCCCTCCCCCCCCCCCCTTTCATTTCCCCCTCCCTCTCCTTTCCCTCTGCCCTATGGCGAGAGTTCGCTGTATGAAAAATTTAATTTTCGCCCAATATTTCGAGAAACATAAATGTTTAAATTGGAAAAATTAAGCGTAAAAACTTTTTTAAAAAAATTTCCCTTTTTGGTATTTGTTTGTTTATCGGGGGAGCTTTAAATTTTGAGTTTTTTAATTTTAAATTTTCCGGGGCTTTGTTTTTTAAAGAAACTGGATTTTTTCCCTTATATTTTACGATGCTACCCAGCCCCCGGTTCAAACAAATTTTTTTTTTTTAGATTTTTAAAACGTTTTTTGCACTTTTTAAAAATAATATTTTTTTTTTTGTGTAAACCTGTTATTAATTATTTTAAAAATGCTTGAAACCAAAAAGTAAACTTTTTAAAAACCCCCCTTTTTTTTTTTTTTCCCGGGGGGGGGGGATTTTGTAACCTTTTGATTAAAAATTTTAGATTAC
>NC_051400.1:2810670-2810897 GCF_015228065.2 Penaeus monodon
GCATTTCGTTTGGGTTTCAGTATGCAAATTTTGTTAGATTTTTTTTGATGCAATTTTTTTTTTAAAATGCTCTTTTAATTTTTTTTTAAAAGGTGAAATTTTTTTTTCCCCAAATTTGGGGTTTGCTATGATTGGGGAGATTTAAACTTTTATAATCTTGTTCCCTCTCCCCTTTTCTGCATTTCTCCCCTCTCTTTTTCTCTCCGCCGCCTTTTGTTTTCGTTTTT
>NC_051400.1:2812742-2813075 GCF_015228065.2 Penaeus monodon
CCCTTTTTTCTTTTCCTTTCTTATCTATTTTCCCCCCCCCCCATCTTTTGGCCCAAAAACGGCCTCTCCCTTTCCCCTCTTCCTCTTATTGCTGTTATCATTACTGTTATTCCTATTCTAATTATTAATGTATTGTACTTTTCATTGTTCTTAATTCGATATTCTGTATATCATTATCAAATATGGATAATTATAATTATAGTTTCTGTTTGTTATATTTTATTCTTTCCTTTATTCATTATTGTCATCATCACCTTCACTATTATCTGCATCTATCACAATCCTTTGCATTTCCCTATTCGTCCCCGAGACCACCATCGACGGCGCCTTTTC
>NC_051400.1:2813283-2813764 GCF_015228065.2 Penaeus monodon
GGACTTACGGCCCATGTTATTAGTATCTCCTTAAGATGACGGCAGTCCTCCATTCAGCCCGACATTTAGGGGCGTCCGTCGCACATTATGTCGGTTGATTATGCAATATATAATATCGGTCGATCGGAAAGTAATTTGAGATCAATTACGGCGTCGTGTAAGACAGCTTCGATGGCGGCGAGCGTGGCCGACGCGGGGTGTGGACAGCCGATGTTTACAAATAATTGACGGCGATCGAAGGGTTTGAGATCTGCATTATCCTGATGCTCGAAATGCAGAGCGATGTGGAGTCGTCGGCGCCCTCGTGGTTTATCGCTGTGCGCCCGCTGTCATTATGCTTCGTTCAGTCCGTGTGTTGATGTCGTCATTCGCAGAGCGAGAGAGGGGGTGTTCGCGAAACCTTAAGAAGCGGGGGAATTGATGTCCTTTTTTCTGTTTTCGTTTTTTTTTTCTTTCTTTCTTTCTTTTCCATACGTTTTTT
>NC_051400.1:2813795-2813909 GCF_015228065.2 Penaeus monodon
TCTTTTTTTCATCATTACATATTTCTTTTCTGCACCCGTTCCTTCTCTCTTTCTGTTTCCCTTTTCTTCCAGTCCTGCTTGTCCACCATCTCTTCTCCTAATTACGTTTTTTTT
>NC_051400.1:2814104-2814236 GCF_015228065.2 Penaeus monodon
ACCGGCGTTTAAAAGCTACTCATGACCAACGCACCGGCCGCCTCGTTTGGACCTGCGGGTGATAGCGAGGCAGCTTCGGTCTCCTAAGGGGACACGTTGGATCTCAGCGGGACGTTCCCCACGAGACGCAAC
>NC_051400.1:2814779-2815247 GCF_015228065.2 Penaeus monodon
CATTGTGTCGGTCTTCGATGGCGTGAATAGTGTTAACACCTCAGAGACTTGACGGGGAATTGTTTATCTGATCTCACCCCCAAGAAACAGTTCATTAAGCCCTTGATCACGTAGGAAATACCTGTGATTGCCTCGACGCACGTTAGCCCCGTATGGCAGACGTTATAACGACCAATTAGCAGGAGATAATTACCCAGTTCGGTAATTGTGATTTAAGTTGTGTCTGTGTCGACTCGGATTCTCAGGTGGTGAAGAGCGACAGCTGGAGGGACGAAGAAGCTTCAGGTGAACAAGAATGAGGAGGAGGAAGTACGTGTATCGTGTGAAGTAAGGAGGAGGGAAGTAATAAGGTGGAAAAAAAAGTTAGTGGAGTAAAACCAGAAGTAGAAGAGGGGGGGAAATATCGCTGCTTGTATTGATGGGAGAGAAAAAGGAGTTTAACAGCGGTTTCAGGTGATGGAAGAAGAC
>NC_051400.1:2815271-2815584 GCF_015228065.2 Penaeus monodon
AAATTAGGTGTCAGAAGAAGCAGAGCACCAGTGTAGTACCAGATACCCCGGTAGTACCACGGAGTCCCTTCAGCGGAGAGGTGCGGGCGGCCCCTGCAGAGGTCCGGGCAGGCCATCAGCGCGCCACCAGGGGTCTGATAGTACGAGGCTCCCACCGGCAGCTGCAACCTCTCCGCCGCGCCACGGGAGGGAACGCCGCGCACCGCCTACAAGTTTTTGTCTCTGTTTATTATGATAATGTGAATATTTACTTTATCGTGTTCACCGGCGTTTCTTCTCCCTCTCACGGTGAGGGAGGGGAGGCTGTAGAAGG
>NC_051400.1:2815649-2816194 GCF_015228065.2 Penaeus monodon
AATGCATGTAGACTCCAAAGAATTTCATTTATGAAACCCAAATTGTTACTATTTGCCTTCCTCCCTCCATCGCCTGTGAATGAATCATGTAGCAACATTCTAACCCGTTGATTTGCCACCGGAGAAAAAAAGAGAACACTAATCCATTCAATAAGTGCCTTGCCATTAAATCAATCATCATTATCCCCAATGGATTCACACTCTCCCTTACGCCACGAGTGCATAAGTGTCGCCACCCCGCTGTAGCAAGGTCTTCTGCTATGCACACACAGGCTGTAAGCTTGGCTAGTGTCACCATTAGTCTCGTAAAGCAGAGGGCTCGGGGTCGACACCTCGTAAACTAAGGCAGTGTTAAAGCCGTCTAGAACTAACCCCTTGGTGCTTCATTGTCCTGAAGTGTTAATCTCATGCCCTGGCGCGGCGGCGATCGCTTGGGAAAATTGATTAGGAAAGGGATAAGTTAATCATGTGTCGAATATTTTTAATGTGGACTATTTTCCCCCACGTCGTGATTTACATATTAAGAGGACGGTGTGGATTGTGTT
>NC_051400.1:2816238-2817294 GCF_015228065.2 Penaeus monodon
GCATTACCTATAATAGTGAAAATGACTCCCTTCACTGCGTAACATGGCAGACTGGAAGTGTCTTTCGTTACTGGAAAAAAACACACTTATTGAACAGCTATTGACAACATGTTCGTGAGTCACCTTTTCCAACTTTCCGAAAGACTTCAATCCAAGCGCCCGTCACAGTCCCCCGCCCACCACAGCTTTCCACCGTCACATATCTGAGAGCCAGACAAGTAAACAACACTAAATAATTTGTTGTCACGGCAGGGCAATATGTCTGCCGTGATTTCCTGCAAACAGGCGCCTTACTCGGGATGACACACGCTCCTTCGCAGATTAATTGGGTCAGATTAGTGTCAACGCCGATGGACGTCGCCATAAATTTCGAGCGACGTCTTCCTCGAGCCAACGCCCTTGCTGAAGGAACCTGACCTCTTAGAAGACGCGGGAGGAAGAAGGGGAATTGGGGAAGGAGGAGAACAGAAGATGAATGAGAGGAAGCGGGGAGGGGCGATAGAATTGAGGGACGTGACACAGAGTAAATATTGGAAAAGGAGGAAATGAATATCACAATATATTTTATTACAAGAAAAGTACCCCGTATAATAAGTATTGAATCAATTTAAACCTGTATGTATGATAAACCTAATCCACTCATTATAGTCATTAAGATAGCAATTAACAAATTAGCCAGGTGGACCCGGAGGAGAGATAGGGCAGCTAATGAATTATTTGAATTCATCAGGTAAAAAGAATAAGTTAATTAGACCAATAATCCAGAATTGGATACGAGGCACAGACGCCGCTGGCTCGAGCTTCTGTAGAGGGAGAAGGGGAGAGGCCAAGATAGATGACGGGGAGATAGCGGAGTCCCGTGGGGCTTCAGGAATAGGGGCTTGCGAAGGGCGTGGGTGTGTGGGTTAAGGGAATAAGGGTGGGGCGACAGGGAACGTGAGGATTTAACGCAAGGGTCGGTGAAGGGAGAACGAGGTTTTCGTCGACGTCATCAACAGGAGCAGTTCACGTGTTCCCACATACAGGTAGACGCGCGCGCGTACCCCTGTTTGGAGG
>NC_051400.1:2819865-2821304 GCF_015228065.2 Penaeus monodon
AATGATAACAAACTGATGACAATTTCCAAAATATAAAAGCTTGATAACTTTTCGACAAACAAAATTGACGAACTTCCTCTTCTTTCCATAATTCAGATAGATGACTCAATTTTCAAATGAACGGGCGGAAAAGGCTTCATTATATTATCCAATGAATTTATTAAATTTATTATGTTAAATCATATTAAAAACTTATATCTCATTCATATTTCCAATCAAGTAAGAACAGCGGTAAAACAGAATAGCGAAAATTAATCAGGAAATTAATTTATCCCCGCCACTCCGGCTGTCGATGTATTGGCTCGGTTACAAGGAGGGGAAACTAAATAACAAACAGGATTCCACTTATGGACTATTTCTGTTCATGGCGTCATTAACTAACAATTTAACCCCGCCCGAAGGTGAGATTTGGCGGCAAAGTACCAGATCTGTCCTCTTTAATGGCGGGAAGACGGAGAAAGTTGGGATTTGCGCGGGAAATCGTGACCTAGCTCCTTGCGGTCGCCGAGAGTGTTATTTGACCTCGCTCTTTGGTGGTTTCGTCCCCGTGTCCTTCACGTTGATTTATTTCTTGCGCCGGCGCTTGTTACCTTCCCTCCTGCGCTGGATCATGTAATCTCTTTCTTAATTGAGCAGGAGCCGTGTTGCTTCTCTAGACGTATTGTTAATTCGAGTCTCTTAATTTTCCTTGCGTTCAATTCTATTATTGTTTTACAAGCTGGTCTGCGCCATCTGTAACTTTGGCGAGGCAGTCCAGACGATCATTTACTGCGTCGCTTATTAGCCGTCGTTTTGTTTGCGTCGTCTCGCGTCTGATATATTGTTCTTTTCACTGCTTTTTTTGTTGCACCCTGATTGATGGGCGTTCCGCGCCACTTGCGTTTATTGTTTCAACGCCCACGAGACACGCCCACGTTGTTGTTTTTTTCACGGACAAGAATGCACAGGTGCGGCTGTGAATGCATGCACACTCGTACATGTACATTTCGTTGGTATTTTTGTTTACCAGTTGACATTTAAAAACGCTGACGATTATTTCATTATCTTCCATTACTTGCATTGCACGCTGGACGTTGCCTTAATTAGAACCTCGCTTCCATTCCGTGTTGCGAAGCCATAAACCAAAAAATCACGACATAACGAGCCCCATTATTCTGACCACATCAGAGCGAATGATAAAAAAGACATTCCGACCCAAAGCCCACAAAGATGGGCAATGAGCCTAGAGATTTTCCGAGTGTCTTAGCCTCGAGGATTCCTAAAGGCCTTCCTGTCTGCACCAGGGTACTCCCAAAGACCTCATCCCAAAGACCCAGGCCCTCAGGACACACTAAAGCCTCGCCAGAAGTCCCTATTACACCCAATTACCTGTCCTCGGCCTCTCATCGCTAAGGTAATGTCCAGATTTTAACGTCGGTCGAGGAAGGAGAAGGGACAGA
>NC_051400.1:2821357-2821530 GCF_015228065.2 Penaeus monodon
CCTCGCCACGTTTTTACGGTGTTGTAAACTTGCATTAAAAAAAGGGTTAAGGGTCGAAGGGGGTGTTTTGGGTCAGATTTTCCCTCGCATTACGATTTTTTTTGAGAATGATGAAGCACTTTTTTGAATTTCATTCCGTTTTTTTTAAGATTTCACAGCTTATATGTTAGGGG
>NC_051400.1:2821689-2822177 GCF_015228065.2 Penaeus monodon
GCAGAAACTCCACGTTAAAGTGAGTTGAATTGTTATCAGAAATATTTATAAACAGATCACATTGCCCGAAGATAACACATTTCCTTATGAGGGTTTTGAGTCAGTCTTCTAACTTTTTAAGGCCAGGATGACACTTTTGGAACGAATTCCAGAAAATTACTGTGAGAAAAAAGATACACCAGGAAATGTAAGCTTGTGGTAGATGAATTACCTTGTATTGCGATTAAAATAAAATGAAATAGGTAAATGTTATAGCAGTTATTATGGTTATCGTAATAGTATCGTTAGCTATTATAGTAATATGCATAATAACAAAATGATAGTGCAAGTGACGTCATAAGCACACAACGGAATAGGCTGTAATGTAGTACTTAAATATGCCTTCAGGCTCATTGAAAAAAGGGAAAGGTCGCATCTTGACCTTCGGGGCAGAAAAAGATAAGACTTTCATGAGAAGAAAAAAAAAAATGATTTATGGCCTTAGACCC
>NC_051400.1:2822227-2822433 GCF_015228065.2 Penaeus monodon
GGTAAAAAAATATTTATTTTTACAACCTTTAATACCAGCCGAGTAGTTTTAACCAGCACCCGAAAATTCTCACAGTAAGTGGAAGATGTTTCTCCCCTCTCCCCCTCCCCCCCCAATGTGTAAGACAACCCCCCCACCCCCTATTGCGAAAGACCCCCTTCCCCCCTTCCCTCCCCCCTCCCATTGTGGAAGACAACCACCCTCCC
>NC_051400.1:2822558-2823323 GCF_015228065.2 Penaeus monodon
CCCGATGATCCACATCTCAAACAAAATGCACGACCCCTTTTACCCACCATTACTTAGCTGTGTTTCCTGAAGGGCACTCCATCCGTCAGTTAAACAAATAAGGCTTAAGACGAGGCGGACGGTAGCGTGACAGTGGATGGTCTTGTTCGATATCACTCTTTGTGAATGAAACTTGAAATCAAATTGTTATTTAAGGGAATTTGTAAATAGTTGTCAACATTAATGAAAGTTGTTTTTTTATGGGTAGGTTTTTTTTTATTGATCGATTTTTTTTTCTAAAAATGGGTAGTTTTGATAAGGGTAATGGCAATCTGATTAGTAAGTGATAATAAGAAGACCTTGATAATAGCACCAGTCTCACAATTAGGACATTAATAATCAGTTCTTATAGCGGTAATAATGACAAGATTACATACTGATAGATATAGCAGAGACTAACTGTGGCATTTCCACAAACAGCAAAACAGGAAGTATTGCATTCTAAAATCAAAGTGTTTAGGTATGTGTGTACTGTGCTCGTGAAAAGACAAAAGACTGGGAAGGAATAAATATGACAGAAGAAATAAACACAGTAATCAAAACAATGTTCCTTGCGAGGCAACAAAATGCGAACACAAAATTAAATTAGAAATTTATTGGAAGGCTGGACAATAGCAGTCGCAACAACATCCATAAATGCAGAATGATATACAAACAGATTACAAAGCTAATACCAGACGTCACCTGGGAACCACAACCTAACCAACAGAATCCAAAATACATACT
>NC_051400.1:2823629-2823731 GCF_015228065.2 Penaeus monodon
ATGTCAAACACACACGTTCATTTCTTTCAATCATTGGTGATGGTAAAAGTACATCTATGACCTTTAACATTCAGTAGGAATTATCGCTGGCGTGACAGATAT
>NC_051400.1:2823779-2824225 GCF_015228065.2 Penaeus monodon
AGATTTCCCGGATTTTCTCCCTATCTCAACGCAAGATATAAATGCATAATATCTCTCCATTTTTTAATGTATACATAAATCCCTCACCATTTTATAGCGAGGATAAGGATTAATCGCATCATACCATATGCACACGGATTTGCCTAATCGTAATAAAATAATATATTTATAAGGAATACTCCGATTTTCCTCGACGACAACAGACTTTTGAACGCATGAGAAAATAATCAGTAAGGGGGGGAGGGGGGATCTGTTCGTTCTTATTACTCCATCAAAAGTGTAATTGCATTTCCAACATTTTCATTTAAACTGGAGTATCAGCTTTACCGAAGTTAACACAATTATAAAATGATATTCAAATTAGTTCCATTACATTGCGCTTCGCTTCATATGATAATTTGTTAGTGAAAATTTAAATTGCATGATTTTTTTTTCTCTCTCGATAA
>NC_051400.1:2824371-2824442 GCF_015228065.2 Penaeus monodon
TTTTTAATTCAAGTATCACCCAACCTGTATAACTTATATGGCCGACACATTTACAAACAAACTGAGAGAAT
>NC_051400.1:2824463-2824530 GCF_015228065.2 Penaeus monodon
TCCTCATACATGCACTTGTAGCTGAGATAAACCAGTAAGGAAGTGAGTGTATCTCCGACGAACGTTT
>NC_051400.1:2824585-2825156 GCF_015228065.2 Penaeus monodon
ATCCTTTCAACGACCTTCCCTCTCTATCCTAACCTTCAGTGGTCAAGAGAAGAGGGAGGTGGGGTAGGGGAGAGGATGGGGGGATAGGGGGAATAGAGAAAGGGAGGTGTAGGGGATAGAAGGGGCGGAGGGGGAGGAGGGTATGTGAGATGATGACTTGGGCATCTAATGAGGAAAGTCGAAAGAGGGGGGGGGGGGAGCTTTGGGTCTGGATTTATTATTGTAATTATCTTTATGATTTGAAAAATAATAATAATGTTTTTGTTAATTGTTCTTTGGTGTTATTTGAGCAGTTTATTTACTAACCATTTTTTTATTTATTGTTATATCAATTTATTATTTCTAGATGTCTGTTTTTTTACTTTTATTGTTTTACTTATCATAAACATTATTTTCATGACGGTGTTATTATGACCATCAATAATTAGATCCTCTTATAGATATGTAAAGAAGTACAAGAACCATTCCTATTGTTATTAATATTAATATAAGCCATAACTATCATATTCCCCTGATCATTTAGAGTACAAGTCGATTTTTAGATATGTAAAAAGTACGAGAATCATGGACA
>NC_051400.1:2825248-2825578 GCF_015228065.2 Penaeus monodon
CCACAAAACTACCATAGTCCCCCCTGACCTCCACCACGAAACATATTATAAAGAAAATACAGACAAACGAAGCGAAAAGGAAAAAAGGGTAAAAAAAAAAGGGGGGGGGAGGCTTAAACACCGATGTTCACTGAGGCGATGGATCTGTACCGTCTGAATCCCCCAGTTCAAAGGTTTTTATTTTTTCTGTTCTTTTAGGATGTTGGGACAGGTAGTGAAGCGTGACTTCGAGCGAGCCGCGTGCGTTGTGCGTACTGTGTGGCCGCGCTGTGTCCGCAGTCAAGACACATTTATTAGTGTTTCCCTGGGTAAAGGGAGTTGTATGTTAAA
>NC_051400.1:2825706-2825772 GCF_015228065.2 Penaeus monodon
ACCGTTCTTCTATGTTGGAATAATCTTTGGTGTTCATTGTTCTAATGTATTTTGGGTGGTGTTTAT
>NC_051400.1:2825838-2826075 GCF_015228065.2 Penaeus monodon
CCCCCCCCCCATCCATTTACCCCTCTCTTCCATTCCCTTCCTCATTCTCTTCCCTACACCCTCCCCAGACCTCCACCCTATCTTAAAATTCCCTCTTCCCGCGAGATTCCCATTCCCCCATTGTCTTAGCTTTTGTTAGACACCCTCGCATTCGCACAAACACGGCGGGTCGAAACACAGGGGTCAAGGCGCGCTACAAAATAAGGGTAGGGAGGGGGGGCGGTGATTTTTCTGTGG
>NC_051400.1:2826167-2826277 GCF_015228065.2 Penaeus monodon
GGCGGCGTACTGGAAACAATTACCCCGGCCCGCGATGAATTAGTCCCGTCCGTTACCGAGGCCTATCGGCGGTACCTGCCACATTCACACGCCTCGCCATCCACGTGTGG
>NC_051400.1:2826765-2827040 GCF_015228065.2 Penaeus monodon
ATAAACAGAGTGAGAAAAAGGAGCAGAGAGAGAAAGAGTCACAGGACAGACGAGCGAACGAAGATGAACAAGGGGACATAGGAAAAGAGGAAAGGCAACGTCGAGAGAGATCAGAAGAATGTGACGGTCATGGTGCTGATGGTGTCACGTACGATAGTGATGCAGAGGCCGTGATGTAATGCAGTGATGCTAATGGTGAGATGGTGAGTGGCTGGAGTGTCAACGCATTGTTTATGTAGGAGTACATACGTATAGAAATATTCTTTCTTTCCCAT
>NC_051400.1:2828802-2829389 GCF_015228065.2 Penaeus monodon
CTAGTAAGTGCAGATAAAGTCAGCTAGATGAAGTTATACCTCGCGCTGTTGTGGTTTCTGACCTGAAGTTGCGCCCATCGTGGGAGGTCCGGATAGACTCGGGTCGAAAATAATATTCAAACCGTCTAAGGAGTGAAAGGTCTTTTATTTCAACCTCTTAAGAGCGTATTCATATTTATTATACGATAGGTTTTTTTTCCCGATATGATTTGTCACGAAGCCATGCTGCGATTATATTTGCCTTGGCCGTTTGTGGCTGCTCAAGTTGTAAAATCCGTTTTGTTGCCGCCATTATAGCTTATTATCCATTCAAAGTAGTTTAGAGACCAAAGAGAAAATGATTGTTTATTACCTATAAAAACCTTTTAAGCCTTTTAATTGTGTAACAAGATACCCTTTGGCCCAAACACCTCCAGACGAGATATGTTTAAGGACGCGACTTCCTTCTCCAAAGACGCTGGGACGCGAGAGCCAAGAGTCGAGAACCTGTGAGAATTTCTTGACCGTTTGGCCATCCCGATCACCTGACCAGGGCGCCTGACCCTTCCGGCCTTGACCGAGCCGATCCTTGGCCAGAATCCGGTCAC
>NC_051400.1:2829483-2829630 GCF_015228065.2 Penaeus monodon
ATGGTCTTTGTTTGTACTGCAAGTTTCTCTCCAGTTCTGTTGGTAATTTGAACGAAACCAGGGCCATAATATATATCTTGTATGAAAACGTACGAAAATGTGTAGAAAAAAATAAAGAAACTGCGGTAGAGATAGATAAATAGCGAG
>NC_051400.1:2829735-2829941 GCF_015228065.2 Penaeus monodon
TTAATATAAAGGCATAAACTGTCGTAAATTTCCGTGCGAGGGCGGACAAAAGAACACGTCTATTGATCCAATTATTTTGTCATGGCTGTAAGAGCAACGTAATTACTTGAGGATAAATGAATTCTTCAGAGAAATTTTTGTCTCGGTACTGTGATGTACTTAAGGCGATTCACGCATGACTACTCTCACGTGGATTTATTCTTAAA
>NC_051400.1:2830015-2830274 GCF_015228065.2 Penaeus monodon
GTATATACACTCGAGAAAATACCTCAAGTCAAAATTCGCAACTCCCAACCCTGGCGTTCGTTAATGATTAAGAAAATGAAACCGTTAAAAGAGATCACGGAATTTCTCCCCCACAACGAACGGGCGATCTGTTCGACTGAATCTTCACTCTCGTCGGGATGGAGGTCCCAGTCCGCTTGAATCCTCTGGGCGTTTTTCTTGTCAGATGGAATGGGCCATTACGTTGGTGGGGGAGTCCTTTAACTGCAGTATGATACGC
>NC_051400.1:2830786-2830974 GCF_015228065.2 Penaeus monodon
ATTCCTTCTATCTTTTTTCCTTCCTCTCTTTATTCCCTCGCCCTCAACCTGTCTCTCTCAGTATAAACACATATACAACATAACCAAAAAGATGAAGTAATCCAACGGCCAATCCTCACAAGATGTTAATGTAAAGAACTACGGATATCTCTATAATGAGACGTTAATATTCCTCTTGCGTGCTCCTT
>NC_051400.1:2831061-2831214 GCF_015228065.2 Penaeus monodon
TCATCATGGAAGCCTCGTTTTCTTTTCTTTTCTTTTTCTTTGATTTTTCCCCTATTTTTGTTAGTGTTTTTTTTTCTGAAACCTTTCTTCTTCCTTCATATTTTATCTTGCGGTTTTGTTTTGTTTTTTTGTTTTGTTTTTTTGGAGGGGCTG
>NC_051400.1:2831386-2831818 GCF_015228065.2 Penaeus monodon
CGGCTGAGTGCTCACATTCAAACATTATTACGCATAAGACGAGAGAGAAAAAGATTAAATTACCTGACGCCATTAATCTCTCTTAATATATTTGGACATGTATACGGTGCGATCATCTCGGCGCGGTGGAGTGAAACCCATAAACAAAGCCATGTAAAGGGATCCGAACTCATTACCCGGGTTAGCGTCTTTACACTCGCTGCAAGTTATCGCCACAATATGTCCCAACCCCTGACACCGGCTTATAAATCCGGCGAAAATGTACGGCTTTTGAATTATGAGGATCGAAATACCGTTATCCTATAGGAATGCGTCCCGAGGAACTTTAGACAGAGCTCAGGAGGAGGTTGGAGAGGTTGGAATGGGGGTTGGGGGTGAGTTGTGGGGGGTTGGGGGGGGTGAGTCGTAGAAGGTTGGGGGTTGGGGTTGAGT
>NC_051400.1:2831878-2832057 GCF_015228065.2 Penaeus monodon
TAATGACAATTTACAAGGCAGTTTGTCGGTGCTGTAAAGACCCCGGTAACGATGGCAGAAGGTGATAAGCGCATTCCGCACTGGGACCCAATACGACGAGGGGATTTATAAGGGAAACTAAGGACATCGACAACCTCGTGAAAAGTGCCACGACTTGCGATTCCCAACTCTAGCCCTAG
>NC_051400.1:2832095-2832340 GCF_015228065.2 Penaeus monodon
TCGGTAAGAACAATCGAATTCAAATTGAATTAATTTTCCGAAACGAAATCGAAAAGTGTTGATGGAGATCGAGTGGAAAGGCCTTGTGTGTTTGCGTTCTTCCCCGTCGACCGCCATTTTCCCCCGGACAATCCTGGTTCACATCGGCAGCTTTTAATGAAACGGCGTCAATTTATCGGGTCAACCATTAATTATGTTGTCCGGACTGCCGCGATTTACGAAAAAAAAGCCTCGGCTTTAAACAC
>NC_051400.1:2832385-2832766 GCF_015228065.2 Penaeus monodon
CGCGCCGTGATTTTCTCTTTGTGAAAGTGGCGGCGGTTCGTTCACATCCGTTAGGAATGTGACCAGTGGATGGAAAAGGCATCGGACAGAAAGGGATGAGAGAGAAATGCTCTTTTACTGGATGTGAACTTTGCCTCTTTCCAAAGATTATTGTTGTTCGTCGATTGTCTAAGGGCATAATAGGTGTTTTTTTACGTCGTTAATGATCAATGGAATTCACTGAGATTCCCTCTGAATAGCCATTACTTCGGGGATGAGAGAGGTGGGAGGAAGCAGAGTAATTGTGAGAACATAGTCTTTGAGATGTTACCTAGGAACATTCGTGCCTTGAATCAATCCCTGCTTGTTAATTGGTGGTTTGCATTGTTTACATTGTCTCCA
>NC_051400.1:2833088-2833231 GCF_015228065.2 Penaeus monodon
AGAACCGCTTCTGACCCCCTCCCCCCCTTTCCCCCTTTGCCTTAAACCCCAGAGAAAACATTATCTGCTCAGAAACCCCTTGTTCGTGTCAAAGATGCATCTTCAGTGTTCATATCGTCAAGAAGAAAAAAAAATCATCTGAG
>NC_051400.1:2833556-2833662 GCF_015228065.2 Penaeus monodon
TGTCATTCCTCTCTCGGTTGAAAACGTGCTTGAACTTACTCCAAGGCGAGCGTGGACGTCATTGCACCCACTGGCTTGAGACAAACGGTATCGCCGCGAGCACAAA
>NC_051400.1:2833697-2833802 GCF_015228065.2 Penaeus monodon
ACAGATGTCTGATTCTGGGGATCGCTTGGCACTTGGTCGAGAAGAAAAAAAAAAGTTGCATGGAGCTCTAAGTGCTGGTTGGTTTTATTACGATTAGGGCCGTCG
>NC_051400.1:2833908-2833980 GCF_015228065.2 Penaeus monodon
AGATGATGTTATAAGATGTGTTCGGTAAGTGATGATGGCTTATATAACTTATAACAATTATGGAATTCGTTA
>NC_051400.1:2834125-2834533 GCF_015228065.2 Penaeus monodon
CTAATCCTATTTAAAGCAAAAACACCGTCACTTTCCGCCCCCCCCCCCCCCATTCATTCCTCCAATAACAACAAACGCAAAAATGACTCATCATATAAACTCCCAACCCCCCCAAAAAAATTCCTATCATTTGATCAATATTCACATTACCTTCCCCAGTAGATGTTATCGCAACAGTGTCAATGCAAAACAGTGTTAGTTTATTGCATGCTGTAAACGGATGATCTTGCTCGGCTGGCTGTGTTTACTGTGTTTATATGTTGTTGTTTTTTTGCGGTGTGTCGGAATGTGTTTAGGATTATTTTCATTCTCTCTTTTGATTCCTTGCTTGCGTGTGTGTGATTGAGAATGAGGGAAAGAGAGAGTGAGAGATGGTTGAGGATGAGGTAGAGGAAAAGAGTTTGTTTG
>NC_051400.1:2835733-2836143 GCF_015228065.2 Penaeus monodon
AGGTAAGAATGTATCCAAGTGTATAATGACAAGTCTACCCGCTCGCAGTCCCGAAAATAAGGAGATAAACCTGAGTCAGTGTCATAAAGATACACAAGTCCTCATTGACTCTCGAACAACTGAACCTGAAATGTTTATTATTGATAAAGCCATAAAAGTCTTTTAAAATGCGGATGTTCGTAAATAAAGCAAATAATGGCCTTTTGCGATGTGACTTGAGAGCCAGCGCCAAAATAAACCAGATTCCGCAGCGTGTCATGCAGTGGCCTGTAAATCATGAGGTGGGGATGCCATGCGCTTTTCCCTGATGTGGAGTATGTGGGTTTGCGCGAGTGCCGACCGATTTGCGTGTCGCCTCCTTTCATGTGGCGGAGGAGGACGTCTAAACAGGTGACATGAGTCATTAATCT
>NC_051400.1:2836559-2836687 GCF_015228065.2 Penaeus monodon
CCAATTTGCCATTCCTTTTTCGTCAGAGTGATTTTCTAATCAGTCAAGGCAAGATGATCAGATGTCACTTGTATTAGAAATTCTCCTGTAACAAGATCTCGAACTGTTTTTGCCATTATCGGAAGAAG
>NC_051400.1:2837166-2837570 GCF_015228065.2 Penaeus monodon
CGGAGGCAACATTCAACAATAATTACCTATCATGTGGAGTTTCGCATTAAATCATTATTATTTTTGTTTGCTTTTCATCAGCATCACGTTGCTTATACTTATCAAGGATGTAGTAATACGATAGTAATACGATCCTTACTTTATACAAAAAACTGACATTTATCATTGTCTGCATTATAATAGTTTTTTTTATTTATTGTAAATGTCTCCTAAGGGAAACAGATAATAGGTGGTCCTAAGCGGTGGTAAACTTGCCTTTTTAGAGTGCTCATGAAATTAGCATATTAGCATATCGTGTGTGTGTGTGGGGGGGGGGGGGTATTGTTGTCCTTGTTCATTTATTGTGCCAGTACTATGATTTACTGTTGTTTGAATTTCTTAGCCTTACTGTAAATGATATATGT
>NC_051400.1:2837777-2837983 GCF_015228065.2 Penaeus monodon
ATCACTCATGTAACACAACAATTCACTTTAAGAGCAACGAAAAACTCCCAACGCCATTGATAAAGAGGACATGATATGGAAACACGCAAACCTTCGTCACATCACCGGAAGGGGGGGGGGGGGGGATCAAGGGTTAGTGATTGCCCGCGATTCAGGAGTTAAGGAGTAGGTGGGGGGGGGGGGTTATTAGGATATATTGGTTAGAA
>NC_051400.1:2838311-2838986 GCF_015228065.2 Penaeus monodon
ACCGCCGCCACAACTGGTCTCTCTAAATAACCTCATCGACATACCATTACATTATAATTTGCGGCAATCAAAGCGAGGGATCTCTGCGAGGCTGTAATAGCGTCATGCATGGGCAGTCAGTACCTTGGCTTGCAGAGTGGGCGCCTGACCCGAACGGCCACGGTCGCTCTGCACTCCAACCCCGTATCATGAGGCACCTTTATGCTTGTCAGAAGATTATCCATGCAGTGTAAGCTCTATCGTTGAATGATCGGAGCTGTTTGCGTTCAATTAAGTCATCTTTTTTTTTAAGCGCCTGGTGATTTGGAAACGCTCATTTGGAGTTCAGGGAATGATTTGTTTATATATATTTTTTCTCTCTCTCTTTTTTTAAAGGCTGAGGATCTTTTCTTCGGTGGTTGGAGTCGCTGCTGTGAAGAGCTCTGGACGGTAAGTGTGGATACCCAGCTCCTGTATTACTATAATCGTAATACTGCAATCAAAGCTAAGGCATATAGATTAAACTGATATAGTCGGTATTTTAATCCTTAGGGGGAAAACGTATCACTGTAAGTTGGAATAATTGAAGACAACTCAAAAAAACGTTTGTTGCTGTGCCCGCACCTTGCGCAACGAGGGTCGGGACGCAGGGTGTGCGGTTTTCAGACGGTTATGGGAAACGAAAATTATTTGCGG
>NC_051400.1:2839325-2839462 GCF_015228065.2 Penaeus monodon
GATCGCGTGACCGAAAACTCATAAACCGAAAAAAGACTCGAGTAAAGACTTCGTTATCGGTGATCAAATAAAAGCTTCATGACTGTCGGTCCTTCTGCCGTGACATGACAGGGCGAGGCAGCAGCGTGTGTGCGGTT
>NC_051400.1:2839638-2839708 GCF_015228065.2 Penaeus monodon
AGTTTAAAGAAAATTGTCGGAACAGGATCGTATTTTTTTTTAAATGATAGATGTTTTACTTGTTATATGC
>NC_051400.1:2839747-2840395 GCF_015228065.2 Penaeus monodon
GTTGTTGTTGGGAATGCTCCATTAGATTTTTAATTCATTCCGATAGACAATACCATGAATCTACTGAAAACTATTCTACTGAAAACTATGAATCTACTGAAAACTACTAAAATATATCTGAATTTGTGTATTGAAGAAAATCCATCCCTTACTGTGTGGCTGCGTGTGATGCTACATTATTAAAAACACTTAATGAAAATGTTAACCATTCTATAAATTAGATCATTACTTTGATAACAGCATTTCCATCTATTAGACGAAAATTAGTTCTCAGCCTGAGAAGTTCAGTGATCCATGAAAATATACCACACAAAAGATTTATTAAGAGGCAGTTAATTACGTCTTCCTGTGCATATGCATTAGTGGAGCGTTGCCTTGATAACAGTCCTTGATCGTATTATTACTCAGTTTATTAAGCCATGTGTGGGTACATTTTTTTTTTTTTTGTATTACGACAGAGGTGGATGCTGAGGTTTCATTTTATTTTTAATGCCAGTACAATCTCCGTATACCCGTGAACAAGGGTCTGGGAACACACCTTTTCAATATCGTGTTGTTCGATTTGTATCATCCTTTAATGGGTTTTAATTTCCGTCGAGAATATTCCGCGAGACTTACGCCTATGCAAGTGGGGTACTTTGACCCCTT
>NC_051400.1:2840709-2840916 GCF_015228065.2 Penaeus monodon
GGTATTTTAGGTAGGGGATAGGTAGATGAGAGGGTGATGGAAAGAGGTTTAAGTTGGGGTGGGGAAAAATGAGGAGATGGGGAAGAAAGGAAGGAGGGGGAGGGATAGGAACAACTTTGAATGAAATTGGTTGGGGAAGCTTGGCTGGGAGGTTAAGGTGAGCGGGGGAGGGGGGATGAGAGATCATAGTGGGGTTGGCGAGAAAAT
>NC_051400.1:2840957-2841482 GCF_015228065.2 Penaeus monodon
AAAGGTGGACGGAACGCTTGGAATGAAGTTGGTTGGAGAAACTCAGAAGTAAAGTTTAAGTGGGGTGGTGGAGATGAAGTTTAAGCGAGATTTTGGTGGAGCGGGAGAGAAATGAGATGAAGAGAAATCGTTGGCGATCTCCGTCAAAGTGGGCGGGGGAGGGAGAAGGAAGTAGGGTGTTGAGTCGTATTATTTTTTTCTTATTTAGTGGGGGAGGGAGGTGGGGGAAGGGAGAGGGGGAGTGAAACGAAGCCCACCCATGATCCAGCCGGCGAAAATTAAGGCCCCAATCACCATTGTCTAATCCGCACGCATTGTTATTAAGTCTAATTTCCATAATCGATGAAGCTACTAGGCTTATGATTATTTGTGATCGAGATGGGGGTTGGTTGGTTGTGGTAGGGGGGGGATATGATATAGTGGGGGGGAGGAGGGTAGGGACATGAGAGTGTACCCGCCAGCGCATACCACGATTTTTTTCTAATCACAATCACTATCTCCTTGTATGACCTGTTTCTACTTTTC
>NC_051400.1:2841596-2841830 GCF_015228065.2 Penaeus monodon
CAATCACTTCCCTTGCCTCCCCTGCCCCGCCTTGTAGGATCGGCCAAGACTCCAAACGTAGGCCTTCAGGGAGCGGGTCGCCGAGGCACAGCCCTGTATTCCGACCCTCGTATCCTAGGCTTACCGCAGCCATTCCGGAATCTTGGTTCGGCTTATTACGTGGCATTTTTGGTAAGTTTTCTTGGAACAGGTCTGAAAAAAAAGATTAAAATAAGCCGGTGTCATAATATACTA
>NC_051400.1:2843133-2843310 GCF_015228065.2 Penaeus monodon
TTTCCATTTTGTAAGTCCTCAAAAGAAACAGGTCGCCTTGTCCTTATTGTGACGGACGTTATCGTGAAACAGCATTGGCTGAGTGCATTGTAAGTTGCCGCGTTCTCTCACCGCAAGCGACGGAGCCAATCCCGATGCGGAGGCCGATAATCGCGCGCTCAAATAGAACGCGGTTTT
>NC_051400.1:2843585-2843851 GCF_015228065.2 Penaeus monodon
TGTGAGACAGGGACAGGGACAGGGATAGACAGATAGACAGATACTGAGTAACTGACTGATTATAAGGAAAAAAAAACTATATGACACAGAAAAAATATATAACGAATAAATGATAAAAGAAAAAATAGTTCGTAGTAACCCACATTAACAAGTGCAATTAATAACAGCCGGTCTGAACGACACCCCAGGGTCATAGGTCGAAGGAGGAGGGGCGGGGGGGGGGAGACAGCGGCATCTCATGAGAAGGCAGAGATTTCATTTGGAGT
>NC_051400.1:2843872-2843956 GCF_015228065.2 Penaeus monodon
ATACCCCCAACCCCCCAAACCTTCCTTCATGTGTAATTAAGGGATGCCGCCGCCGAATCACTCCAATGCCTCTATGCCTCTATG
>NC_051400.1:2845269-2845689 GCF_015228065.2 Penaeus monodon
TGCACAGAACCCTAAAGGAAGGGTTTGTATTCAAGTGTCTCTTAAAAGTACTCAGATCGTCATGCAGGTTCATAATGCAATACAATACCTCATATTTACATTACATGAAGAGTACGAAATAGAAGTAAATCGTGATGAAATAATGATCAAAGCTTATTGTGCAAAGAAAATGAAATATGAAGAAATTAAGCTGTAAGCTCGAGGCCAATTGATGAACAAAAAAAATGTTTAAATATAAAGTGAACATATTTAAATATTCAAATCAGGTCATACATATTTCATCTCTTCTTTTATTGTCTAAGTTCTTGTGTTTCATTTTATATTCTTTTAAGTGTTCAAAGGAAAGTCGAAAATGTCGTATTTATTTTGTGTGTTTTGCTTTTAAGTTATTATTATTATTTTTTTTTTGTTAAGATTGCC
>NC_051400.1:2846072-2846184 GCF_015228065.2 Penaeus monodon
GACATGCGTGTTTCAGGTGAAGTGATAAATTGAGCTGTAGACACGGCTATCTGGGGACGATAGGCGATTAGAAAAGCAACAGCATGAGTAGTAGAGGCTTGGAAGAACAATA
>NC_051400.1:2846289-2846487 GCF_015228065.2 Penaeus monodon
TTGCTATATTGATAATCGCTATGAAATAAATGCATCTACCCGATTGATTTTTAGTTGATGAAATAAGTACCAAGCCTGTCAAATCGGTGCGTTAGTATCTAATTTATATACACCATATATGTGTAATCCATCAAGGGGGGAGTGTGACAAATTATGGGTTGGGATAATTGGCAACCATATTTTCCCCCTTTCCGCCAA
>NC_051400.1:2846976-2847082 GCF_015228065.2 Penaeus monodon
TTCCGTGTGTGTTTGTATGTTTGTTACCCAAATGAGAAAATTAATATTTACACCAAACATATCTCTTGTCTCCCCTTTTCCTTCCCCAATACTTCTTATTCCACCC
>NC_051400.1:2847191-2847284 GCF_015228065.2 Penaeus monodon
GGCTTGGCACCAATTTATCCCAAAAGATGCGATGGGTCCAATTTGGTGATGAGACTAATTTCTTAATTATAGACCACGTGACGGCCGCCTGTG
>NC_051400.1:2847302-2847380 GCF_015228065.2 Penaeus monodon
GGCCTTTGACGACTGATCGAGAAATAGCTGGGTGTGCCAGTTTGCTCGGAAGGGTAGCGGCTTCTCGGGGTACTGAGG
>NC_051400.1:2849563-2849724 GCF_015228065.2 Penaeus monodon
ACACGTGCCTGGCTCGTAGTGACGATGATACAGTGATGATGAAAATAATGACTTAAACTCTTCATCACTGCTCACCTGCCTAATTATTGCTGATGGCTTAAATTATGATATATATTCTTAAAACTTTTTTTTGGACTAGAGCGGTGCCTCTGTTGTATCAC
>NC_051400.1:2849747-2849930 GCF_015228065.2 Penaeus monodon
CCTATTTGCCACACGTAAAAGGAGCACATCGCCTTGTCGTTATTATGATAGACGTTATCAAGAAGTAAAACTGGCTGAGTGCATTGTAAGTTGCCGCGTTCTCTCACCGCAAGCGACGGAGCCAATCCCGATGCGGAGGCCGATAATCGCACGCTCAAATGGAACGCGATTCTGGTCGTCTTT
>NC_051400.1:2850030-2850223 GCF_015228065.2 Penaeus monodon
GGCCATAATCGCATACTCAAATGGAACGCGATTCTAGTCGCCTTTGGAGGGAGGGAAGTAAGGGAAGGGAGGGAGTGAAGTGAGGGCTTAGAGAAATGGAGGGAGGTGGTTAGATAGAGAGAGGAAGAGGAGGGGAAAAGAGGAAGGAGAGAGGGAGATTCTATTTGTCTGTGGATGGAGGGAGGGAGGGGGT
>NC_051400.1:2850486-2850722 GCF_015228065.2 Penaeus monodon
AGGACAAAAGGAAGAAAAAGAGACGCTCAATATTTATTTTTCTCAACGTAAACGGTAGCTGTACCTTTCTAGAACTGGCTTTTTACACTCGCAAAAATTCAGACTTGAAAGACCGAAAGGTTAAGAATAGAATGTTTATGAGATTCTACGACAAGCAGCAGCGGATTTCCAGCATCAAGACCTCCGGAATTGAAAGGAGCCATACACACAGCATATCGTCTTTTGCGCAACATGGA
>NC_051400.1:2850940-2851452 GCF_015228065.2 Penaeus monodon
CTGCGAGCCTCAACGAAATTCGGAGGGAAAGGTAACAAAGACGATAACGCTCGAAGGAACAGATAATCACGGACGAAAGCAGAACCGAATAGCCCTGATAATACCTGGAAGCGAACGTCAATAAGTTATGAGGTGGAATTAACTTCAAAGGCCAAGCTAGGAAGCTGTCTTTGTTGAGCCGTCAAGCTCTTAAGAGTTCGAGACGATCTTACGAAAATGAGGGGGAAATGATAGTAAATAAAAAGATAAGTATCCCCAATTCATCGTGTATTTTCGAGTGATTCCTTTTCTTTCTTTGCTGGGATGGTGTTCGTTGTTCGTGTTTTTGTATATTCTTCTCTTTTTTTTCATATATTTTGTTAAGAGACGAAAATCAAGTCTGCTTTGCCTTGCTGCGATCCCATTTCCCCGGCGGCCCAGGAGAGCCTGCGAAGGGTGGTCGACGTGCTAAGAGATAGATTCTTTGTGATTAAATTTCTTATGCAAAAATTGCTTCCACATATAAATTTGCT
>NC_051400.1:2851535-2852012 GCF_015228065.2 Penaeus monodon
CCCCCCTTACTCCTGAGAAGAAGCTCGAGGTATTCTCAGGGCAAGGGTCACTCCACAACTAAATGACACGCGGCCGCCTGCGCCCAGCGGACACGGCCGCTGTGATTGTTTACAGCGGGCAATATAATCCGCGCAGATGGCTGTCCCGCCTGGCCGCTCCAGCCTACACCTGTTGGCGTCGCTGGATTAGCTGAATAGTACCGCTGATTCATTGGCTGATGGGTTTATTGCTTCACAGGTAGATGGTTCTTTTGTTTTACAGACAAAAGGTTCTGTTTTCTCTCCGCGGAGGACGGGTTTATTTGGCTCACAGCTGGAGAGTTATCACTTACTGGCAGGTGGTTTGTTAGCGTTCGACGGCGTGGCAGGTGGTGGCAAGTCGGTCCAGCTGCGAGGGGATTCTATCGGTGATTTATGAGTCCCGACGATTTTTTGTGGGAATTTATTGTCATATTGGTGGATATCATGGTGTCATGT
>NC_051400.1:2855301-2855390 GCF_015228065.2 Penaeus monodon
AGCCCACAATTCCGGCGGTGGTCCCTGGTGCCCAGTCTGAGTATGTAATTACCAACCCATAAACCCTAGGTCTGCCCTAACTACCCTCA
>NC_051400.1:2855449-2856556 GCF_015228065.2 Penaeus monodon
GTTACGACACTTTGTTAGTCTCCACGTGCGTCACCGCCGTCACCGTTGTCCTCTTGTATCATCCTGTGTAACACTCATCATCGAAGTCCTTTGTGATGTGGGAAACCCTTTCATACCCGTTTTTTTTTTTCGTTTTTCGTTTTCTTTTCATTCTTTTGCGTGATTTTTTATCTTTTCTATTCGTCCTTGCATATCCTGCTGGTGATTGGTCTTTCAAAGTTCATCTCGCCTTGAGGGGAAAGTGACACTTGAGGGCGAAGTGACACTTGGGGGCAAGGTGACACTGTCGTGATAAATTCCATAATCCAAGCAGACGTTGGGGTATGGGGTATGTTGGGGGAGGGGGGGGGGGCAAAGATGCGGTTATAGCCAGAAGGAGAAAAACGATTGATGAGGATATTCTTGTGGGATTTGAGGTTGTTTCAGGACGTGGCCTTTTCCCTTCATGCTTAACGTAATCTTAGGAGCTTTTTTAAAATACTAATATGCATTTTTCTATTGTTTTTTTCTCTTTTTTTCTGTATCTGTCTTTATGATGCTTTCTGTTCTGCCCTCGAAGCATTGTTTCGCGAAGAAATAACGCAATTCCAACTTTTTTTTTGCGAAGGAGATTGTCTTTCGTTTACAGCAGGTGCGTGAAAGGTTCGTTACTCTACTGTAGTTCATTATAACACCCAATTTAATTTGTTTTCGTGATACAAAGCAAAATGGTTTTATAATCCCCTAATTTCGTAGTTTACTAGTTTTTGCCACGAACGCTTCTTAGATATCATACCAAAACCCTATTGTACCGCACGACGTCAAAAAACACACGGTGACTACTCTCCGACGTGGGGTTGTAGCCATGCGTGCGTGTGTGTACTTAGGAGTGCGTGTGTGCGTGCTGATTTCGCAAGATGTAACTCGAGAAGAAACGCCGTCGTCAGGGCCAATGATACGCCAGTATATTTAAGTAAATGGTCAGCGACGCTTCCCGTGTCCCCAGCAGATGGGGTTTATGATCCTCCATGGATAATATACGACACTGTTACCTATAATTGCCCGGTCCTCCAAGCGCTTGTCAACCGAGCCGCCGCCGCGACCCGGGTTGGTGGTCCCCCTTACGCC
>NC_051400.1:2856874-2857068 GCF_015228065.2 Penaeus monodon
GCTTCGCATGCACGAACTCACGGCTACGAGAGACAGCATAGGGCGCCGTTGAATAGCTCGTCAGACAGGAGGTAGGGTGGCTCCTATGATCTCGCAGCGTGGGAGGCTGGGGTCTCGGGCAGGACGCTAATCTTGCCTTGTCGTGATGCCTCGTGATGGGTACTGCTAAGTAGCTAGTGTTAGGTACTCTTTGG
>NC_051400.1:2858396-2859171 GCF_015228065.2 Penaeus monodon
TCTTCCCGTTACTATCATGTTAGATACCTTGTTTACCACAGGATTTTCTTAAAATGAAAATCATTTTATATCCGTATGATGTTTCAACGCTGTGTTTAAAAAAAAATCCATTAGTCTAATGATATTGGTTTGCATGTATGACTCTCGCTTGATTCCGGCCTCGCATTATTGAAAAGCTAAATCCCAGGATATTTGATTGATATATGTCTTAAAGGTTAGCTTATTTTCTCTGACATTTCCAGTTATAAATTAGGACACATATATATGCATCTCTCTTTTAATATGCTTTAGGCTCATCAGTAAACATGGGATTCAAAATTATGTTAATTGGTGCTTCAGTGCGCAGTGATAAATTAATCTAAATCGATTTCAACAAAGGTCATGCTTTTTTTTTTATTTGTCATTAAATGGTAATATATTAAGCGGGGAGATCGACTGTCAACATTACAGGAGCTGAAGTCGTATCATATTGATAGTTTCGATATCAAGCTTTTAATCATTGGTTCCAAATTTGCGCCGAGACCTTCAAACGGACACGGATACGCACAGACCAACACACGTACATACACAGTCATCAGTGGGGATACATGTATGCGCGTTTGCGTGTCTGGCAGCCACTCATCAGAGTCTCTCAGCATCGTAATTACTATGTTAATGATATAAACACAGCCCTCACATCATCGTGGTCATTAAAGCAACGTAAACACCGGATTCCTATCAGGCATGGAAGGGATGCCGAGATGTTGATAATTAATGATACTGCATAACCCCCTTA
>NC_051400.1:2859297-2859394 GCF_015228065.2 Penaeus monodon
TTTCCTAGGTGCGTGGTATTATTTTTTGGTGGTGTAGTTTCGACTGTTTTCTGTCCATTCGGTGTTGGCTTTTGATTTCCGCGTCGTTATGTGATAT
>NC_051400.1:2859475-2860591 GCF_015228065.2 Penaeus monodon
GCGTTCTTGTACTATTTTTGTGATAATGGCAGTTTTGATTGTGTTCCCAAGAGACATTTATGCGTCACCCAGCGTCGTAGAAACACTCAAGTGGTTTCCGAAACGTTTCATTTGTGGTTCAAAGTGTTTCATGGGTTATTCAGAAGCCGGAACGTGTGCGCCGTAGAATTCCTCCTGTGCACTGTGCAATTTGCTCTTGGTATGTGAAAGAATTTTATGTCCAATCTACTTTGCATACCACTGGTTTTGTTTCATAACTTATTAGCTTTTGCAGCACCGTAAGAGTCACATGTTTCTCAAAGCCATTCATCTGTGCTTCAGAATGCTTCATTTGCGTTTTACGAACCCTTTTGTATGCAAAAACTACCTATTATCACTTTTATCCTCCAGTTATGTGTAGAAGTCTTGTATGTGTATTTAATATTTCACATACCACAGTCCTGTTTCATAATCCTTATTAGTTTTGCAGTATCAGTTATAATAATTTTCAAATGTATTTCAGAGCCTTTCCCATGTGTTTCATTGTTTCACTTTTTTTTTTAATGGAACCTGTAGTGTGCACCCGAAAATTCCTTCTTTAATTAGGTCGTTCAAAACTTTCACTTGTGCTTCACAGTGCTTCGTGTATATTTCATGAATCCCTGTTGATTTCCTCCTCATTACGCATTGTCCGTCCAGACTTCTCCCTTTCCCTTGAGCTTCAAACTGTCCCGTGTGTACTTAACGAACCCTTCCCTTTTGAATTCCCCCTATTAACGCACGCTCCGTTTGTGCTTCAGAGTGCTTCGCGTCTGTTTCATGAACCCTTCCGTGCGTACCTCGGCATGCCTCCCCGCCCGCTCGTCGCATGCGTCCGCGGCCTTTGTGATTTGTACTCGTAACCTTTTGATTCGCACTTGCAACTCCTAATACGCACTTGAGACGCTCCGCTTTGTACCTCTGGCTCCTTGATTGGGGCTTGAGACTCTCTTTTTATGTTTATCCGTGAGTCCAGCGTGTATACTTACGGTTCCTTGATTTGTCCTTACGATTCATTGATTGTAAGTTTGGGAATCTCGATTTTAGTTCGAATTTGGACAACACTGCATGGCTTCATTTAAGACTTCCTTTCGTATG
>NC_051400.1:2860617-2860942 GCF_015228065.2 Penaeus monodon
CCCACCAAGATATTTTCTTTTGTCTTTTTGCTCTTCGTGAAATGAGGACATGCAAGCTAATGATTAATTTTTTTCACCTCTTTTTTTTTTTCTTTCTTTTTCTCTTTTTTTGGGGTGGGGGTGGGGGGGTTATCTTCTAGAATACCTCATGCGGATTATGAATTTACGAAGCGGATTGTCGAATTATTGATGTCTTACGTACCGACATGGCTCCACGTGAGTTTGAAATGACCGTCATTATAGTCAGTTAACGGAATGAAATTTAATTAAAACACAAGACGCAGTTATGGTAATAGATATGTTGTTAAACAAACACAAAATTGGT
>NC_051400.1:2861114-2861381 GCF_015228065.2 Penaeus monodon
TACGTTGTTTTGCCCATTCATTCATTTTTGTCTACAGAACTGATTTTGATTGTTCTGCACCAAGGTACCCAATTATCACAACTTATCTGATCTAAACAGCTGGACAATGCAGAAGATGAATAAACTATGAATAAACGGGGGGGGGGGGAAATAAATATAAGAGAGAGCGTGTGACCCGCGAGCTAGTGTTTCAATGTTCGTCAAGCTGTCATCATCCTGAGCGACGGTGCGGAGGCTAGAAACGGTGCATGAGGGAAATGGGGGAAT
>NC_051400.1:2861675-2861848 GCF_015228065.2 Penaeus monodon
TCGAAGTGGTGGGTCGAAATGAGGAAGAAAAAGTAAACTTGATAAGGCGTTCCCAGGTATTAGGGGTGACCACCTGCACAGGGACGAGTCTGAACCATCTCGCAAAAAGCACACAACAGGTCGCCTGAGCGTGACCCTCGACACGCAAAGGGTTACTGGGTTGCCCTCTCGTG
>NC_051400.1:2862057-2862357 GCF_015228065.2 Penaeus monodon
CATCCTATAACAATATTCAGTAAAAAAAAAAAATACATGTACTCCATCCGAGAGATTTATTTTTTAAAATACATAGTATCTTCTTTTACGATTTCAATAATCATATTTTAAAAACAATAAAAAAACAAGTATTTTTCCTTAAGATTTACGAAGAATCGACACTAAGAAATCGATGAAGGAAAATGAGCATAATAATCCACGCAGCTGGACCCATACGAAGGTTAAAACTATGATAATCCACAACATTTATTTATTCATTGCTCGGAAGCAGCAGGTTATCCCCCCGAATATCAGATTATG
>NC_051400.1:2862615-2862814 GCF_015228065.2 Penaeus monodon
GACACAGTTTGGAATACATATCCAAATTCCTGTCACTGTTACGAGCTGACCAACTTGTGAAGAAATCGTATCCTACCATTCACTGAAGCCTAAAGGAAAATCACTTGCTGAATATGGGAGGTTCTTTGTACACGCTAGTCTGTGCTTCGATAGTGTTAATGAATTGATGGGTTTACTGTTAATGTCGTGTTTTTGTGAA
>NC_051400.1:2863373-2863568 GCF_015228065.2 Penaeus monodon
AGTGTAATATCGACCATTCACCACTTTGTCAGGTTGTACGAAATTGCTATCTTCTCCCGTGTAATCAAATAAGCAAATTTCAGTAAATATAATAATTATCATGAAATCACTGCTGCTTATGATGTAATAAGAACAGCATTCACATAAATTTTATAATAGGTATGAATATTATAATGAAATTAAGAGGTATAAGGT
>NC_051400.1:2864484-2864741 GCF_015228065.2 Penaeus monodon
GAGTATGAGTTGTTCAGTATAGGCGGGGGTCTGTGAACAGTCATAAGTTATTCATTGAACATTCTTGTTTGCTCCGGCATTATTAATTACTGATTAATTGGTTCATTAGCCGAAGTCATGTTGCTGTTTTCGTGATTAAATGGTTTTGATACTGTTTTTGCTATTAATTTTATTCGTATTTTTTGTAATGTGATTATAAGGTCACTTATTCTTTTCATGTAATTTCATCTTATATTTCGTATTTGTGTGTGTGTGTG
>NC_051400.1:2864926-2865060 GCF_015228065.2 Penaeus monodon
AATATTTCATCGTTACTGATTTATAGATGAGTACGTATATATATCTTTGTTCTATTTATTCTTAAATTATGAGGAATATGTCGTACTTGAGCAAGTGCGAGCTCAATACACATTATTAAATCCAAACCAGTTTA
>NC_051400.1:2865493-2865599 GCF_015228065.2 Penaeus monodon
TTCCACGGATGAGGATGAGGCATATTAGTGGATGAAATTCAATCAAGCCGAAGCTGCTCGTCTGTTCCTACGACTAACGACTCTGGCTATTTTTCTATTCTTCTCA
>NC_051400.1:2865623-2865856 GCF_015228065.2 Penaeus monodon
ATCTCATTTCTTTAATTCTCCCACGATAATTATTGTCTGATATTATTCCGATATCAACAAAGGAAAAGGAGGTCGGGATGGGTGTGGGGGGTAGGGTGTGGGAGGTATGGGGAGGAGGCTGGGGTGGGGGGGGGGTGTCGGGACGGGGGGTTGGGGGGGAAGGGAGGGAGTCTGGATGAGGGTGGGGGTGGTAGAGGGTCGGGTGGGGAGGAGATTTAGGGAGAAGAGGAAGG
>NC_051400.1:2865982-2866202 GCF_015228065.2 Penaeus monodon
AGGAGGGAGAGGGAGGGGTACCCTTTTTGACCCCCCCCCCCCCCAATATTGGTCAAATAAATCAACGGAGCGATTCAGGTACACATGACGTTAATATTATTTGTGATTATATTATGCTTCCCTTTTGTAATGTACTCGGCGCACAGTGATTTGGTAAATTGCTCGATGATGCTAGAATTATTTATATACATATTGGATTTTTTTTTTTGGGGGGGTAGGT
>NC_051400.1:2866432-2866586 GCF_015228065.2 Penaeus monodon
GGATAATAGTTGTTTTTGCTGTTGGTGCGGCAAAGGTTATATCTTGATAGTGTGATGATGATTATTATTATTATGTTCTTTTTTAAAAGTATATTGAAGATCACGATGACTTGAAAATTAGAACCTTGAATCTTTTGTGTGTGTGTTTATATGA
>NC_051400.1:2866797-2867014 GCF_015228065.2 Penaeus monodon
ACAATATGTCTCAAATACAAAGAAATTGCACAATCTGAATCAGTCGTGCATCTCGGATGTTGTAAGTTGGTTTACCATGTCATTACTGATAACTGTAAGAATAATGAGGCTAATAAAGAGGATGATAAGTGAAAATAATAGTCTTGGCTGCATTGATACGAAAGAACATTTTATATCTAATAACCCTTAAAGGATATATGATGATGCGTCAGCGAGA
>NC_051400.1:2867047-2867155 GCF_015228065.2 Penaeus monodon
CTCCTTACTTCAGCTTTCATCTTTATCCTGATTATCCTTGTCGTCTTGTTTGTTTTTACTGGTCATTATCATTACCAATTTTTTATCATTATTTAAAAAAAATATAGT
>NC_051400.1:2868650-2868743 GCF_015228065.2 Penaeus monodon
GCTTTGATTATCATCGCTGTTATTGGTATCAAGGCGATTGCTAGCATTTCATTATTATAATACTGCTTTTGGGCTACGAGAGACACTTTCCTA
>NC_051400.1:2869446-2869770 GCF_015228065.2 Penaeus monodon
TAACTCCATTACTGCCTTCAATCTCTCTTCTCCCGTTTTTTTCACTCGACGCTGTATTTATAATTCATTACAAAATACCTTCGCTGCAGGTTAAGATAAAACTCCAGTTTATTGAGGTAACAGATGGTTGTGGGTCGATTGTTGGTGAAAGATGAGGGAGAAGTGACTGTAACTTGGAAATAATTCTTGGAGACAGACGGAGGAACGGAGGGAGAGGAAAGGGGGTGATGAGGGGGGGGGGGGAGAGGGAGAGGAAAGGGGGTGAAGAGGGGAGGGAAGGGAGGGAGAGGAAAGAGGGAGGGGTGATGGGGAGGAAAGGGGGAG
>NC_051400.1:2870564-2870860 GCF_015228065.2 Penaeus monodon
AAACAAAATCCTCAAAAAATTAGACCGCAAAGGATGAAAAAAATCCCACAGGATGAACACGAAAATGGACGAAGACGAAGATAAAAGAGAATCAGCCAGAGAATGAAATAAAGGAGGAGAGGAAAGGAGGAATAAGCAAGGAAGTGTACGAGGCAAGACCCTTTTAAGGAGTCATACTGGGTCAGTGATTAAGAAGTTACATTGTCTGCTGATTCTGCCAGATGGTCCTTTATCATCCGGGTTCTAACGTTGTTTATTTATTTGCGCCCCGAATGAGCGTGGATTTTTTTTTCCAC
>NC_051400.1:2871512-2871697 GCF_015228065.2 Penaeus monodon
ACACGACGCCTCGATTCGTTCTGAGCAACAATTCGTTTGATCAAGAACCCAATCGCCCCCCCCCCCATTATGAGATATTACCTGAAATCTGCGCATTTTTATTTCTTAAAAGATTCGCCAGTTATTGCTTCCCGGGAGGATCGCCGAGATGATGATCGTGGCTAATATAAATGAAGCTCTTGGCT
>NC_051400.1:2873149-2873290 GCF_015228065.2 Penaeus monodon
TCCCTTTGTTATTGAACTCACGTGCGCGGCTGTGTTTATGATGCGCTTTATTATTCTTATTATTGTGGTTGCTCTTTGAGTCCGTTTTGCCGACGCCTCAACATGATTTACAGCGACTGCTTATATTTCTGTGATAATGAG
>NC_051400.1:2873378-2873525 GCF_015228065.2 Penaeus monodon
TGTCAGGATTTCCTGAGCTATATTAAGCCCCCGTTTCTTATTATTCTTTGAGGTGTAATTTAACCCCTATGATTAAAGGATATACGATTCCCGAATCGAATTAACTAGATGAATGAGCTTTTAATCGATCCCTAAAGAGTAAAAAAG
>NC_051400.1:2873573-2873716 GCF_015228065.2 Penaeus monodon
ATAGATCCATTAACTAGATGTAAAATTCAGTTCACAAATAAAGAAATTTAAGAAGGAAGAGTCGTGAGTAAAGATATAGTTTGTTCCGAACCAGCGATTCGAATGACAAGTCGTGCATTGTGTCAAATCGCCACTACTAGCGC
>NC_051400.1:2874300-2874527 GCF_015228065.2 Penaeus monodon
ACGCGTATTGCAGAGTCGCCTCGCATGACCTAAGCAATGAAAGGTTTAATTGAAATCACCGGCCAATCCGAGGGGGAGGAATTTAAAGAGCAGTGGAGGACGCTCTTTAGCCAATCAGCGGGGAGGATTGTGTTAAAGGGGGGGGGGAGGGGGGAAGTAATTGTGAACTCCGCCTCTTTTGGTTTTGGTTTGCTTTTTCGTGTTTTAAAGTTTTTTGATATGTGTTG
>NC_051400.1:2874721-2875332 GCF_015228065.2 Penaeus monodon
CACATGACTTCCCCAACATCTTCCCTTCCCCTATCTCACCTCCTTGCAAAGACCTTGTCAATTAGACTTTATATAACATGCAGCCGATGAGACGTTTCACGCTGATGGGTGTAACCTTTGCAACAGTCGTCCGGTTTTGCATTCACGTGCTGCCCTCAGTCATGCGCAACGAGACGGAGTGGAGAAGTCATGCAATCTCATGACGGACAGAAACTCCATTATAATCAGAGGCTTTGAAGAAGGTAACAACATAAATTAAGAGGAGGAAAACAAGCGGGATTTCCCCCTTGGAGATTCAGGTTCGGGACGGTTTATGTGGTATGCTGTGAGGGCGTTGAGTTACGTTGGTTACGTTATGTGTCATCGATGTGGCGGTATGTTGTTATGTTTTTGTTATTCCCTCGTTTATCATTTGTTGTTAGACCCTTGTTTGTTAGCATTTGTTGTTAGACCCTTTTGTTTATCATTTGTTGTTAGACCCTTGTTTGTTTATCATTTGTTGTTAGACCCTTGTTTGTTATATCATGTTATATCTCTCGTTTATTTATCATTTGTGTGTTTTTATTTAGATGATGCTAACAGTGCTGACATCAACAATAGTGTGTGTGTGT
>NC_051400.1:2875460-2876120 GCF_015228065.2 Penaeus monodon
CTTTTATTAATTATTTTTTTATAATATAGAGTCATCACAGTTAAAAATGCTACAAGGAGAGAACAGGAAAATATTAAGTATTTCACCTCATTGCAAAACCACACCATATCATGTTTCTTAAAACAACATACGACCTCTTACGGTGCAAAGGAGAGAGGTCAGCGTATGACACCTCTCTTTATGACACGATGACACCGGATGACTGACACCTTGACCGACCAAATTGTTTGTTTGTTACTCTTGCTGTTATAAAAGTAATTGAACCTTTATTGATATCATTAGCATGACTTTTATTCATTACGTTCCATTATGTACGTACTTATATTGATGTTGATATTTTTATGTCTGTAATTTTTTTTAAGATGATGTTAAAAGTGTTCGTTTAATTATAGAGAGAAAATTGAACTCTCTCTTGCTTTTTTATTGTTTTTGTTTTTTTCGTGCTGGAAATTATCGTTATTCTAAATTTCATTTTGTTATTTCTTACTTCTGTTTATCTTCACTTCTTTCTGTCTCCTGCCTCTTTTCTCTATCTTGTCCAGTCTGCCGAATTATTGCAATTATTGTCATTCTTATCATACTTTTGCTCAACGTTACAACGCACACACAAATACATGCAAACAGACACAAACACACAAACATCTCCACCCCCCCCCCCCC
>NC_051400.1:2876784-2876952 GCF_015228065.2 Penaeus monodon
TTTAAAGTGCACGTCAATATATACGCCAAGTTATTATCACCTTCTCGGAGGAACACAAAGAGGAAGAAGACAAGAGGTCAAACTCGCGAGGAACTGCGAGTGTGAAGATGCTTTCGAAGTTGGACAATCTGGAGGCCGTTATTTTAAGCGAATGATTGCGCTGCGAGG
>NC_051400.1:2877405-2877646 GCF_015228065.2 Penaeus monodon
ATATACACCTATCTACCTTCTTTGATATATTATATTTGTCTTTCTCAATATATTCATCTACCTTCCCCAGTGTATTGATCTCAGTATATTTATTCATCTCTCCCATTTCACTCCAATCATCTCCCATTCCTCCATTCCTCAGACGCCCCCCCCCCCCTAAATCTCCAACTAATATAATAAATCAGTCAATTAAAACCTTTTAATGAGCAGTCTCTCTCAATATCTCTCCCAGACCAAGCTT
>NC_051400.1:2877682-2878103 GCF_015228065.2 Penaeus monodon
CATTGGCTGTTTTATGAAGACTTTACCGACCAACGAATATCAAACGAGGATTTTTTTTTCTCTCTCTCTATCAGTGTAGCATATTTTCCACAATATATATTTTTTTTCGGTCCTCATTTAATCCAGCGTTATCTAGTCCATTAGGCTCGGCAACCACCTGTATCGGTTACTTGTGATCAGACTGGAAAGTTAATTGTTCTGTGATGGGACGACACACGCGTGATGTTTTTAAAGAGATATTTTTCACTCTTTCTTTTTCTTTTTCTTTTTTTTTTTGTCTTCTCTCTTTTTCTTTTTTTCATTTTGTGTTCTTTTGTTGTTGTTTTTTTCTTCGATTGTGTTGTTCTTGTGGTTTTGTTTGGTGTGATCGTGTGTTTTCTGTGTATAGGTATTAGCTTTTTGTTTGTGCGTGTATTTGCTT
>NC_051400.1:2879017-2880050 GCF_015228065.2 Penaeus monodon
CCACCTCCCTCCTCCTCCTCCTTCCCTTCATCCTCCCTCCTTCTATCTTTTTCTTTCCCAAACCTTCTTTTTTCTCCTTCTCTCCTTCCTTCCTCCCTCCTTCCCTCTTCCTTTCCCCAATTTCCCTCCTCCTCTTCCTTCTCCCCTCCTTCCCTTTCGCCCTCCTTCCCTTCCACCCTCCTTCCCCTCCTCCTCTTCCTTCTCTCCTCCTTCCCTTTCGCCCTCCTTTCTTCCTCCCTCCTTCCCCTCCTCCTCTTCCATCTCTCCTCTCCCCTTCCACCCTCCTTCCCTTCCCTCCTCCTCCCCTTCCCCCTCCTCCCCTTCCCTCCTCCTCCCCTTCCCTCCTCCTCCCCTTCCCTTTCCCCCTCCCCTTCCCTCCTCTCCCCTTCCCCCTCCCCTCCTCCTCCCCTTCCCTCCTCCTCCCCCTTCCCCCCTCCTTCCCTTCCCTCCTCCTCCCCCTTCCCTCCTCCTCCCCTTCCCCCTCCTCCCCTTCCCTCCTCCTTCCCCTTCCTCCTCCTTCCCTTCCCTCCTCCTCCCCCTTCCCTCCTCCTCCCCCTTCCCTCCTCCTTCCCTTCCCCTCCTTCCTTCCCCCTCCTCCCCTTCCTCCCCTCCCCTTCCCTCCTCCTCCCCTTTCCACCCTCCTTCCCTTCCACCCTCCTTCCCTTCCCTCCTCCTCCCCTTCCCTCCTCCTCCCCTTCCACCCTCCTTCCCTTCCACCCTCCTTCCCTTCCACCCTCCTCCCCTTCCCTCCTCCTCCCCTTCCCTCCTCCTCCCCTTCCCTCCTCCTCCCCTTCCCTCCTCCTCCCCTTCCTCCTCCTCCCCTTCCCTCCTCCTTCCTCAATCGAATCCCGGATCTTCAAGAGACCGTCCCCTTCTCCGCTGACTGTTGCTGGACCAACTTTTCTTCATCTCATACTGATGATTCTCGGCTTCCTTTTGGAATGTAATATTGCAGAGAGTTTGCAATGTTGCCGAGACGGAAAGCTGCATAAATGATGATATTAGTTTTTTGATGTTGTTTGTACTGCGTTGA
>NC_051400.1:2880394-2880678 GCF_015228065.2 Penaeus monodon
CCATTAACATGAGTCTTTTTAACTTTCCCATCTGAACACATTTAGTCCTCACCCTTTTTATTACTTATCTCCGCTATATTTTTCTTTTCTCTTTATACGCGTTCATGACATGACATGTATTTAGAGATTTTCTGCCAGGTTTGCTCTTTGTTGTCTATATTTCTTTTCATACAATCGGGAAAGTTGACGAAAGTAAAATCATGAAAATAGGAAACAAAAACATAACTGCCAACTCATGCTAAATACGAGAGAGTGGGGGGGGGAGACAGGTAGATAATGAGGCT
>NC_051400.1:2880876-2881024 GCF_015228065.2 Penaeus monodon
AACAAACAAACAGAAATTACGGGAGAAAAAAATCAGAGGAAGAAAATGTCTATCACAAAGTTTTTTTTTTTTCCCTTCTTCTCACAATTCATTTGCAACGTTAAGGAGATGTTATTAAGACACGTAATGCAATGACGCGTGGTAAACC
>NC_051400.1:2881043-2881114 GCF_015228065.2 Penaeus monodon
ACAAGGAAGAATGATAAGATGCAGTGCTGCCAATCCGCCGACTACGAAGTAATGTTAACTTTTATTTGCGG
>NC_051400.1:2881557-2881764 GCF_015228065.2 Penaeus monodon
TTCCTTTCTTCTCTTCAAATCTGTACCTCAAAGATACATAATACGCCGTAATGTATCATAAGTAATCAATTAACATTCACTACGAAAGGAGCGATGACCTTTACGTAAAAATGAGTTGGATTTTATATTAGGTAGAGATTTAGTCGAAAAGGAGAGTAAGATTTAACGATGAAGACTCGTGAAATTATTTTATTCATACGAAATTGA
>NC_051400.1:2881919-2882177 GCF_015228065.2 Penaeus monodon
ACTTTGGGATTTATTTTGGCAACAATTAAATCAGTGAAACAGGAAATTAAAAACAATGAACGTGTCATAAAACAGTAAATGTAGAATATGTAAATTGTGTAAAAGGAAGTCAGTAAGTGTAAATTTTATTGAGTATTCCAGTAGTGAACGATGCATAGTCTTTCCACGTTGGATAAAATGAAGCGTGGCGAAAGGAAAATCATGGTTTATATGGAAAATTTCTCATTTTAGGTAGAGATCGTGGTCGCTCTGGGCATG
>NC_051400.1:2882409-2882787 GCF_015228065.2 Penaeus monodon
TCCCATTTTTTTTACTCTCTTTTGTCATCGACTTCCTCCGGAAATGTTATTTAAACAACGGGAAGTTTTTATAAAAATAAAAATATATATCCTATTTACCCAAACGAGACCAAGGACGCATATATTATATCCTATTTACCCAAACGAGACCAAGGACGCATATATTATATCCTATTTACACAAACGAGACCAAGGACGCATATATTATATCCTATTTACACAAACGAGACCAAGGACGCATATATTATATCCTATTTACACAAACGAGACCAAGGACGCATATATAAACAGTTAACAAGCAGCTAATGAACGAGCTGTTGGCAAGCGTGTCTCGTTCATGCAAGGCCTAAGGCAGGTGATTAGTGTCTGGAACGAGTG
>NC_051400.1:2883035-2883395 GCF_015228065.2 Penaeus monodon
ACTGCCTTCGTATTGCTGGCTAGATTTAGAGCGCACGATCCGTTGAAAAAAATGATAATATTACATTGAATTAAGAACCAACCCTTTCCTAGCGGGTTCTAAAAGTAATAACCGTGATAATAAAACAGGAGAGAGAAAGATAAAAAAGGCGATAATTAGGAAAAATGATACTCGAGAATAGTAGGGTTGTCGGAATGCACTACATTTTTCATGGGATTTTCCCTCAAATCAGATCCTCGCCGTTATCATGCAAGTTGCAACGGTTCTCATCTGCATTTCTTTAAAGCAATTGCAGTGGTTGACGGGGAGAAGAGTCGCCACTGAATTTCTTGCGACTTCTGGCAGAGAGTCTGGATTCTA
>NC_051400.1:2884209-2884348 GCF_015228065.2 Penaeus monodon
AATAAACACCAACACTCGAACGGAGCAAAGGTATTAAAATAGATTCTTTTGTGAGTCGCTTTACATTTAGTGTCGAGATGCTTTGTGCTCTGTTGTATAGAGTTCATTTCTTCAGGTTGCAACAAAGACCCTTCTGTAG
>NC_051400.1:2884543-2884840 GCF_015228065.2 Penaeus monodon
AGCTATTTTTTCTTTGGTTCTTTTTCTTCTCTCGTTTTCAATCACATTTGTGATATTCGTTAAAATCAGTTTCGAGGAAGAGCGAATGTTCCGTAAATTTTTTATTATGAAATCGTAATCAGAAAATCAGCGGTAGCTTTAACAGGTGAGGAAACAGGTGTGGAGACCCCCTACCCCCTACAAGAGGCAGATGGCCGCGGTGACCACCTCCTGCAGTGTGGCCAGCTTCCCTAGGCCTCTCGCACGAAAGACCTGTTTTTATTTTGTTTTGCTCGCACCTCACACTTTCATCTAAGT
>NC_051400.1:2886216-2887170 GCF_015228065.2 Penaeus monodon
TCCTCCCCCCCCCCCGCCCTCTTCCCCTTGTCTAAACTATCATCTCGGCGTCTCTAAACATCCCCCCCCCTTTTTTCCTCCTTTCCCCCCCCCATTTTCTCGCCATTTTTTCCCCCCTTTCCCTTTTCCCCCCCTTCCTTTTTTTCCCCCCTTCTTTTTCCTCCTTCTTTTTTCCCTCCTTCTTTTTCCCTCCTTCCCTTTTTCCCCCCTTCCTTTTTTCCCCCCTTTCCCTTTTCCCCCCTTCCTTTTCCCTCCTTTCCTTTTCCCCCCCTTCCTTTTCCCTCCTTTCCTTTTTCCCCCCTTCCCTTTTTCCCCCCTTTTCCTTTTCCCCCTTTCCCCTTTTCCCTCCTTCTTTTCCCTCCTTCCTTTCCCCCTTCCCTTTTTCCCCCCTTCCTTTCACTCCTTCCTTTTCACTCCTTTCCCTTTTTTTCCCCTTTCCCTTTTCCCCCCTTCCTTTTTCCCCCCTTCTTTTTTCCCCCCTTCCTTTCCCTCCTTCCTTTTTCCCCCTTCTTTTTCCCTCCTTCCTTTTTCCCTCCTTCCCTTTTCCCCCCTTCCTTTCCCCCTTCCTTTTCCCTCCTTCCTTTTCCCCCTTCTTTTCCCCTTTCCTTTTTCCCCCCTTGCTTTCCCCCGCCATTCCCCTTTCCTTTTCCCCCCTTCCTTTTCCCCCCTTCCTTTTCCCTCCTTCCTTTTCCCTCCTTCCTTTTCCCTCCTTCCTTTTCCCTCCTTCCTTTTCCCTCCTTGCTTTTCCCTCCTTCCTTTTCCCTCCTTCCTTTTCCCTCCTTCCTTTTCCCTCCTTCCTTTTCCCCCGCACATTCCTCCGGCCCAACTCAGTCCCAAATCTTCTTCGCTTTAATCGCTCTTATGGATTATTGAATTTTCTCTCCTGCTTTCCAATCGCATTAACCTCGGCTCTTCTGTCATTTATACTAGAATGGGATTCTTTTTATTTAATTT
>NC_051400.1:2888294-2888374 GCF_015228065.2 Penaeus monodon
GTAATGATTCCGAACTGATCAGAAAAATCGATTAGGCAAGATTATATTTCGTCCCTTAACCCCCTCCCCCTCCCCCCCCT
>NC_051400.1:2888457-2888561 GCF_015228065.2 Penaeus monodon
CGGGCGTCCAGACAGCGGTCAGTTTTCCACTGGTCGCCGGGCGTACGTTCCGACCCTTCGTAAAGCAAATGTTACCTTCGACATCTACACTCTTTCAGGAGAAC
>NC_051400.1:2889043-2889523 GCF_015228065.2 Penaeus monodon
CAAACACAGTCACCTTCCATTCCAATAAGCGAGGCCGAGCGTCTTCCGTTCCGTCTTCCTCCGTCGCCTGAGTCATCCTTTGGCCGAAACAGCATCCTGTAGTTTCCTCATCTCCCGCCCGCGCTGGCTTCCCCCACGTGAGCGGCGCTTCTCGCTCACCCACACTCTCGCATCCTCTTGCTAAGCCACACCTTCCCTCTCCTTTCCCTGAAGTAGTGTCCCGCTTCCTCTCACCCTTCTTCGTGTTCCCTGTTACCCCCTCCACCTCCAGAGAGGCGAAGTTCCCTCACGACGAGGGGTGGCGATGGTGGGGATGGCGGGGCGGCCATGTGGTTCCCCCACTTGTCCGGGCTGGGGTTCGCGCGCTCGCCTCTGGTTGGCTGACGCAGCGGAGCGGGGAGGAGGGTTGCCCACTCGCCACTTCCACCCCTCCTTTCCTTCGCTACCCACCACCACTTGCCTACCTGCCCTTTCTGCGAC
>NC_051400.1:2889565-2890351 GCF_015228065.2 Penaeus monodon
TTGGTCCAGCCACGTTATACATAGCACTCCCACGGTATTTGCATAACGTACCCTAAGAACCTGCCTAGCCATACCGTGTGATATGGAGTGTGGTATTGATTCTCATCAGTGTGTCGATCTGGTCCGTGTCTAAAGTGTTCGCCCGCTACGATACTTCATGTGCAAGTTGTTATTGTTCTGTTCTCGTAGCATCTTTACACATATTCTTATTATTGGTCGTACGCCAGCAGTGTTACATGCATAGCGAGTGTGACGATCGTGCTCTGTGACGGTGTTACAATTTCCATGTGTTGAAGTGAATACCCCCCTTTTTGAGGATAAAGTGTATATAACTAGCATGTGTTAAGTCGCACAGCAAAGAGGAATATATATAGAGAGAAACAGAAGATCAATCTCCCTTCACGAGCTCTCAGCACACGCGCGCGCCTCACCACAGGTCGGATCTGCGTATGAGTCTACCCGCTCTTGTGTTCGCCAACCAAAAACCAGTGCTTGTACCGGGAACATTTGGTAGTGTTTGAGTGGCCCTAAACGGATAAAACTCACAAGTGAAGGAGATAGGAAAAAAAGGCTCTCTGGGTATTTTTTATACGAAAAATACCACTCTGAGGCCGTATAACCTGTTTTCTGCGCCCGGTCCTTTCGGGAAATGTAAGTACCTGATCTACTGTTCTCTTGTTGGAGCGGAGTTACGGAGGGGGGAGGGGGAGGGGGAGGGGCTCAGTGCTTGTAGCTGCTGGGTTTGTTTTTCACTTTTTTTTTGCTTTACTGATCGTGCTTCAAGTG
>NC_051400.1:2891179-2891482 GCF_015228065.2 Penaeus monodon
CATACTTATGAAAGTGATGCTGGGAACACTATTATTTCTTCATTAACATAATTATTAATATCACTGTAATTACATTTACGTTTGATTTCACTCGCGGCAACATCAGAGGTTAATACTATTTACTTGCAATTCCACAGTACTGGTACAGCCGGAAGGACTTATGTCATTAAAATCCCCATTGCCATTATTTTTTTTCTTCTGTTGCAATAATATCAGGCAAGTTAATGTACTTTTAACTACAAAAATAAAATTATTATTGTCGTTATAATTATGTGTTGTATTTCTGCCTTTGTTTCGTGGCAA
>NC_051400.1:2891726-2892007 GCF_015228065.2 Penaeus monodon
AATCTACGCACGGAATTCCTCCTCGTGGTCGGACTTTAGCAAGAGTGAACTGCTGTGCCACTTGACCACTTTAGCCGGAGAATGAATATGCAAAAGACAGGATGAGGGGGGCAGGGCTAATGCTTGCGCCTGTGTAAAGCTTGTTAGCAATGTATCAGGATAATGTGAGTATCAGTGGATATTTGCACAGGCTAGTTCTCGGAGAGTTAATAGGCAGGGAGGGAGGGGGGAGGTGGAGGGAGTAGTAGAGTCTAGGGGAGGAGTGAGAGAACGGTGGGTTA
>NC_051400.1:2892034-2893371 GCF_015228065.2 Penaeus monodon
TTAAGAGAAAGGGTTTTGAGCAGCGAAGGAGTTAAAGAAGGGGGGGATGAAAAAAGAGGAAGAAGGAGGAAGGAAATGAAAAAGGAGGGAGGATGGGGGGGGGAGGAAATGAAAAAAAGGAGGGAGGGGGTAATGAAAAGGAAGAAGTAGTGAAAAAAAATGAAAAACGAAGGAGGGAGGGGGGGAGAAAGTCAAAAAAAAAGGAGGAAGGGGGGAGAAATTGAAAAAAAATAAGGGAAGGGGGAGAAAATGAAGGAGGAGGAGGGAACGGGATAGGAAAGGGTTCTCCTAAACTTGGTTCTCCTGTTAATTAATGACGGAGTCTTACACCTAAGCGAGAATGCAAGCGATTCCTTACATACTTGGGAGCACTTTAGCGCGACGAGGAATGTGTGTCAATGAAAATTCTTTCTTTTTCGCGGAAGTACTCGCTTTTAAAGGAACATGTTCCACAAGGTGTCAGGATGAAGAAGGAGGCGACGAAGGGGGGGGGAGGGGGGGGAGTTTGTCTCTGCGAGATTTTAGCATCTAAAGCAAGCAGTCAGACACCGGATCCTTAGCTATCGTGGTGCATCTCATTACTATTCTTGCTAAATGAATGTTAACCGAGACCTCATCTCAACCCAGAGCCTCGGGAGAGTAAAATTATCCTTTAATGGACGCAGTTCTGTTGTTACATATTACGCTGTGATACTCGGAAAGGAGAATTTTCCAGAATGATGTCGGATCACGGGCGAACGCGCCGTGTTCCTCATTACTCTTTCACGGAGCAAAAAGTAAATGTCATATTCCCCTAATGAAACAAAGGCGTCTTTGAACCCTGACATTTTTCCGTGTGCAGGAGAGTAAATAACTTGCTTTTGATAATATGTCGTCCAATGAGAATGAAGATCTTTCGATCCTTAGCTGGAAATTCGGGTTTAAGATTTCTTCCGTTCCCTTCTCCTCCCCTATAATTGTTTGAACTGATTGTCGTTTCATCTTGTGTATACACTTCTCAGAAAAAAAGAGAGAGAAACGTCTCGTCCCTTGAATTAAATTGTTGAATCATTTTGTAATCCAGCGCTACGTGAATTTTAGACATCTTAACCGGAAAAAAGAGGTATTATATGGAAGAGTAAAGAACCAGCATGACTTTGAGTAACTGCGAGCGCCAATGGGGGAGGTTCCCGCGCTGGGGTTAGCCCACTTTTCCTCTAAGGTCCCATAGAGAGCGGCAGGAACGACGGCACGCGCAGCCAATCAGCGCGCTCCTTCCAGCCGTCGCTAGCTTTTGTTTCAAGAAGACCGGGAAATTCGTTGGTGCTCGATCGCCTTGTGGCCAAGGGGATCATTTG
>NC_051400.1:2893422-2894213 GCF_015228065.2 Penaeus monodon
CTTTGAAATGGAGAGTCTTTAAGGATAAAAAGGTTGGCCGTCTCGTCTCAAATGGGAGTGAAGTTTGACGACCGGAGAGGGTGGTTAACATGTCGTCTGATTGGATGACTGGTCGATGTGGTTGGCAGTGATTAGTGGTTGCGTGGTGAGGCATTCGATTGTTAAATAATGGTAGATGGATACAAGCAATCCCTGTAATTGAGACGATATTGCATCAGACAAATTTTACGAGCGGCACAGTAAATTTGTAAATAAACATTTTCTTATTACACCCCAGTCCGCTCGTAAATTTCTTTGTCTCACTGAGAGAGAGAGCAAAGTGTGCAATAAAAATATTCTATTTCAGCTACAACTGTGTATGTTATCGCTTTTATTGCTGCTGCCTCGATTACCATTGTGACTAACTCTATCTCGGTTATTCTCGATAATGTTGTTGGGATTATTACCGCGGACATTACAAAGGGTCTAGCGTAAATTTTATTTTTGGTGTGACACAGTGCAGGTCGGTGTCTGTATTGATCCGACATTTTTCCTTGGGTATTTCTTCTCACTCCTGCCATGCCATTGTTCCTCCTCCTTGATTTAATGATCTGTTGGGATTTTAACCTCTTCTTTCGCTTTCATAGTTTGCCTTGCTCAGTATTGTTTGTTTTTACACAACATTGGAATCCAGCCATTTTCTTTTTAACATATCTGTTTTTATCTATGTTACCTTTTCACTCTGTTAGAATTTTGATGGCATCTATCTCCTCTTGCCACATCCTCTCTCTTCTCCTTTTTCTCCCCCGAGT
>NC_051400.1:2894286-2894488 GCF_015228065.2 Penaeus monodon
GCACTTGTTGAAAGCGTTAAGAGAATCCCCGGTGATGTGTTGGTGGCCACGGGAGAGGACGCCCTGGGACCGTTTACAGTGTAGAGGGACGTAATGACACAGAAAGACAATCGAAGTCATTTGGCCGACCGCGAGCCGTCCACAGCCAGCTACAGATCTCTTTGCCCCTTAACCCTCACCTCTCTCACCTTCCCCCCCCCCC
>NC_051400.1:2894565-2895601 GCF_015228065.2 Penaeus monodon
ACATTTCCTTTAAACCCTCTCGAGTTTGTGGGAGGAATGTCTTTTATCAGGAAGCCTCGACAAACGACATAGTCCATTTGATTTTAAATCACTCGTGTATTTGTTATCTCTCTTCTTGTTTCTGCCGAAGATTTATGCATTAAAAAAAGGGAATGGAATTACAAGATAACCACAGATATATAAGAAAAAAAAAAAGTTCTTCCTCTCTCCCTCCCTCCCCCGGACACTTGACTGACCAGACTACCAGCAGCAGCCGTTATCTGGAGTCCCTTTGGCGAGGATCTCTACTGTGTGTAGTGTGGACACGTGGTAGGACGATCGTATCTGCTGGGCCTTAGCGCTCTGCCTCTACCTGCCTGTTTTACCTTCTCAAATTGCCTGCTGACTCCGTTACTGTCTGCTTGTGTGTCTTCGGCGACCCTCTAGAGGTGTGTCTGCACACTTCATCGTATTTATTTTCTGGTCCTCTTAGGCGGGTTGTTGTTTGCTTGCTAACCTACCGCCGTGCGTAGTGTGCCATAGGTATGTGTGTACCTGCTGGTTAAGTCTGTCTGCCTTCTCATTCACAACTTCTTTGATTGTATCTTGGGCGGTTTAGTTTTCCTTTATGGTAGTTTGTGAATGGTAATTGCGCCTTTTTTGTGTGTGAATGGCGAGTTGAAAACTGATTGGCAAGAGTGAGAGTGGATGGCATATTTCGTATTAGTGAATGCCAAAGAGATGAGATGAGAAGGTGACAAGAAAAAAGGAAAAAAAAAAACATTTGTTACACAGAATCACGGCCATGAGTAAGCACTGATTCCCTGAAGGTGATACGCGATTCTGACGCCATCAAACACACGCCATCATCCATAAGACTTCTTGTCGCCCCTCGACGTCAATCGGATTTGACCCTTACGACAGGAACACATAAGGAACACATCCCACCGACAATCAAAAAGGATAAGGGCCCTTAATGTCAGGGTTGTGGTGATCTGGTCTTTGTGTTTACATTGACCTGTCAGCTCTTCTCTCCATTGTTACAGGTTTGGAGCTT
>NC_051400.1:2895625-2895812 GCF_015228065.2 Penaeus monodon
CTGGAATTATATTTTAAGGAAAACGATCAAGTGTTGATTATGGCGCCGGTATTGAGGTCGTCCCACTGACCGGAGAAACGGTGGTCACAACGGAGTCATTGTCTGGGCGGCTGTAGAGATCGAGGGGGTTCGTTTGCTTTCGTGTATGGCTCGGAAATCTCTCGCTTGCCTCCCATGCTCGATCTCG
>NC_051400.1:2896298-2896569 GCF_015228065.2 Penaeus monodon
CTGTTTAAAATACTAGTTATAGATTATAAACGTCAGTTAACATTTGTATCGATCCCCGAGATAAGGAACTAGTCCGCAACATTCAATATCACGGTTTTTATAAATCATTTTTGAACGACGCATGAGTTTTATATCCCGAGCTAGTATATATTACCCATAAAGATAAGCTGCGAATGGCCCCAAGTTGCTTACAGGGTTCTCACTTGTTTTTCGTGCGGCTGCGTTCAACGAAAATACTTTACACGCAACGTTTATTTATTGCCGGTTGCAG
>NC_051400.1:2896667-2897698 GCF_015228065.2 Penaeus monodon
ACTTCGTGTGTGTATCCACGCGTATCCACGTTTATCTTGATGGTTAATCGGCGACTGGATTGTGAAAAGTCAGATGGAGAGTCACCAGTAGAGTTATAAAGGCGCTACGCATCTTGTATCTTCTTCACGAGGGCTTGGTCGAGGTTGAGGATTTCGTCTGGTAGTAGAGTTTAAAGTAGAGTAATAGAGTGTAGAAGGGAGTATTAGAGAGTACAGAGATGTAGTAGTGTAGAAAGGGGTAGTAGTGTAGAGAGTGGTAATAGAGTGTAGAGTTAGTAGAGTGTAGAGAGGGGTAGTCGAGTGTAGTGTCAGTAAAGTGTAGAGAGTGACAATAGACTGTAGAGTGATAATAGAGTGTAGAGTCAGTAGATTGCAGAGAGTGGAAGTAGAGTAGAGCGTTCGCGGGTGACTGCAGAGCCAAAACGAGTTTCTTCATCGATCCAGTTACATTTTGCATGTCATTGCTTTCGGTGTCGGCTTTTGTCTGGCGGTAATGTTATCATAATTGCTGTCTTATAATCGTCTTCCGAGATCTGATGTACTCGTGTTGGATTGTGTATATCTTCGGCGTGTTTTTTTTTAGAGTGTTGTGAGAGTCTTCTGCATGTTTACACGTCATTTCTTCCTAAGACTAAGGCCTCAGCTTCGTGTTAAAACTTGTCTTTCGTCAGAATGGATCTCCTCTAATTAAATCAGAGCTTTCACTAAAGTAAATGCCAGCGAAATAAAGTCAACTCATCTAAATCAGCTTAAACTTTCAACAAAGAGACGTCGGCAGCGATGTTCAATGAGGATTTTGAAGTTTTCAGATGTTAGGTTGACGTGTCCGCCCGTCTCGGAATGTGTTCGGTAGCGGGAAGTCTAACGTTTCCGGAAATGGTTTTCGGTCGTAACAAGGTGACGTAACAAGCTAGTTCGTTCGTTTAGTGGTCTTTTGTCGATTTATCTTCTAATTAAGATCGATAAAAGGGATGAAGAATGATTGCCTGTGATGGTCTTTCGTCATCTCGACGTTTGGGTGAGACGTTATG
>NC_051400.1:2897736-2898143 GCF_015228065.2 Penaeus monodon
CTCATAAGTCTAAGGAAATACATCTCCTGTTTTCAAAACGTGTTCGCGACGTGTTGGGTATAACACGAGTGCGTTTCCCGTAACGTGATTTGTTTATAACGTTATGCGGAAATTGGCACTCGATTTATGTTCTTTTTTTTCCCTTTTTCTTTTTTTTATGTTTTTTTAGATTAATGGCTTTGTGTATGCGTATATGTGTGTGGGGATGTAAACGTGTGTGTTAGTTTTTAAGCGTATTTAAGTAGAAGTTATAGTATAATATATAATTCAGAGGGGAAAGTAAGGAATTCCATATATCCACAACTGCCTCACGGGAAAGAGAAAATTTTTTTTTTCTAAACCGGACAACACCTTCGACAAAAAAAAAAATAATAATAAATCCTCGAAACCGAACAACACCTTCGACC
>NC_051400.1:2898212-2898577 GCF_015228065.2 Penaeus monodon
CACTTCGGGAAGTCACGAGAACATTCCAATATATAATTCATTCGCAGAGGATTCAATTCCACTCGGCCGACTCTCCCCTTCAACCTACCGCCAATATATGTCTTTCTCCAGGTTCCATTGTAGCAAGTTAGCTTCAGTCAAGATATGCACAGAATTTAATTAAAGTTTGTCAGTGGTGCGACCGTGTGCCTTGCTTTGTTTATAATTAGCTCGGCACGACTCGGATGCCAACTACACGCTGATTGGACCGCGCTCTTAGAAGTGTGGAGTCGCGGGATACGATCTGCGCGTTGATTGGCTGGCGGCGGGGAAGAGTGCGAAATCCTAGAGATAAGAACCGCCGACTGATTGGTTTATCTTGCGGA
>NC_051400.1:2898601-2898714 GCF_015228065.2 Penaeus monodon
GGGCTGGGTGGGGGGGAGGGGGCGGTGTGTATCCGTTCCAGTAATTCATATGTTTTGTACGATGTGGCGATGTGTCTTTGGGGTTTGTACGTGAGAAGCGAGATGGATGTGCG
>NC_051400.1:2898759-2898952 GCF_015228065.2 Penaeus monodon
CTGGGGGGGGGGGGAGCAGGGACTTACACCGACTGGTTGTTGATAAAAGAATGATGATGAGCTCATGTGTTCCGGAGGTTCATTTAAGAAATTTTATATATTTTTTTTATTATGACTTTTTTGGTTTAAATATTTCTTATTAACATTAAATACAATATTAAAGAAAGAGAAGAGGGTTAGGAAAGAGAAACAC
>NC_051400.1:2899307-2899467 GCF_015228065.2 Penaeus monodon
GATTCGTTGATATTTGCATGTGATCACAACGTAATTTAACTCGGACATAAATCCCTCGTTGCAGCACTCATTATTGATCAAGTTGCAAGGAAGAAAAGGGGAAGAGAGAATACGAGAAAGGAAGTGTTACGAGGGAAGAAATGAGAGGAACAAGGTGGTA
>NC_051400.1:2899577-2899751 GCF_015228065.2 Penaeus monodon
CCCAGAGATAAACGAAAGAGAGGAAATAAGAGGGAATTGCAAAGAGTGTCATGTCTTAGTGTCAGAAAGGGGTCAAGGGGAGCAAGGCAGTGCCCTCAGCGTGGAGACAGGGTCAAGGTAGGCGTCTTAGCCTGGCAATAGGAGCAAGGCGGAGGCCGTCCTGTAGCGTGGCTT
>NC_051400.1:2900494-2900696 GCF_015228065.2 Penaeus monodon
GCCCTCGGGCAGAGTCTGGGGTCCTGGTAAACAGCTCGTCGCCCAAACAAGGCAGATAAGGACATTAGGCAACCTAGCATCTGAGCTTTCATAATTGGCAGGAATAATTTTATCGATTTATTGTGTCATTTTCGGTGCCATTCTGTGATAAAAGGGCTTTGGATGCTTGATCGAAGCTTGTTTGTTCTCGGTGATTGATGGA
>NC_051400.1:2901031-2901108 GCF_015228065.2 Penaeus monodon
GCATCTTTCTTTTAAATCATAATCATATCAAAGTAAAAAAAAATATTTGATATAACAAATGATAAGACCAACTCCTA
>NC_051400.1:2901175-2901450 GCF_015228065.2 Penaeus monodon
GCAACGAATAAAAAAGCCTTCTCGTGTTCGAAGCTTCACAAGCACTCTCGCAGAGGCTTTGTTTGTGGTGTTCCCTTGCAGCACCCAAAGCCTGTGTCTTACTGTATCGTGTACTGTAATGCACCGCGCAAGAGCCTGCAATTTTGCAATGATTATAGTACTCGGCTGTGGATGTCTCCCTTAGTCGCACTCGATGTGTGCTTCTAATTGCAACTAATTATGGTTTGCTTTCGTACTTGGACATTCCTGTGTGAGCGAGGTATTATCAAGTTACT
>NC_051400.1:2901487-2901829 GCF_015228065.2 Penaeus monodon
CTTTTTTGCGTCTTCTTTTTAATGATTCAGGGTGTGTTACCAACCAGAGGCGCGCACCCTCTACTTCTGCAGTGTTACCACACATCTTCGGGATCATGTTTGGAGGCAGTTTGTTATTCTTGAGGAGTTAGAAACACGCAAAATAATAGCAGTTGATTGATGATGCAAAATGATAACGATAGAAACAATATACATTAGTAATAGTAATTATAATCAAGATCATAAAGTAGACACAAAAATACAGAATTAATACAAAAATACGGTGGTAATAACAAAACAAAACAAAATAATACTGAATGATATGCATGGCAATAATAACAAAGACACAATATACTATCACAG
>NC_051400.1:2901888-2902031 GCF_015228065.2 Penaeus monodon
CGCGTCTCTTAAAATGGCTCTTGAATGCACTAATCCAGTCGGCAGATCAGTGAGAGGACATTAGGAGTTAGGTATGATTGTTACATCACCTGAGGGGGAGGGAGGGAGGGGGGTCGCGTGTTCACTGCAAGGCGAGACGGAGT
>NC_051400.1:2902596-2902706 GCF_015228065.2 Penaeus monodon
ATAAGTATCTTTTGGGTGCATGTTGGCATGACCGATGACCCCTCCCCCCCCTGCCTCCGTTGGCGATAACAGAGAGAAATGTGTCAGAGGAAATATCCGGCCTATTTCGA
>NC_051400.1:2903072-2903348 GCF_015228065.2 Penaeus monodon
TGCGAGTAATTTGGCTTTTGTAAGTCACGCTGGCATTAAATTCTCTGCAATATTTTCATTTCATTAGCCATTGTCCTGGTGATCATGCAACAATGGTCGTCCCGTAGCATGATATCCGTTGAGAACTCATTTGCATTTATCCATTGTCATGCATTATCAACTTGTGCATGTGTGTTATTATGCTTCTTTATAGGAACTAGGGAGGACCAGACCTATTTCGTCCTACGTGTCTTCCCATGATTGAGGGCGGGTGAGCTTGGGGGCGTGGTCTGTGGG
>NC_051400.1:2903676-2903846 GCF_015228065.2 Penaeus monodon
GAATATGGTAATTACGGTGTCACATGTAGGCCTATTTATGCCTTGACGCTTGTGTATATGTTTAAGCTATTGATCTGTCGATTTCCTTTATTTCTTTGCATTTCTCTATTTCTCTCCCTCGCTCTTGCCATATTCCAAACATGTTTGAAACACGTTTGAGTTTCCTCGTG
>NC_051400.1:2903917-2904524 GCF_015228065.2 Penaeus monodon
CCTTTAGGACGATTGGTGTAAAGTAAATTCGATTTTTTGGTTTTGTGTGATTTCAAGAGAACATTTATATATAATTGTATTTTTAAACTATACTTTCTCCGCTTTCTACCTATCTCATCATTATTATTTTTGTCGCAAACGTGTACTTTATTTTCCCAGTCTGTTTGTATCGCATTTTTTCTTTTCTTAGTTATTTTTCCGTCTGTCGATCGATATTTCACTGTGTGCATATCAGTCAGTCAAATCAGTCAAATGAATTTTCTTAAGATAATTTTTTTCTTATGGGAGAGTCACGAGCGTACAAAATAATTGTTCTCAAGGCAAGTTCAATATGGAATAACCTTGTTTTATTTTTTATTTTTTTCCCCCTTATATCTTTTTTTCAGTCGATATATTGCTGCTATGTTAGAAATGAGACTAGTCTTTGAACTTTATTATCATCATATACATCACTAATCTAAAATAAGTTTGAGCTTTCGCCTTTCAACATAACTCAAGATCCGCCTTCATCAGTGTCACTGTAACGCTCGTTTTCTTTTTCGAATTGTCAATAAGAGAAAAGTTCCGTTTTCTGTTGAGTTCTCCCGGCTGGGTCTCTCTCTCTCTC
>NC_051400.1:2904583-2904789 GCF_015228065.2 Penaeus monodon
TTATATCTATATATCTGTGTCTAACTCATTTTTTCTTTCTATCTGGCTGTCCGTTTCTGATATCTATTCTCCCCCTTCCTCTTTTTCTTTCTCACTCGCTACATCGCTTTTATTCTCTTTTTTTCTCTTTAGAGGTTAAGCACGACCCGCGTTGCTTCATCGTTTTGCGATGTAATCGCATGTCTCAATAAACTTGCCGAATCAAA
>NC_051400.1:2905120-2905184 GCF_015228065.2 Penaeus monodon
TTTACTCCCCATCATCGCTCTCTTTTCCCCTGGTTCCCCACTCACCCCCCCCCCTTCTCCGTCT
>NC_051400.1:2905211-2905518 GCF_015228065.2 Penaeus monodon
TGCATCACGTCTCCCCCAATCGCCGCGTCTGCCTGAGAGAGCCTAGTTTCTCATGCACTTATCAATGTTAAGTGTAGTTCGACATTATCGCACTGTATCTAAGCGTAAGACCATGTTAATCCAAGTGCCAGTTCAACGCAAGATTCATTCTCGTAATATATTGCAACGCGCGTTCATTATAGTTCAAAGGTTATGTGTGAAGGTTGATGGTGAACCCTTAAAGATTGTTGAAACGCACTTGTTACCATAGTTATGGATTTATATAATACGAGAGAATTACATTTCATTTATCAGTGATCATGCTACA
>NC_051400.1:2906218-2906483 GCF_015228065.2 Penaeus monodon
ATTCGCATTGCATCTTAAGTTCCATTATATTTTGAATATCATCTCAGCTGCGTCGTTCCAAAACTTGTTGTATCAAATTTCCAAACTTTCCTCAGTATTACTCAAGCGCGTCCCTTTATTCCGCTGTTGCAATTAACATTTAAATTTCCCATAAACGCTTTTATGTCCATGGCGTAAATACGAAAACTACCCGAGCTTTGTACAAACCCACTTATAATCTACGTTTGTATCTTTCTTCATGAATATTCAGATGCATTGAATTGTG
>NC_051400.1:2906671-2906765 GCF_015228065.2 Penaeus monodon
GGCCCTCCCTTTCCCTCCCCCCCTTCCCCCGCCTCTTATTTCGCGTAGTGTGTTTGAGATATTATGTCCAGATCTCTCCAGCGGGTTCCCCTTT
>NC_051400.1:2907278-2907391 GCF_015228065.2 Penaeus monodon
ACTAGCCTGCAATGTTATCACCGCCTAAATTGCTGAATTATTGAGCTACTTCATTACGGCGACAGATCTAAGCATTTATCACTCGAGGAAGGGTCAACATAAAGGGGTTTAGA
>NC_051400.1:2907434-2907903 GCF_015228065.2 Penaeus monodon
TTGTACCCTTAATTTCCCTTATCCCCCCTCCCCTCAGCCTCTTCCTTCACCCCCCTACCCTCTTTCCCCCCCCCCCAACCCCCCACTCAAAGCAGAGGGGAATTTCGATTCCTCCCCCCCTTCAGCTTTCCTCACCCCTGATTCCCCTTCCTCCTTGTCTAACTTCATTCCCGAGCTTAAAGTCCCCATAGGTGATATTTATGATAATGTTCCCCGGGGATTAAAACCTGCTTTCTCGCCTTGTCCTGCGAGAACCCTTCCTCTCATTCTCTCTTATCACTCCTTCTCTCAGCATCATCGTCTCCCTTCCATCGACCATAACGGACTTCATCGCTCTCGTCCTGGTAAGCTCACCCTCTGTCCAAGTATGTGCATGGTCGCCTTCCTCCCGCTTTCTGTAGCGCCAGGCTCCCCGTTTTCTTTGGACTGTAATCGACTGGCGGTATTGTTGATTTTGGGTTTTCGCTCC
>NC_051400.1:2908184-2908377 GCF_015228065.2 Penaeus monodon
TACATACCTATCTTTCTAATATTTTCATCTCAAGTTGTTTCTACCCCTTAATTTGATGTGTATTATTTGCCTTGCTGGTCTGTATATCATGCAGTTACCAGAGGCATTAACTGCATTATGTTTAGTGTATAGAACTGATAACTATTATTACTTTTAAACAGTCATATATTTATAAATCCACTAATCTTTCTGT
>NC_051400.1:2908635-2908911 GCF_015228065.2 Penaeus monodon
GACAGGTAGCTAAACCACATTGTACTGTAATGTGCAAGGGAAGCTGCTACACTTTAGTGAGATTATTCTGTACATTACAGTTATTATCTTGCAACTATGTGCAAAGCATTCTTGAATTGAAGCTCAACATTTAGCCTCAGCTTCACGAAATATGATTTAATCACGACGGTAACCCCGGAAATTATTAAACACAGAACATTAACAAGGGAAACATCCAGCTTATTGAGGTACCGTAAGCATCAGAAACAAGAATTTGAAATCTGAGATAAGTAAGGT
>NC_051400.1:2908941-2909182 GCF_015228065.2 Penaeus monodon
TTGTCGGGACCTAATTACGTGTAGTAAAGATCAGGGGTAAAGAGAGTAATTACGGATAATTACCATAATTGTACCCCACGTGTTCCGGTGTGGTTTAAGACAAAGGTGTTTGACTGAGAGAGAGATTGCGCCTTGATGGCCAGGACTTGTTGCCTGTTTATCTCTCTGAAGACAGCGGAGAGAGGGTATTTTTAACAGCGGAGTTACCCATCCGCGGTGTGGCGTTCCCGTAGAGTTTGTT
>NC_051400.1:2909587-2909660 GCF_015228065.2 Penaeus monodon
AGTATGAATAGGTGCGGTTAGCGTTTGTATCAGATACTATTCATGTTCAGTTGAAACAGAGATGGGCTGATTA
>NC_051400.1:2909872-2910067 GCF_015228065.2 Penaeus monodon
CCTCTTTCCCCTCCCCCCCTCTCTCCCTCTTCCCCTCTTTAACAACCATCATCGATTTCTCAAGCTCTTTCCCCTTTCATCCCATTTTGTCTTTCCCTCTTTCTTCACCCCCCTCCCCCCCCCTCTTTCCAACCCTCGCTTACAAATTATTAATAACGATTCCTGATCTTTGTACTTCATCCTCCATTATCCAAA
>NC_051400.1:2910094-2910289 GCF_015228065.2 Penaeus monodon
GATTATGTAAATTTGTAATTTTGATGGGTAGGCCTAACGCGATTTTGAACATGAAGCGGAATGACTATTGTAAGGAAACTTGATATCAAATTAATCTATTAATCTGCTTATGTTACTTTTTTCTGATGTCGGGAGATTTAAAAGCGAGTTTGTTATTCAACATTAATTTGATGAATTCGAAGATTGAAGCTCGCG
>NC_051400.1:2910409-2910569 GCF_015228065.2 Penaeus monodon
TCGTGTGTTTACTTTTATTTTGTTTATGTACCTTATTTTTACGGGTATCAAAGTAAACTACAGTTATTGCTATAAATTAAGAGAAAAGCAGTAAGCTTGTGCTACGAATTGAGACAAAAAACTAGTGCACTGAATGAAAAAGAGAAGGAGGGGGAGAGGG
>NC_051400.1:2910680-2911192 GCF_015228065.2 Penaeus monodon
TAGTTCTCGAGATTTATGGGAAAAGACAACAAAAAAGTGTCTCTCAGTGAGATACAGTTTATATATAAAAAAAAAACGAAAAAATACAGAAATCAAATAAAAACTGGAACGAGACCAGAAGAAAGTTAAATAAAAGTATGATAGAAATAAAGAATATATAAAATATAAAAACAAAAGAAAAGCTTTAATAAAAGGTCTCAAGGCATTTTCTCGAACGGTTTTGTCTCAACACAAAGTCTCCATCAAGAACACGATCCGCGTTAAAGCGAGACATCGTGTTATATGCAAATATGAATATGTTTGTCCTACTTCTGGGCCATTTTCCTTGCAAGGCAAAAGTTTTAAGAAAAGGAAAAAAAAAAGAGGTGATAAAGAAGAAGAAAAGGCAGCAAGGGTAAGAGAAAATAAAAAAAAGAAAGGAGGGAAAAAGAGATGGTTAAAAAAGCATAAGAAAACTCAGAAAAGGAATAAAAAGAAGTAAAGGCAAAAAATAGTAATATATTTTTTAAGGC
>NC_051400.1:2911450-2911676 GCF_015228065.2 Penaeus monodon
GGCAAATGCATTTTCCTCGGCGCCTGCATCAAAACGCGGGAATCATTCTTATAACGAGTTTCTCCTCTTGGCATTAATGACCGCCTTGATGATGGTTTGTGTCACAGGTTATTTACTGCATCTTATGACGTCATCTTTCTGTCTTGATTCTCGAAGCCGACGTAACGATTCGTCGTGAAATAGGCTGGTTATCCACGACGGTTGGAGTAAGAAGTGGGTTCCGTGG
>NC_051400.1:2911946-2912143 GCF_015228065.2 Penaeus monodon
AGGAACAAAAGACTTAAATCATTTCGAGGGAAAGGCCTCATAAAAAAGGGGGGAGGGGGGGCTAATTAAAATAAAGGCTCGGTAAATCACTTCCCTTCCCCGATGGATGAGGATGTGTGAGTGGACGCTTGTGTCGTTGCGGCTCATGAGTGGAAGCTCATGAGTCGTTGTCTCCGTGTCATGGGCGGGGCTAGTGC
>NC_051400.1:2912295-2912359 GCF_015228065.2 Penaeus monodon
CCTATGCGTTTCCTCTTTCTAATCTTACATGTTTTTTTTCCCGTATTATCTTCAATTTTCTGAT
>NC_051400.1:2912699-2913645 GCF_015228065.2 Penaeus monodon
GCACATGATCAAAGCCGAAAGTGAAACCGAGATTCTTTGATGTGGATTGCTTGGGCGTTAACGGCAAGGCAATTTCCCATCGCTCTTTTAGAATGAAAACTAATTATGAACTTTAGATTCATTCTTGTGGATAAACAGGTTTAGTTGCAGTTTCAGCGTGATAGATCATATGACTAAATTTACATTGTTCCGTCTTCTTTATGAAAAATTCATTAAGGACGTATTTCTTTTTAGGAAAAAAAAAACTATGAACGTCTGCAATATACATGTAAATACATTGGATAACATGGGCGAAACCATATACACTCGCACTAGAGACATGCTAATCTTAATAACCCATTGATTTATAGGGAGTCGTAAATTTGAATCTCCCAACAAATGTCGATACATCTTAAATTGTATTAGTCAAGTTCTCTAATCTGCATTTTGATATTCACGTAAAGTATTTATTCACTTTCCTTTGACTCTAAATCATCTGTATTCAATTATACATGAATAGTTTATGAAATAGCCTGGACGGGCCACGAGCCCCTTATGAAAGATAGTATCATGTCAGAATTTAATCACATCAGAAAACCGGTTTCCCATCTCGACTTAAACATACATTAGATGCATTGCTGAATATTCATGGGCGATAAATCAGTAATGCATCGTGAGATCATAAGGCCAAACGAGATGCAGATTGGGAATACTTCGAATTTCTTGACTCATTATCCCTAGGTAAGTGTGGAACAAAGCGCGCCAGCGGGAAAGCTTGTGATTGGTGGACGGTCTCAGGGTTAGGCTCTTTGGCGGGAAAAGGGGGAAAAAAATCGAATAGAGATTTTAGAATTAATATGTAAATCTAATTAAGATAAAGCTTTGGCTGCTCAATTTGAATGGGCGATTAAGAGAACATGCAAGATTGAATTAGTTCGTATCGGCTGTCCGTTCCGCGTTTGATATC
>NC_051400.1:2913696-2914057 GCF_015228065.2 Penaeus monodon
TCCCTTGAGGTTGTATCATCATGACACTAAGCATTCGTGTTGTTTATATGAAGATAGACATTTGTAGGCCTGTCAGACGCATGGAACCCCAACATACATGATACACACGCCCAGTCTAACACATAAACATCCAAGGTACACAAACGCACACATTTATACATATGCACGGTGCCTGTGCAGGATTAAACCTGTGCCTTTCTTATTTCAATACAACACACTCCGATTAGCATCAAATAAATTCAGTATATCGTATTTATGTAACGATGGAGGTTAGATTAGTGAACAAGGGTTTGGTCGTGTACCAGAATGTTTACGTTTCTGTGATCAAAATCCAAAAATTTTACGTTCTCATCTGAGGCTC
>NC_051400.1:2915689-2915813 GCF_015228065.2 Penaeus monodon
CACTCCGTTTTCTACAACGCTTGACGCGAACGAATTTCCTCAATTCCCTTACTTTAACAAGGAGTGACGCAGCAAACCAACTCGTGTTCTATACTGTTCCTCATTTAAAGTATGTTCTGTCTAC
>NC_051400.1:2915847-2917358 GCF_015228065.2 Penaeus monodon
CGGTGTAATTGCAACACATTTCGGCGGGTTGAACTATTTGTCCGCTATGTTATTGTCAACATGGCTTCCGTAAGTCGGGATATTAAATGTATTTTTTATGACTCTTTAGAGCATGTTTTCGTTTAATTAAGACAGTTCTTATTATGGACAGGATTACCTTGTGCTGTTTGCTCTGTTGGGTAATCCTCATTCTCCTGTCCGCATTCCTGCTAACGATTTGTACTGTCGTTAATGGTCTTTCCTCAGTTATTTTCCTCCGTTAGAAATTATTTTCGTTACTGATAAAATGTTTCCGGGAAGATAGATTCCGTCAGAAGTGAATCAGTGAACAAGAAAATTAATAAACGTCGTATCTTTTAGCAAGCGGTTATCTTCAAAATATACATCAAATGTGAACAAAGTTTTTTTTTTCTGTAAAATAAAATAACACGTAAGCAGATTCACAGATCAAAAAGTTGCGCTGTATCCAGTTCAGGGAAATATTAATGTAGAGTGATGTGTATTGAATATTTTTTTTTTTCAACATTTTGTCAGATGTTATAAACGTCTGACTAAATTTAATTTATCTGCCCGTTATCATTCTTCCCTTTTTGTATTAATTTTAGTATTATCACAGATAAACGATACAGAATGAAGTATGGCCAACGTTTGTGAAAGATTAAAGCCAACGAGGCCTTATTAAGTTTTCTCTCTTTAGATTTATAGCTGGGGAAGTCTGGTGTAAATCTTGGCCGAAACGCGAACATAAATATCTGTCAACTTTTGTACAGCCTCGCTTTATGTATTGAGTTTATTGACACGACTCTTTATCATTTGAAACCTCGAAAACTTTTGAATTGCGTATCGATCCATCATCCTTTATCAAGATGCGATCCGAAAATGGACTGTATTTCTCTCTACGGTAGACTCTATTTTCGTTGATATTTGCTCCATATGATAGATATTTGCAGTATGTAAATAGCGTTCGATTTATAGTCATCTCGAGACTACTGGAAACGGACGAAACCAGTTGAAATTTTCTCCGGGCTTGGGCGCGCGTTACTACTACTCTTCGCATCGCTGACGACGGGAAAAAATCTCGGTTATGGCGTATATTTTGATTTGATTATGTTTAACTTTTTTCAAACTCGGGATTTTATATCCAAATGCAGATGAAGATAAGATCCTTTTGTGTTTTATTATGTCTCGGCAAGGAAATGTTTTCGTTACGAATATTTTGTTGTTATTTTGCGTTTGTATCTTCCCCCCACCTCCCTAGTCGCTAGTGCGGTACGGGTAGTTTGAGTTTGACGTGTATATATAAGTGAGTTAATCAGATTGTATGGATTTGAAGTCCCAGTTTGGGGGCTTATACTTCTCTTCCTCTCTTCCCCTATACCGTTCGTTCGTTCGAGACCTCATCGCAACCGTGTGGAGTTGAACTACACAGTATTGTGATGGAATGGACTCTGCACTGTACAACTGATATCGGAATTCATTGGGAATGTGAGGTGAGTTCCCAAACAACCCAA
>NC_051400.1:2917582-2917690 GCF_015228065.2 Penaeus monodon
AATTCCTCCCCATACTTCCACCCACGTAACCACCGCTGTACTATATCATCTAGTTTACAGTTAGTCTTGTACTTGTATCTACGGGTCTGCTTCCGGAGTGGAAATCGT
>NC_051400.1:2917841-2918386 GCF_015228065.2 Penaeus monodon
GCTAAGGGGGTTGAGGGTGCCACGTAGTTCATTACGGGGATTTTCTCTCCCACGGCAGAGTACTTTTTGGCTCGGTGATTCGGTAGCATTTTAAAAGACGAATGTGTTATTGGATGACATTGCCTGGTTTGACAGCAGGAGAGACAGTGTGTATCTTTTAGCAACAAAATTAAACTGGTTAGTGGTCTTAGGCCTCTCTCGAGCGGTGGTAGAGAGTCGGAAATTGGTCATTATACAATCGTTAGGATGTTACCTGCGGTCGCTGTGTCATTTGTTTGCTTTGGTACATGTAAATTGACATAGCGAGAAACAACATTACCTGCGAATCGAAAAAAATGAATGCTTGATTTTTTTTCTCTTATTTATTAGTTAGATATTCTTTATGCTGAAACGGAGAAAAGGGGTGTGATGCTACTACCCATACATACATATATGTATGTCTTTTTCTATGGATGTTTGTCTTTATTAATATATTCATTTCATCTACTATTCTGCCAGTGAAGCATGAAATATGAAACTCATTTTGAAACCATTTCTTCCTTCAT
>NC_051400.1:2918403-2918853 GCF_015228065.2 Penaeus monodon
CGAAATCCAGATACAACCTCGATTTCCTGGCCCGAAAGTTAACCTCTCTCCCTCTGTACCTTCGTTAACACTTTTCCTAATCTGTTTCTTGCCGCGTAATGGAGACGCCAACACAAAAATACTTTTAAACACCCCCAATTATCCCCCTTTTCTCCTCGTTGACACCTCCAAAGGGCAGGTACCAATCTGCTTGGCCTGTCCAGGGCGTTGACAGAGGCGTCCTTGCTATTCCCTTTATCTATATGGAACTATGATAGCCTTTAGCTTATTCCATTTATATGCTAATTTGTTGCAGGATCTATCTACCTTGTTATCTCAGGCAAGTTTTTACCCCGCGGGACTCGCGAATTCGCTAATTGAGATATATTCTGTTCTGAACGGTGTTTGATGTTGTGTTTTAGCTCGGCAGATGTTGGCTGTTATGGCGGTTGATTGCAGGAGACGGTTCTA
>NC_051400.1:2918942-2919302 GCF_015228065.2 Penaeus monodon
ACGTTCAATCTAGATCTGGCGACAAAAAACAACAACAATTATATAGATTATGGATATAATACATCCCCAGTGCCGGATCTATGGTGAACACTTCCATTTCAGAAAAAAAAGTAATGAATAGTGCAGATGCATTAAACGATATGATTGTGAAATCGATGATTTGAATAGTCATGACTGTTTGCAGATGAGATATATATATGTACACAAACATCCGTGCATTAATTTCAATATGCGTTCCGATTTGAGATATTCTGTAGCAAGAAGAGAAATTTTCAAAGAGTGGCATACTACTCAACAAAAGCAGATTTCCATCATATTGTGCAACATGAGCTTGAAGGAAACTGGTGAAATACTGTGGGC
>NC_051400.1:2919716-2920343 GCF_015228065.2 Penaeus monodon
CCGTTGCTTTTCGTTCGTCCGTCCCTTTAATTATCGTTCATGCTTTACATCTAGCTTTCGCTTGCTAGTCGATCCACTCTTCCATTCCCTCTCCGTTCTTCACTTCCTTCAGCCATCATCTTGAATCGTCGGTCGTTCCTTATTCCGCCGTGCGTTTGCGTCGTCCGATTCCCTGCGTGATTCGAACGGAGGCGAACAAAAAAGACGATTCGGACGAGCGTTTTAAAAATCTGTGTCACACGTGTTGTGCTTCCCAGTATCATTCGATCATTCAGCGCTACTAATGAAAATTAAATATGAATGCAGATTAAATATAAGTGTGTTTATACTGCCAAATCATTATTTATCCTTTTTATTCAATGTTAGTTTCAGAACGGGAGTTGAATGAACGCTGTTATAACGGTCTTTGTTAATTCTAGTTAATCACAATTGGACAGGGTTTTCAAATACGCTCGTTCATCCAGTCAGCTTTGCAATGATGGGCGATTTTTGGAATTGCGATATTTATGTCTCATAAAAGGGATAACCCTGGAGCTATGGATTCCCAATGTCGGGATACTCTCGTCAATTAATTGTCTCTTTTAATATTACTGTGATGACAGAGAGGGGAATTTACGTGTGTACATT
>NC_051400.1:2920378-2920468 GCF_015228065.2 Penaeus monodon
GGGGGGATGGGGGATTGTATTCGTGCTTTCAATTACTTTCGGCATGTATAGATTTCGTATGTTACGTATACAAACTGAAGTCCTTTCTTG
>NC_051400.1:2920487-2920760 GCF_015228065.2 Penaeus monodon
GATAGGTTGGGCTTGTATCATGAGCTCCGTCGGTGAGCCTGTGTGTTCATCTGTGTTCAGTGGCATGATGAACACCGAAATTTTTTGTTCACGGGTTTTCTACAGCAAGCATTTGTATGGGACTTTTTCGGGTATGAATAACTGGCGCAGTTGCAAGAGAATCTGTCTCTTTATGTAGCTTTGCAAAAGTATATGAGTCTTTTCTCTCTCGCAGCGGACGGAGGGAAGTGGATTAGCAAATGAAGCTTGCCTCGGCCTCTACACGTTCACTTG
>NC_051400.1:2920997-2921122 GCF_015228065.2 Penaeus monodon
TTAATCGTATGTAGTTAAAATGTATATGCATATGGACGCTTAGCAGGTGAGACGAAATGAATGATCGGAGAGAGAGATTCGTTAACATTTTATATATAAACACGTGTGTCCGCTTTCACGATAAT
>NC_051400.1:2921200-2921469 GCF_015228065.2 Penaeus monodon
CGGCGAGAAATTCGGCTGCATAAGGTTCCTCATAATTAGAGATATGCGTCATCCTAATCAAAGGCTCATGAAAGGGTTCGCCCGGCTTTTATTATGTTCCATTAACGATCAAAAGAGTATTACTCCTCCTGCCGTAAGAAACGAAAATCCCCCAGAAGTAAATCGGTAAAGCATAATAAAGGTTCTAGGAGCTCGTGGAAGATATTTTGGAATTTTTTTTAAAAAAGCGAAAAAAGTTCCAAATTTGGGATTTCCGAAGCGCTTTCGTG
>NC_051400.1:2921717-2921844 GCF_015228065.2 Penaeus monodon
CCTTCTGTGTATGTGCGTGTTCTCTATTTATTTCAGGTTTCGTAATTTGTATTTTCTCCTTTTGTTGTTTTTTTATTCTTCTTCTCTCTGTGTATCATCTGTGTTTTCACCATTTTACCTCCATTCA
>NC_051400.1:2922097-2922469 GCF_015228065.2 Penaeus monodon
TGAATGAGCAAGTCCAGGATTGTCTATAATTTTCTTCCTTTTGGCAGAAAATACGAACCAGATCCGCCAAGTGATTGCAGTTAAATGTCATGTATCGTAAAATAGTGCGATTTACCGATATAGATATCGCATATTGGATATAACATATGCCTCGCGTTCCGTATAGCTTTTACAGCAGATGAATTGGAGTGTTTATATAGACATGTATAGGTGATGGGTACACTGGGTTGCCGATTGGTCCAGAGTGGGAAAACGGTTTTGTAACTTTAAGTCAGCGATATCGGGGGACAATTGTGTTCATGGAGATAAAGATGTCTCGTTTCGTCCTACAAAGCTCTTGGAGTTTCTTGGTGCGTGAGGGATGGCCAATAA
>NC_051400.1:2923392-2923683 GCF_015228065.2 Penaeus monodon
TTTATTGTAAACAATTAAAAGGATTTCGAATTAAAAATATATACAATCTTACCGATGTTTATATCGTGTTTTTTTTATTCAATCATTTTTTTATTCAATCAATTTCAACATCGACTTTTATCTTCCACTCCTCCCCCCCACACCCCGCTCCGGCCGTACCCCCCCCCCCTCTCTCTCTCTCTCCATCCAAAAACATCATTACAAACGAAAGAGAGAGAGAGAAAAAAAAAAAGACAAATCTAACTTTTCACGACGGATATGAAATCAGTCCCTTTACAACACATACAAAAA
>NC_051400.1:2923765-2924008 GCF_015228065.2 Penaeus monodon
ACATATGAGTCGAGGGGAAAAAATCAATCCCACAGCATCCTGGCTCCTCTTAGAACCCGGCTCTGTACATAACGCAGGCATGTTAACAAATGCAGTATTTGTGTATCATGTGCCTTATGCGTTGCCGTCGTTCAGTCGTGTAGATAACTGTTAAGACTACGTTTCGTAATTCTAACTCTATATGGTGTGTTGTTAGATTTAGTTTATACGGAAACGGCACTCACTATACACACGAACACACAC
>NC_051400.1:2924995-2925261 GCF_015228065.2 Penaeus monodon
TTTGCTAACAACTGATGAAATCCGTCAGGTACGACATTGCCACGGCTCTCCATGTGCCAACAGCACTATCGTCACTGTATGTGTGTCACTGCCCCCCCCCCCCTCACAGTAATCATATGCAGGATCCTCGCCCGCCCATAAATACAAGACCCGCATTTGCCTTCATCTTAAGCTTTAATCCGACTAAAAGCAAGTGGACGGTTAATGTAAAGAAGTTATACATGGGGTATTGGCATCGCGGAGTGAAAAATGGGAGGTGGTATGAT
>NC_051400.1:2925375-2925508 GCF_015228065.2 Penaeus monodon
TGTTCGAAGATGATGGTGTGTCTTCTGGGTTTTCTTGTTTGCGTGTCTGGCCGAGCTATATCTGTGGGGGGTGGGGGGGGATGCCTGATTTCTTTCTGTGTGGATTCAGAAGTTGTTCGTGTGTTCAGCGTTG
>NC_051400.1:2926793-2926976 GCF_015228065.2 Penaeus monodon
CCACCGTCGGATATACTTACTGGACGAAAGCTCATGTTCTACAGGAGCGAATATATGTGAATCCCATGCAGATTAAAACTAATTTGCTCTCACAGCAACACCGCCAGCAACCATTTCAATCCGCGCTGCAAACGCTCTCTCACGGAGCCCAAGAAATCCATAATATAAAAAAGGGGAACGAGG
>NC_051400.1:2927021-2927918 GCF_015228065.2 Penaeus monodon
TTGCGACAGAAACTTCCATGAGCTGTTGACGGTAGTGTTGCCTAATGCCGTTATTTTGTCAACAATTTCGCGTAGAATTGGCTTTGGCATTCCGGCTGCGCTTTGTTGTTAGCGTTATTCAATAACTGTAGATAATGAAGGGTTTCGATGAACAATATGAAGAGGAGGAGGAAGGGATAAGAGGGGAGGGGAGGAAGCCTTCGGGGGTGGAGAGGGGAAAGGAGGAGGAAGGGGAGAGGGGAAGGGAGGAGGAAGGGGGAGAGGGGAAGGGAGGAGGAAGAGTGAGAGGGGAAGGGAGGAGGAAGGGGGAGAGGGGAAGGGAGGAGGAAGAGTGAGAGGGGAAGGGAGGAGGACTTAGAGATAGAAAGGAATGGTGGAAGAGAAATGGAGGAGAGAGTGGGGGGGAGTTGGGGGAGGGAAGGAGAAGGAATAGGGGAGAGAGGAGGGTGGGATTGGGAGAGGGATGTAGAGTGAAGGAACAATGGAGAAAGGTGAAGAACGAGGGTGAGGAATAGAAAACAGAAGCAGGGGGCGGAGAGGACGATAGGGAAATGAGGGAAAGGGGAGGGAAGAGAACGATTGAGAAACGAGGGAGAGAGAAGAGAAGAGAACGATTGAGAAAGAGAGTGGGGAGGAGGGACGTGAAAAAGCGGGCAGACTGATTTTATTCTATTATATAATACGGTATCCCATAGACCATTTTGAATAGAGGGATGCTACTTGGTCCTTGGTCTTTGTTGTTTCAGGACGAAATATGAGGGCGGGAGTATCTTCTAGTATTATTGCTCGTACTCTCTTTCTCTTCCCCTTTGTGTGTCCGTGGAACTTTCGCGAAGGTTTTTGAGTACGTGCGGTACGACTTACGGTCTAGGGACGGGGGTGAAATGTCTTAATAAC
>NC_051400.1:2928223-2929172 GCF_015228065.2 Penaeus monodon
CTCAACGTAAAACCTATTAAACGGGGAAAAAACAAAGGGCAATTTTTTCCCACTGCGTTTTCATAAGAGTATCTTGAAATCTCACAATAATTTTCCCCGCCATCTGATTATGATTTCCCAGAATTCAGTGTTGCTTAGGCCAGTGGAGAGAACTAAACTTATTACATGATGTGAAACGTGTAAAGCTCCAATCCTCTCCGGGCAGGGCACCTTTAATATGAATAATGACAAAGCTTTTGGAAACTTCTTCAATAAGGGACGCTAGGAATCCTTTCATATCGGAACAAAACATGTATTTTAATGTTTTCAGTGTGTCTTTCATCTTTTCCCCCTTAAAAAGCCTTTTAACTCCTCATACGTACACCGAAACTTATCGTTCGCCGTGTCTCTGGGCTTCGGTCGGTGTTGCCATCCCGGGGCGCTCCGCTTTATTAATGGAAAAGAGACCTTTTGTTTTGCTCGGGATTAATGTGTACGAGAACTCAATTACGACTGTGTTGAAATGCAATATTTGAAGCAAATATTTACCTCGGAAATCGTTTTGATAAGTGATAGAGTGTATGTGACTCGGGCGCTGTGAAACTCGTACGGGTGGTAATACTCGCAGCGAGGTTGGGCGGCCACGCGGCGAAGATATCTGGGAACGGACGGATCCAGGAGGGCTAAGACCCTTAAGAAAACATTCCATTTTGGCGAAAACGTATACTGACTGACATGGATTTTTTTGTCTTTTGATAATAAAATGCCATTTCTCGAGTCAAAGGAACTAGCTAATGTAATAAGGAGAAGGGCACTATCGTGAATAATCGTGAATAACCTGGATATCAGCCAGTTCAAAGGGCTCGGTGATTAAGTTGGCCCACGGTAAAGGGAACTAATATACAGTTAACATACTGATTACGACTGTGGAGGCGGAGGATGTATGAGTCTGTATAGATTGGCGTTGTAT
>NC_051400.1:2930236-2930351 GCF_015228065.2 Penaeus monodon
TTAGACATGTGTGCATGAAAATAAAACGAGCACGCCTGCGCACACACATGGATGTCAAGTCATGGTTACGATTTCCCCCATGACGGAATGCCTTTGGTTGTGATTTCGCCGTGTT
>NC_051400.1:2930865-2931205 GCF_015228065.2 Penaeus monodon
CTGAGTAAGCTGCTGTATTTTTAACCACCATATTTCTTGATCTCCCAAAGACCAATCTCGCATATAGATGCATAACCTCATCACTCCCATCGCATATGGACGCGGTTGCCCATAGCCACGTAGCGAATGATAGACAAGACCTCGTAAACATACCCATAGTGTTGTAATTTGGTTGACTTACCCTTGCCTAACATCCGGACGACACACGCTGACGGCGATAACGTCATCCAGCCGTAGGACATTCGGATCTATAACGCATGGCTAATACAGATCCATTTCAGCGGCTTTCGAAGACGGACGCGCCGACAGAATCGCCTCCTCGAACGATGGCTGAGGAACC
>NC_051400.1:2931246-2931730 GCF_015228065.2 Penaeus monodon
ATTCCGCGCAGGGTCGTAACGGCTAATCTTTAAGAGTCGTGCCGGATCTTCGCTATGGCGTCGGAGGCTCCCACTCGATCGCGTTCTTGTTGTCTGACGGAGAGGGAGTGCGTGGTACTTGTCACGGTTTAGTCACGGCGTTGTCACGGCGTTGTCACGGCGTTGTCACGGGGATTGTGGGAAGTTCATAGGTCCGGAGCTGCGTCACGGGACATTCGAAGAAAAAAGAATGTATATATGGTAACACATACATACTGATAACGAATCATGCAGCTTCACCGGTAGGGGGAAAAAAAGAGGTGTTTGGTCTCTGAGGCTCAGTTCACCCAGGACAGATTTGGTAGGCCTAGGGAGAAGTGCCTAATGAATAGTCGATATCGGAGGAGATATATGGGCGGGCTTTTCCCTCTGTGATGAATATTTAATTGCGTTTCCTCGCACGGCAGTCCTAGGAATCATCTATCGGCTGTGGTGATGCGGTAAA
>NC_051400.1:2932509-2932725 GCF_015228065.2 Penaeus monodon
CTAACACACATACACAACACTCCATCACGACCTAAACTGTATCAACAAATTACCGTATAAAACACCTTTTACATTGCTTCTTAATTGAGAATTTCCTACTTTCCCGCGAGTATTGTTTAAAGTTTGAGGAAGATTAAGAAGTTAGGGGGTTGCTTGCCCCCCCCCTCCAAGTAATTCACCTCCCTCATTTGGGCGGCGCTGCCGGGGTCATTAATA
>NC_051400.1:2933342-2933524 GCF_015228065.2 Penaeus monodon
ATTTTTATTCCTCTTCATTCCATTAAGAATCTAATATCTTCCATTGTTTCATCTCCTCCCTCTCCCTCTGTCACCATCAATTCATTTATTCTTTCTCGCCAGTTTCCTTCGCCTTCCTCCATCATCTTCCCTCCGAGAATCCTCTTCCCACCTCTTCCCCTCGGCCGCCTCTCTCCCCTCAT
>NC_051400.1:2933567-2934212 GCF_015228065.2 Penaeus monodon
GCCCGGGCTCTTGTAAACCACTTAGGACGCTTAATTACCGTCTTAATCCCGTCTTAATTTATACATGATACTTGGCTTCACCGGATCGTTTAGGGGTCGGCCTTTTTTTCGTGCGAGCTAATTGGAGAGTTAGATTTTTCCCTCTTTTGAGGACATGAGGGGACACAAAATGATTGTTTGTTAGGATTTCTGAGAAGGGTAAGGGAGGGTGGAAGAGGTATTTGCCGTGTTGTTGATACTTTTGCGTTTCGCGTACTTCATCTGTTTGTTGGCGGGAGTTTTTTTTCCGCGCGCGCCTCTTCCTCTGTTTGTTGGCGCGGTTTTTTCCCTCCTCGTCCGATTCGCTGGATTCCATACCTGAAGTCCTTTTTTTTATATTTGTTCTGCAATGCATCAAGTGGTCTCTTGATGATTGTGGTGCAAATACGAGAAACGAGACTGTGGTTACGAGAGGTGAAAAATGCCGTGTGTACCAATTGTTTCTTTCATGTGGGGGTGAAAATTTCTAGGAGCGCTGTTTTATCAAGTGGCAAGGTGGATGGAAGGGCCTTTGTTGTTTTATAATCAGGATCTTTTACGATTAGACGATTCTTTAGCTGTGGGAGGATTAATCTGGAGAATGACTACAGGGCTATTATTCGTCGC
>NC_051400.1:2934247-2934360 GCF_015228065.2 Penaeus monodon
CCACGAAATTATATCGTTTGAATGGTTAAAGAATTTGTAAATGTCGGAGTAATTGGATCCAACCATTTATCTCCATTATACATATTCATGTTGAGAGCAATCCAACTTTTCCC
>NC_051400.1:2934389-2935540 GCF_015228065.2 Penaeus monodon
ATCCAAGTCTGGAATTGGAGTTTCTCAGATTTGATATTCCAAAAGTTGCTATAGTTTCTTTCTCAACATATTACCGTACACTAATGGATATTTAAACTTTGGTTTTTATGCAAAGCCTTGTGCTGGAAAGTTTTCTAAGTTGCCTCGACTACTTAAAAAGGCTTTGTAGGTAAGCCTGGGTGCTTCCCGCATTTCAGCATTGGAAGAAGAACAGCCAAGATGAACGAGCGGCTGCCCAGGTAGGTTTTCCCCTTCGTCAGGTAGGTTTTCCCCTTCGTCAGGTAGGTTCTTGCCTGCGCCGGGGAGGTGCTGAAGGCCAGGTGTGATTCTAGGGTTCTCTGCGTCGGCGGAATGGTTTGCTTGGGAACGTTGTTAGGTTGTTGTGGTAGTTGTTAGGTTGCTATGGTAGTTGTTAGGTTGATATGGTAGTTGTTAGGTTGCTATGGTAGTTGTTAGGTTGCTATGGTAGTTGTTAGGTTGCTATGGTAGTTGTTAGGTTGCTATGGTAGTTGTTAGGTTGTTATGGTAGTTGTTAGGTTGCTATGGTAGTTGTTAGTTATGGCAGCTGTTAGGTTATGGTAGTTGTTAGGTTGTTATGGTGTTTTTCGGTTGTTATGGTAGTTAGGTATTGGCAGCTGTTAGGTTGCTATGGTAGTTGTTAGGTTTTTATGGTAGTTGTTAGGTTGCTGTATACGTCGTTTTTGTGTCAATGTCTTCGGGAATGTAAATAAAGAGCTTTTTTGAGGGGGGGGGCTAATAATTTTGTTCCATTTTAATTATTATAATTGGTTTGGCTTGTGACCGAATTTTGGAAAGCGGTTGCGTTTGGTTGGTAACTTTTCGTATTTTCTCTCGATATCTCTTGTATGTCGTCGACACTTTGTGCAGATAACTCTCCTTTTTTTGCTCTTTACTTGTAAAAAAACAAAGATAGATTCTGCCTTCCTCCTGGGGGAGAGAGGGTAAGTATTGTCTCTAAAATTGAGTTAGAAAGCATTAAAGTACAAAAGAGCAGAGGAATAGCTTGTAAAGACTAATCATAGGAAAAGCGGATTTCATACGAAATTGATTTTTTTTTAAACATTTCAAAGAAGATGGTTAGCACAGAGGAGCAAAACACCGAAAGAGCGAAAGTCACTTTATGTGAGGTG
>NC_051400.1:2935568-2935826 GCF_015228065.2 Penaeus monodon
GACACACGATTTGCATATCAATCAAGTTGTAAAGATTTTGCCTTCTTTGACAGCTCGAGTTTTATGACATGTTTGGACCCGAGGCTTTCGTCAGAGAGGGAAAAAATGAAGAGAAGTAATGACGCATGAGAGGTTTTGCCAAGGTTTATTGGGATAAATTGTTTTGGCGTTATATTTGTTTACACTTTTAGAACAGCACCTTCGTTGTAAATAGCTTCGTAAACTGCAGTGTCTTGGGTTCGTTTTGCTTCCCGTCAT
>NC_051400.1:2935975-2936499 GCF_015228065.2 Penaeus monodon
TGAAGGCCTTCCCACGTACTCACCAACATTCTTATATTTTATTACGTATTACTATTCTCCCTTACCCTCTTTATCCTTTCATGTCCTCATTTTCCCTTCTACTATTTCCCCTTCCTCGTCCCCCCTTATTCTCCACTATTTTCTCTATCCCCCTTTATCATCTTATATCCTTCCTTGACTATTTGTACCCCTCTGGTTACCTTGTCATGTTCTCCCATATTCCCATTCTCATTTTTTTTATAAACCACTCATCGTACTCTCTTCTACCTTTCCATATCCCTCTTTATCCCTCTCTTCATATCCCTTACCCTCCTATTTCTCCTTCCACACCCTTTTCCTCTCTCCCGCTTCCCATATCCTCCCTTATCCTTTCCTCGCTTCCCATTTCCGTCCTTATCCTCTCTCCCACCTCCCATATTCTCCCGACGCTCATATCCTCCCTTATCCTCTCTCTTCTCCCATTTCTCCCATATCCTCTCTCCCGCTTCCCAAATCCTCCCTTATCCTCTCTCCCGTCTCCCACA
>NC_051400.1:2936555-2936883 GCF_015228065.2 Penaeus monodon
CTCAGCCTCATTGCAATTTCCTCCACCTTGAGAAAGTGGAATAATTATTTTTTCAGGTGTGGTGGTTGGGGGACCGTTTGATTCTTCCTGGAATGTGAAATGATTGACTCGGATTTTCCATTTCCTGTCGCAGCTGTCAAATTTCCCCCAATCTGAAGAGTTTCCTCCCTCAGGCTCAGGCTCCTGCGGGACTTCGCCTTTACCTGTCTGCCGCGTTTCTTCGTCGTGTCCTCGGAGGCTCCTCGGAGGCTGCGGGAGGCGCTCGGATGCTGCGCCTCCGTCGCTTTTCTGGCGCTGCCTGCGGGGGTCTCCGCCTGGCGCAGGGGTC
>NC_051400.1:2937417-2937744 GCF_015228065.2 Penaeus monodon
AACCACCCACCTCCTCGACCCACCTCCCCGACCCGGCTCCCCGACCCGCCTCCCCGACCCACCTCCCGACCCACTGCACAGTAGAAACACCGAGACAATCTCTTTGTGGAGGTTCTCCGCCGTCCCATACAGCGAGTCAAAGCGAACGAGGCCCCGAATCAAACCCTGACATTTGGAGGAATTGTCAGCATCTCTCCCTTAGCCAGAGCTGGATGCTGGGCGGTTGTAGCGTGGATCTTCGGAGGCTTTGTCGAGAGAATGAGAAAAAAAAAATAGGGGAACATGAGATGAAAGCTTGATAAAGATCGGGGTAGAGGATGGGCGTGG
>NC_051400.1:2937921-2938277 GCF_015228065.2 Penaeus monodon
AACCATTACTGAAAACGTACCCTAAGTCACGGCCTTTAGTCCCGATCAAGCGTCGTGATGAACATGTTAGGGAAGTCCGCGAACACGCTGCAAAGAAAACGTTGCATCGAGCTCCATTTCAACGTGTACTGCGTGTGACTTCCGAAGACAACGACCGTGTCCAGGAAAGAAGTGAATCCCTGCATCTTACGCAAAGGAAGAGGGGATTGCTTGCACATTCATCCCCCAGTCGACACGAAAGCAACTGGCCCTCTCCAAAAGTCACCAAGTCACAGGCTCGACACGCCCATACACACGGCGTCGGCGCTGAGGCCACACCTCTTTTGGACTGAATAAACGTGATCGACGCTAAGATA
>NC_051400.1:2938313-2938410 GCF_015228065.2 Penaeus monodon
CACTGTTGTTGCGTATTCTATCTTGCCTTTTGACATGCAGTCAGGTTGAATATCAGGCAGGGAGGGAAAGGATTTGGGAGTTGGGGTGAGCGGGAGG
>NC_051400.1:2938602-2938888 GCF_015228065.2 Penaeus monodon
AAAAACAGATATGCAGTAAATAGTAGAGCACAATAGTGATACATATTTAAGAATACAATGAACCACATTGGCAAGGAAGAGAGGCAAAGGAAGACGATGAAACAGCGAATGAAAGGAGGACGAGAGACAGGCAGACAGACCGAGTGGAAAATAGATATCGACAGTGATCGAGAGAGAGAGAGAGAGAGAGTGAGAGAAGGAAAGGAGACAGACGAACAAACGAAGAGAAAACGGCGGAAACAGTGAGAGTGAGAGAGAGAGAGATTGGGAAGCGAGGGACAGGCGA
>NC_051400.1:2938913-2939107 GCF_015228065.2 Penaeus monodon
GCGATAGAGAGGATGTGTTTGAGGTAGTGAGCGAGAGAGCATTGTAGTATTGGAGACGTTGGTCTTCGTGATGCCGCCGCCCACAACATCCCCTTTAACGACAGTATTGTACTGTGCGGCGGAGTTCAATTTGAGATGTAATTTAGAAAGTTAAATTGGGATGAGTGAACCGATTTTCTGCCATACCGATGATT
>NC_051400.1:2939374-2939505 GCF_015228065.2 Penaeus monodon
CCGCGAACGTCGCCATCGGTGCGGCACATTTCGTTCTTGTTTCTTTTTTTAGACTTTCAATTACGACGATCATTGTTGTTGTCTTTGTTTAAATTGGAAACGACTAAGGAATTATTGTTAGCATTATTCAA
>NC_051400.1:2939897-2940212 GCF_015228065.2 Penaeus monodon
ACTGTCCATGGGCATTTGGCAGAAAGTTCGTAAGAAATTTTGCAATGTCAAAGAAAAGAAACACGTGGCCAGGTATGTCCGTATTGTTTTGAGGACTACATAGAGTGCCTTTCTTAAGTTGATAGATATCTTGCATGTCTATTTTTTCAGATCAGAAATGCATCAATAACTGAACTGATACGATTATATAGGAATTTTTCCTCGTTTTCTTTGAGACATGTCCGCACCGTCATTTCACAAATATCAAGTCATGATAGGGTGTAGAGCATGTCTCGTTCTTAGTCTCGCTAAGTCCTATCAGTTCACTTGTCTGTG
>NC_051400.1:2940234-2941141 GCF_015228065.2 Penaeus monodon
ATAGAAGGGTAGACTGACATTACAGAATAACGAAGGAGGTAGTGTAGACCTTCAGGCTCTGTCTCAATAGGTAGTAAAACAGGAATCATGCCGTAAATGATGTATTGAGAGTTCTTAGGAGCTCGCGAGAGTACTGATAGGCAGGTATGCAATCACAACTAATGGCAGCATCTTCAGTAATCGCAGGTCCTGTCAGAAATACGGTCACAGCCAGTCATAGGAAGACAGCTCCAACACGACTACCCAGAAGTGAGTGGTAACAGTCTACCCACTGACGGTCATTATCATAAACAACAGAAGCGGTAAACTAACCACGCCACAGGTTTTAAAAAAATGACTTTCAAGAATAAGAAATAGTTTTGCCACCTGCTTAGAATAGCAACACTGCAGCCGCTTGCTTGAAGGTATGATGAGGTCACAACACTGTCATCAGCAAGTTCATGTATAGTATAACCTTCAAAGCCATTGACAGATTCCCGGTCCCTTTCCACAAGCCATAGAAGCACAGCAGTACAAGAGCCACAACACAACCGACGTCAGAAACACAGCCACAACACAACCGACGTCAGAAACACAGCCACAACAAAATCGACGTCAGAAACACAGCCATAACAGCCGACGTCAGAAACAGATTCAACACAACCGACGTCAGAAACACAGCCACAACACAACCGACGCCAGAAACACAGCCACAACACAACCGACGTCAGAAACAGTCACAACATGGCCGACGTCAGAAACACAGCCACAACACACCAGCAACACGGCCAGAGTCAGCCGACGAAAAAATCTTTAATATGGCACAGCAGATACTCTGTCTCGCTTTCAAAACAGAATGGAATCAAACTCCTTTAAACTTTCCTCATTTCCGCGATAAAAGATGAAATAGCCCAGCCAAGGCGTAGAA
>NC_051400.1:2941182-2941270 GCF_015228065.2 Penaeus monodon
TCCACGTCTTTTGCCTTTCACTGTTCGTTTCATCTTTTGTTAACGTTTAACATTTGCGAAAAGGAGGCGCTTGCTCACAGGCGCACTT
>NC_051400.1:2941360-2941694 GCF_015228065.2 Penaeus monodon
TTACATCAGAATGTACGTATTCTTAAATTTCCTCCTTACACTTGTATTTGCAGAAGCATGATTCGCATTATAACACAACTGCAGAGCACACGGGAACTTTCGAATCAATGTTGATCCAGCGTTTTGTTGTTCTTTTAGAAGTTGCCGCGGAATTAGCGCATTGTAAGTGCATTTTTGAGCAACCAAAGGGACCCGAAGTCACACACACAGCGGCCGTAACTTATTCATCTCGCCTAAGCCCGAAAGGTATAGAAAGGGAGTTGATAATTACATTAGCTTGATTATGAGCGTGAAAGTAAATAGTTGAGAGGATGAAAGTGGTGTATTTAACAGT
>NC_051400.1:2941756-2942205 GCF_015228065.2 Penaeus monodon
GTAGCGAAACTTTATCTGGTTTAACGTTGCAAAAGTTTGCTTACGTCCCAACAGCGCAAACTATTTAATTTGTAGCTTTCGTATTGTATAACCCGGTTGTAATGAATTTTGTTGGTACCGTTGACTTTAATTGAATGTAATCTAGTGAATGTGTATGTGTGTGTGTATTTATTCATTTATTTTTTTCTGTCTTTCACTGCTTTCCGTTATTAATTTGCTTTACATTTTTTTTAATGGGTGGATGTAACTTTGCCGTTTGTTTTAGATTGATTTTGTGATTGTCCGATTAAGAACCGGTCTTTTTGGTAAATTGTAATTTTTATGCAGTTCATTTTTTAAAACTTTTTTGTTGTCGTTCAGAGGACTTTAAATGTATTTTCAGATGTAATTTGCCGTGTTGTGTTGCTCGAATATAAAGTACAAAAATATTAAGTATGTTTCACAAAGTT
>NC_051400.1:2942348-2942796 GCF_015228065.2 Penaeus monodon
CTCTCTCTCTGTGCGCAGACGTACGTATGTAATGCATGTGTTTTCAAGACATACCACCTTTCCTAAACAATCGCGAAGGTGTATGAAAAATTAGAGAAAACATGTCAAAGGCCGCAGAATGGCTCGGCGACACCCTGTGATAAATAGAAGTTATAATAACAGCCCTGCGTCCGAAGCCGTCAGTGTTTCGTGACTGTCAAAATACAGGGTTCTGACATACCGCCTTTTCACTTGATCTGATGTCATATATCTCGCTGAAAGGTACTTATTTGTGACTTTAGAACGAAAACACTTGGATGTGCGAGTTGAGAGGGGAGTTTTCATGGCTCGGTGGTAATCGTCATTAGTGGTGGTAATGTTTCTCGTGATGTAAACATTTCTGAGAGATGTGCTGTATATTGTTGTGGTTAGTCATTGATGTCTCGCGAATGTTGCCATTTTGATTAAC
>NC_051400.1:2943034-2943209 GCF_015228065.2 Penaeus monodon
CCGGAGAAGAAAAGGCGCATACGAGTTTTCAGATGAGACGATTACGTAAAATGTATCTTTTAAAAAGTTTCCCCTAAATTTTAAAAGGGATGGAAAAAAGTTTGTGAGGTGCTAGACTCGACAGCAGCCGAGCACGTGGGAGTTGCCGAGTCTCTCCACGGCAACCGAGCGTCGG
>NC_051400.1:2943726-2944052 GCF_015228065.2 Penaeus monodon
ATTTTTCTGTTGGTCTTCATTGTCTCTCTTCATTTTTTGTCGATTCTCTTTGTTTGTTGCATTTTTTTATTCATATTTATATATTTCCCTTCCCTTTTCTTTTTCCTTTTGAAATCATTACCACATCCTCCTCTTTCTCTTTCATATTTTTTTCCTTTTTTTTATCGTTATTCTTCTGGCCCATGTTGAAATTTTTGCATGCTGGGTTTGCTGTATTATCATGAACATCATGAGGAAGTTGAATGAATATTGTGAAATATTTCAGTGCTTAATAAATACCCGTTTCTAATTAAGTGGATATGTGCCTATCATAACCGTCCATTTGA
>NC_051400.1:2944678-2945147 GCF_015228065.2 Penaeus monodon
TGTATTTTTACGAATTCTAGTATTGATTCCCCCATCTCTTGCCTCCCCATCCTGCCCCTGCTTAGTGCGTTCAAGTTGGGTATGAGGTAGTCAGAATGGTGTAAGCGAAGCACATATCATACAACAAACTTACAAGACGGGTGAGCGCCTTGGAAGAATGGCCGAAGCAACGCAGGCCTCCAGTGGGGGGTCCTTGACTCTTATGGCATATTGGCTTAAGGTCGATTTTGGGCGATCTCCGGAGGAAGGGAGGTTAGGACCGCGAGGAGGGTTTCCAGTTGGTATTTGATGGATAAATATTGCCTCCTTACCGGCTTTAGTGCGATGAAGAAAGAGACGGGAATTTTTGGAAAGGAAAGGATAGACTTGTCGCTACTCACTATCGCGCTGTTCCGTTCCTTCTGCTCTTCTTTCTTTCGCTTAAACGGTTTTTGTCTCTTTCCCGCTTTTTTCCCTTTCCACCCGTTTC
>NC_051400.1:2945246-2945477 GCF_015228065.2 Penaeus monodon
ATACACATTTTAATATCCTTTTGCCCCATTCAGCTCGAATATTTGAATTCCATTCCCTTCAGTTCTCAGACCTTCCGTGCGATTCGGTTTCCTCATTTTCTATCCCGTTCTCTTCCGTTTTCTATCACGTTCTGTTCTGATGTGTCGTGATGGCTTTAGTCAGCTGCTTCCATAGGACGACTTTGATCCACGAATGAGTGTTCGTGTGTTCGAATAAGTGATTTTGTACTT
>NC_051400.1:2945580-2946276 GCF_015228065.2 Penaeus monodon
TTGCATGAGTATATATGCGATTGCTCGTGTGTCTGTACGTGCGTACGTGCGAGAGAAAACGAGAGGAAGATATTGAGAGTCTTCGTGTTTATAGCATATGTTTGTGCTTGTGTGTTTGTACCATGCAGTGTTCAGGATCAAGCAGTAACGTACCGTCTTCGTACCCAGGGCTAATATATGCTCTGTGTAAAGTGGAGATGGATCTTTATTTGCCTTTATTCGTAAGGGAATATGATCTTGAGCCTTTCTCTGCTCAACCTTAGCGTAGAGAGTGACTGTCTTTAAATAAAGAGAAACGGGCAAGCAGGCGTAAAGACGAGGGTAAGTCTAACAAAATGGCCGCCGAGGTTTCTTTTGATATTTCATTGTAAAATTGTCTTGTTGTATATTGCGTTTGTCTTGGTAGATGCCGGGGATATTCCGTTAATTAGGGTAGATTCGGTTGTTAATTTGAGGAATATTAATTAGTCTAGTTATTTTAGATCCATTAAGGGATTTTTTCCCCCGCTTTGTATATTCTTTTAATTATTTTTTTTTTACTACTAGTAACGTGGGTACAGTTACGTCACTATTTTTTTATTATTATTTTGAAACTTTTTTTTCTCCTCGAAGAAATTAAGGCTCTCCTGAATATAAGTATTAATCTACCATGAATGCTTATGAATACCCTTACCCCCCCCCATCGCGGTAATGTAT
>NC_051400.1:2946327-2946652 GCF_015228065.2 Penaeus monodon
TTATACTCCCTATCCTCCTCTTCATATACCCCCCTTTTCCCCCTTTCACACACACCTCCTTATACACCCCCTTTCCCCCTCCTTATACCCCCTTCCCCCCTCCTCTGCTTCTCACACGGAGCAGAGAATCACAGTTGTAATACTCGTTTGTAATTAGCCTCATAAACCTCTCACATGCAAGAGGTTTACAATCTTATTTCCACCTCATTTAAATTCTGCCATGTATTTTGAAGATCAAGATTTCTCTTTTTTCCCCCCTCCCATCTTCTCCTCTTCTTTTCACAGTTATTATATTTTTTACACATATTTCCGCCCCCCCCCCCCT
>NC_051400.1:2946684-2947486 GCF_015228065.2 Penaeus monodon
GAAGAACCTCGATGATCCTGAGCCGCGATCGGGCCCGCGCACATCGGCCATATCATACGGCGTCGTAAAAACTATCGCCTGAGAAAACGGTGGATGTCGCCTGGCTAAATCTTGCATTGAATTTCGAACGGCTCGTCCATTCTCGGAAGGAAACACTCCCAGAAGAAACCGAATTACGTGGAGGTTCGTATGTACAGGGGGAGTGCCGTGGCGGGGGAGCGTTTGTTTACATTATATAATAAACGTAGGAGAGTCTGCTTTATCAAAGGAAGGGAGAAAGGGAGGATGATGGGGAGTGACTCTCACCTGACAAGCCCTCAGGCCATTCCCGGGCTTGAACAACCCCCGAATAGCACGTTTTATGGGCACAACTGACGAGGTGAGAGATTATTTTGATTACGATTGTGGTTCAGTTTTCACTAGATGTCTCGCAAATATGTGGTGTTTGTCCTCATACTTATTAGGATGATCCCGCCCATCGCCTATTTCGAGATGGAGGTGGCTATTTTACAGCGAGCGTCAACGTGTACACTGTAACCCTTTTTTCCCCGCCCACCGTAAAGCACGGTACTTATTTTCCTTGTGAGGCACGGTACTTATTTTCCATGTGAGGCTCGGTACTTATTTTCCATCAGAGCGTGACAGTTGTTTCTGCTCTTGATCCTCACAAGGAGCAGAAGTGTCTTTCCTATTCAGCGCTTGGCATTTGTTTCCCGTGATAGATTTAACTCATTCTTTTTTCCACACATTTTATACGCAGAGAATATTATACACGGTAAAGTGCTTTGCGAATTCCGAGCTT
>NC_051400.1:2947503-2947735 GCF_015228065.2 Penaeus monodon
GATTACCGAGCTCAATTGTCATCTGTCTTTAGTATTCTAAAAAAGTTTTCCTGATTTCCTCTCGCTATTTCATGCTCAATCCACGGAATAATTTCCCTTCTTGTTTTTGTATGAAATACACACAAACATTTTTTACCGGCCGAGCTTGAGCTTGGTATTCATTTCCTGTGCCAAACACTGTGTAGGATTTTGCGTACGTGATTCCTCTGGTGCTTTTATTGGAGCCAAAATA
>NC_051400.1:2949130-2949388 GCF_015228065.2 Penaeus monodon
CAAAAAAAGATGGCATGAAAATCTCTCACTTATAAGAAGACTCGAATTCTTGACTGTTTCTGTTGTGCGGATCCCAGAAAGTCTGTGAAGTTGGTTAAAACTCGTGTTCCTCAGTAAGGGAAGGGAGTGGAGGGGATCACAGAGAGATCGTAACATGTAGGACTGGCAGAGGGAGAGTGAATCGAAGGGTAATGGTATGTTATGGGTTGTTGAAGAGGACTTGGGGATACGGTGAAATTGTAAAGCGGATGAGTTTAC
>NC_051400.1:2949862-2950976 GCF_015228065.2 Penaeus monodon
GTGATGACGATGCTGGTGTTCATAGCGGGTGAGGGGATGTTTTGCCATGAGCGTGACGAGAATATGCTCAAAATTTGTTCAGTCTTACGTATTAGAATGTGTTCAAGATTTGTTCAATCGTGTGCATCAAAATATGTTTAAATTTTGTTCAACCATACGTATCAAAATATGTTTAAATTTACTTTCATCATACGCATTAAATTGTGTTCAAAATATGCCATACACATTAGAATATGTTCAAAATATGCTATACGCATTATAATATGTTATTTTTATTTTTCATTTGCACGCATTAGTATATTTAATTTTGATATCTGTGAGTCGTGGACGAATTAAAACACACCATAAAATATTTACGCAAATAATCTCCTTTTCCAATCCAGAAAATGCAATACAAATAAAAATTAGATATATCCATCCGTGTAGAATGCTATATACACATCTCTGACGATATTAACGATCGGAAAGTTTAGAAAACGAAATTTACAAGAACAGTCGTCGACATCCCATTTTCTGTGGAGAAAATAGGAGAAAACTTTAGGACGATATCTGTTAATGCGACCGATATGTTTATTCGTAAACAAGGAAATCAGATCAATGTATTTTTGTTTCTTTTATTGGCTGTGCTATTTGTAACGTTGGGATTTATTATTGTCGTATATATATATACATCTTTGATAAGACTTTTGTTTAGTAGTTGAGATATTTTGTTTTAAGTTGAATGTGTGGTAATGTAGGAGGTAAAAATGTCAGGAGTCGAAAAGGGGGACGGGAAATATATAAATAAATCCGTAAAATAAGTCAATGAAAGCTTCTTTTCCGACTTTTACATCTATCATTGTTTTTGATGATGAGAGAATGTGACTCTGGGAGATTACTTTTTTTTTTTCTTTTCAAGAATTGTCAAAAAAAAAAAAATTCCCCCGGTAAACGCATACCGCTTTATTTCAATATTTGTTTTTTTTTTACATATCTAGCGTATCAACTGATGTTAGTGTATTTCTCAACAGCCGTATTATATTTCCATTTTTTTCCGTCCTAGTTACATAAATCCATAATATTCAACTTCACCAACATTCTGTATTTTATATTCCTTGAAAGTTAATTCCAAAAG
>NC_051400.1:2951110-2951365 GCF_015228065.2 Penaeus monodon
ATGAGCTAAGGGATCTTTTAAAACTGACGTCAAATACCCGAAACACAATATATTATTTTTTTTCCATTGATCTTCAGCCAATGGAGGGTAAAACCACACTTACATACACTAACACGAGTTTATTTATCATGTTTTCTGTGGATTATTAATCGGGGCCGCTCCAAACTTTGATAACTTGTCAGAATCGAGTTAAGCTATAATTTGTTTGTTTTGATTAACCTGCGTAATCACATCAAGGGTTTAGCAGACTCCGTT
>NC_051400.1:2951429-2951548 GCF_015228065.2 Penaeus monodon
TCACAAGCCTACGTAAGAGACCCTGACCACGTGTTTGACCAGGGGGGGTGCAGGTGTGGGGGGGATGAGTTGGGTGGAGGGAGGGGGGTTAAGAGATTGATTCTTGATTTTATTTTTGT
>NC_051400.1:2952224-2952384 GCF_015228065.2 Penaeus monodon
GGTAAGATACAGCCAATAAACTCCATTTTATTGCTTAGCGTTTAATCGTCCATATAAATTGACCACGATTTAATTTTTGCATTTCTCTTCCACAGGTCAGTGTTTGCGCCTCCGAGAACTCAGGTCAGTTGTACAGTATACCTTGCCCTCCCCCCCCCGC
>NC_051400.1:2952411-2953383 GCF_015228065.2 Penaeus monodon
AAGGGAATGCTTTGGTATCCCCTTTTTCCTTTATTTTAGGTCTCCCATAAGTAAAAATTAATAGCTTTAAGATCCCTTGAGACTCCAGAACCCATTTCCTTTCCCTTTCTGAAGAGGAATGGGAAGGGGATTAAGGAAAGGGAGGGAAGGGGAGAAGGGGAAGTGGGTTAGAGGATGTTATAGGAAGGGGGTGATGGGTAAAGAGTTAGGGTTAAGGGAAGGGAAGGGGAAGAGGTATTGGGATAAGGAAAGAGGTAAAGGAGGGTGAAAGGAGAGGGTTATTGGACAAAGGAAAGGAAAAAGAAGGTAGGGGAGTGAACCTAGCAGTGGAAAGGGGAAAGGGGTTAGGAGAAGGGACAAGAAAAGGGGGGAATGGGGGTAGAAGATGGGCAAAGGGAGAAGGGAAAGGAAAAAGGGGATGGGCCAAGGGAAAAGGGGAAAGGGGAAAGAGGGAAGGGGGGTATCTGGGTAATGATCCCCCCCCTTCCCTTCCGTATGCCTAAAGGGAATATACCCCGGGGGCTTTCCGGAATAGAATGCCTGACATTTGTATAACAACTTGGCGTTTACATGGCTGAAGCCTTTTTTCCCCCCGCTCATGGCTTCATGTAATATTAGTTCGGACATTGTGGCGCTTTGCTGTTCTTATTTATTATCATTTCTGTATCATTTAGCATCCCGACGCGGCGAATTTTTGTTGATTAAATAGGATTTTTAACATCGCCATTGCTCAGCAACAAGCAATTTCCAGTTGTTATCATAAAGCTTTACACAGCGCAGTTGAGCTGAGCTAAGTCTGGCGGTCCTTCCTGCGGATGTTAATAAGGGTTACGCTTCCATTCATAGTAGACAGAAAATAATCCTTACTGAACGATTAGCTAAGGTTGAGACTCAGCTGATGACGTCACAGATAACCAGAGTTATAGACACCACAATTTCCTGCCAGAATCACCCAACTTCCCTGTGCCCGAC
>NC_051400.1:2953807-2954051 GCF_015228065.2 Penaeus monodon
GATAAAAATAGAAATAAGGATACAGAGCAATATAATCCAGAATATGTGTAATAAGTGACAATAACCATTGTAATAAAAGTTTTAATGCAGTAACATTATCAATCATATGAAGGATATAATCAACATCACTGATTTACTGCTATCATTGCAATAATCAAAACAATGGCAAAACAAGACAGGAAAATGATAGAAGAGGAAAAACAATATTGCAACAATAACAACAACAAAACTGAACTACGGAATA
>NC_051400.1:2954225-2954367 GCF_015228065.2 Penaeus monodon
TCTCTCAAGACCTCCTCCCACCGTCCCGCAACACCCTGCCCTTCTAGCCCGGAGGTGGGAAGGTGTCCGCGACCCGAAAAACCTATCCTTCGGGGCCGCATTTACAGTCAAGTTTAAAAGTATTGAATTTTTATCTTGATAT
>NC_051400.1:2954692-2954845 GCF_015228065.2 Penaeus monodon
GCGCATGTGCGTAGTGTATTTTATTGCCTATTAGCTGAGCTGGATTGTGTCATCTTAGGCTAGCCATGGGGGGGGGGTCCGTCTCTCTCCTGAGGGAAGGCGGTAAAGGTGTCCCTCCGTTTGCCTTTTATTCAATTCGATTATTTGGCTGTT
>NC_051400.1:2955145-2955452 GCF_015228065.2 Penaeus monodon
AAAAAGGAGAAGGAGAAAGAGAGAGAAATACAAACAAACAAACAAAAACCTGAAAAAGAGACAATAACAAAAAAAATAAGAGAAAAACACAACGGAATCTCGAAGGACTAGTCTGTGTTGCAGACGTTGGTTGAAGAGGCAAGCGAGAACGTGCAAGATTTCGAGGCTGGTTGTTGCACGAGGCGGCAGTGTCAAGTGCGAGGTTAGATAACGGCGGTGATTGATGAAGTGACGATGGGTTGATGGGCGCTGATGGTGATGGATAGGTTTTAATGAAGAAATGTGTTTAGATGTTTTTTTTCCACCA
>NC_051400.1:2955559-2955642 GCF_015228065.2 Penaeus monodon
GGGGGGGGGATTATTATTAATGGGTGTTTGTTTGTTTATTTTATTTTTTCTGGCCTTACCATATATGTTTATCAGTTAGTTAG
>NC_051400.1:2955675-2955789 GCF_015228065.2 Penaeus monodon
CTGTTGAATGTGATCGCAATTAGCATGTGTTGATGGGACGGACGTAGCGTTGGCCATCGCTGTAATAGTGATAAATCAGGTGAGAAATTGGGCGCTGGCTCCGTGACCGCCCAA
>NC_051400.1:2956266-2956619 GCF_015228065.2 Penaeus monodon
ACACAGAATCACATCACCACGTTTGTTCTCTTAAAGGACACGGGGACGCAGCTAGAGAATACATATCCGAGAAGATTCAAGCCATCGAGTAGAGCATTGTAATTCGTTCAGGAAGACTCAGTGTCTCTTATCCTACGAGTATTAAGGGAAAATGACCCCTTTGGGATAATGGAATACGTGCCACGGAGGCCGTTTCGGAGCCTCTTACATTTAGGCTTCGAACCGATGTAAACCGTTGCTCGAAGGAGGTTTGGTATCGCCGTATTTCACAATGCAGAAGAGCTTATAAAATCAATCAGGGCATTTTCACTCTTCTCTCTCCACTCTCCTCGGAGCACGAAAAAATGCCGCTT
>NC_051400.1:2956880-2957121 GCF_015228065.2 Penaeus monodon
AGCAAAGAAGCAGAAATGCAAGAAATAAGATTTAGATTTTGTGCGCGCGAATTTGAACGAAATTGGATAAAGAATGGGGGATGGAAGGGGATACGATTAGAATATGAGGGGAGAGAGACAGGAAGGAAAGGGGAAGAAATGGTAGGGGGGGGGGGAGGAGTGGTAGGGAGAAGCCAAGGGTCTTTGAGGATGAATGTGTTAGGGATAAAACCACTGGGTCTTATATAGACTTTCTTTGTCG
>NC_051400.1:2957155-2957443 GCF_015228065.2 Penaeus monodon
TTATCATAATGCGAGTCATCCATTACAGGAGTAACAATCTTGATGATTATGGATAACATTATTGTCAAGATTGTATTCAGTGTAACGAAAGACACCCTCGACGGAGTGTATTATTACTACTGTGCTTCACTCGGCAGTATCATCGTCACTATTTCACAGTTTTCATCATCATCATTACCATACATACTACAGTGATTCCCGGTACTGGCATCAGCATATTAATATTAGCATACTATCAGCATATTATTATAACACACTTTTATCGACACAGAGGGGAGAGCGAGGGGG
>NC_051400.1:2958526-2958611 GCF_015228065.2 Penaeus monodon
ATTATTGATACCAATAATAATAACGATAATAATATGAAAAAGAAGCCGACAAGGGAGTAGAAGAAGTGGTAGTAGTAGTAGTAGT
>NC_051400.1:2958670-2958870 GCF_015228065.2 Penaeus monodon
ACATCACGAACAAAATGAAAAGAAACATCCCAGACGAACTGTAAGAGACACTTGCAAGAGCCAAGGCACCAGGAACACAGGAAGAGGATCAACGATTGAATAGTTGAATCAGCGGGATGACGGGATTAGAAAGAGCAGGAAATTAGGAGGCGGAGAACGAGGGGTTGAGAGAGTGAGGGGAAATAGGGTGAAATAACTAA
>NC_051400.1:2959094-2959209 GCF_015228065.2 Penaeus monodon
TTGGAAGAAGAAGAAGAGTAAAAATATTAATATTAATAATAATAATGAGGAAGAGGAGAAGAAAGATGATGATGATGATGAAAGAGGAGGAGGAGGAGGAAGAGAAACTAATAAT
>NC_051400.1:2960065-2960397 GCF_015228065.2 Penaeus monodon
CTTTGAACGATAATGAAATGAACCTTAGCATGAAAGAGTAAGGGGTGGAGAGACAGTCAGCTGGGATATTCAATGGTTTAAGGGTTAGGGGAGGGCAGGGGAATAAGGAATGGCCGGGGCGTTTTGGCTTCAGGTGCATAATGATGTATCGTTAAGCTCGGACGCCAGAGGAAAGAGGGAGAGCGTGATTGGCAACGGAGATGTATGACAATAACAAAGACTGTGCGAATAACGTGGAAAGGAGAGATTCACAGCTTCGGAGCTGTTTCGAGAACGCGGTGTCTCGTGCCGTTAGCTGGTGGGGTTATAACAACGCCTTTGTTTTCAAGATG
>NC_051400.1:2960424-2960569 GCF_015228065.2 Penaeus monodon
GAATTGTATAGAATGGTTGTAGGAAAGTCTTAAAGAAATCCAACTACGGGTATATTTGCATTGCGACTATAACAAGCGAGCGCCGGTCTCTTTATCTTCCGGATAAATGGTTCAGATCCCATAGACGAACTTCTACTTCTTGTTG
>NC_051400.1:2960836-2960983 GCF_015228065.2 Penaeus monodon
CGTTTATGTGTGTTTATATTTGTGTGTGTATGTAAAAGTAGGTGGCGTGACCTCGGGGCTGGTGGCGGATGTGGGCAAAGAGGTCAGTGGAACGATTGACTAACACTCTCGAGTACTAGAAAAGAGTAAACACGAACGAAATATTCA
>NC_051400.1:2961067-2961703 GCF_015228065.2 Penaeus monodon
CCTTCGGGATTCAATACGGCAGAGGTATTATGGAAAGAGTAGAGAGGAGAAGAGATTTTTCATTCTAGTGCACGATTTATAAGTATATTTAGTTACATACTGGAATATGATATTGTGGAATTTGATATTGCATTACGTGGGTTATGCATATAAAAAAAAGGGATAAGGATCTTTCAGACTTACACAGCAGAACGTGCGAAGGCGAGTTATAAATGTTTTCTCACGTACTGGAATTTGATATTCCAATATGTGGGTATGTTATATTAAGAATAAAAAAATAAATAAATCTCTCAGACTTACACAACAGAAGGTAGGGGGGCGCAAGCACTCTTATTAATACAAGAAGACCGATGTTGTAATAACGGCTTGCCAGTGCATTCCTTCGCAGGCGATCGTGTGGGGAAACAATCATAGCATCCTTAGTGGGATTTCGTCTTCGAGGAATCTGTTTGTAGGGTTTCAGGTGTTAGGCGCCGAGAGGAGTAATAAAGGCGGGGGTGTCCGAGGTCTGATCGTGGTGTCTGTTTGTGTAATTGGACTCATAATACTCATAATATCTATTTTCATGTTCCTGGGGAAAGTTATGCATCGTCTAACGTATAGCGTGCGTGCAGGCACACGCATGCGCAAAAGCAC
>NC_051400.1:2962502-2962778 GCF_015228065.2 Penaeus monodon
AAACTGCTCCTTCATCTACAGACCAACATCTGGATATACCGACTATTTATGAAATGACCGCAGTTCAAGGAAATTCAGAGAACAAAAACGTCCCAACTATACTGTTTAGTTGAGATTAGATAAAGCCGAGATCCGTGTCAACAGTATTTTCCGCTACGATGATGGCCGTTCGGATCCCCACCCACACGAGAGATAACAATCGTCAAACAAGGTGAATTAGGCCTTCCTCTCCCCCCCCTCCCCCTCGATCCCACCGCTATTGTTATATTACGGTTC
>NC_051400.1:2962808-2963070 GCF_015228065.2 Penaeus monodon
TCACCAAAGTACATAGGTCTGGGGGGAGAGAGAGAGAAAAAAAAAACGGGCGTGGAATGAAGCGTGACTCTACAGTTGGCTCTGGAGACGAAGCCTTACGTTGTCATACGGACGCATGAAACCTCTCAGGAACTGCGGTAATTGTCTTATTTTTATACTTCGTGAACCTTATAAGGCTTATCACGGGAATAATTAAATTCTTGACTTGTATGTAGGCTTAAGACTGCCACTGAAATTTTCTATGTGAATGGAAAGTTACCGT
>NC_051400.1:2963417-2964040 GCF_015228065.2 Penaeus monodon
CCGAAGGAGAAAGAGATCGGGCAAAACCCTAGCCTGCAATTAGCCTCAAGACTCCCTGAAGCAAGCCAGCGCGAAGACACAACTCGACCCCACCAAGTCTTGCTTCACGTGAACAATCAGACGGACTTGGCATTCGACGTCTGTCTCGAGATGTTGGTCCTGACGCGAGGCAACTGGGGAAGAGGTGGGGGTTACGTTTCTCCTGGGGTATGGCTTGCTCGTTTTTCCCCCTCTTTTCCTTGTTTGGTGGGGAAGGGTGAAGGGGAGGGGAAAGGGAAGGGTGAAGGAAAGGAAAAGGGTGAAGGGGAGGGGAAAGGGAAGGGAAGGGTGAAGGGGAGGAAAAGGGTGAAGGGGAGGGGAAAGGAAAAGGTTGAAGGGAAGGGAAGGGTGACGGGCGAAGGGGAGGGGTGAAGGAAAGGAAAAGGGTGAAGGGAAGGGGAAAGGTGAAGGGGAGGTGAAGGGATTAGGGGGAGGATAAGGTGGGGTTCTTTTTTTGTGTGTGTACGTGTGGGTATGTAATTGATGTTGTACATCATGTGTTGAGTTGCGTAAGGGAGTGTAAAAACAAGGCTCATTATTTTCCTATTAACGGCAGTTTTAGGTATTCTGATAATGTTTTATTC
>NC_051400.1:2964422-2964747 GCF_015228065.2 Penaeus monodon
TCCACCCCCTCCCACGCCCCAACCCCCTCCTACCCCGAGACCCTTGTAGTGGAGCCCCGTCGGCCGAGCGCCCTCCCTCTCATCCCACTCGGCGGCACAGACCCCCCCGAAGGCGGCACTCGTTGGTCCCCCCGTCACGAGCGTTGTTGAAACAGTTACGGAACAGAGCGCTGGGAGTCGTGACCAGAACCGAAAAAAAGCGTTTGCGCCAACTTCCCCCAAACGAAGCTAAAAAAGTAGTTAATTGAGCAGGTTCCTCGTTGCAAGTGAATTAAGGCAACATTGAGGTTTTAAGGGAGACCCAGGAGGAAATCTGCTTTTTGGC
>NC_051400.1:2964775-2964938 GCF_015228065.2 Penaeus monodon
GGCGGGGTTAGAGGGGGCGGTGGTTCGTTGTTATGGCGGGGTTTAGATGATCTGATTTTCGGGAAGATTTTCAAGAGGTTTCGGTTCTTGGGGGTTGGGGGGGGGAGGGGGCACGAAAACGGGCGATGGGATCAATGACATGTAATCTAATACATATATACAA
>NC_051400.1:2967211-2967814 GCF_015228065.2 Penaeus monodon
TCGCCGGTGTTCCGCTTTGTAAAACGAGCCCCAGAGCCTTCTGGTGAACTGTAAAGCAATTGAATGAATTGCAAATCGTGTCAGATTTTCGGTTCTACATTTTGGTCAGCTGGCTGTTGCTAACCAGGCTACAAACAGATCACACTGTATTACACGTGTTTCTGAAATGTTCCAAATATATGATATCCTTCATCGTACAATATTACACATTTTCAGAACGTGAATACAATTTCTAGTATTGTGTTTTTTTCCCCCACACGTATTTTTGTGAAGCATTTATTGTTGGAGGAAAACATGTGTATAAATGCAGTGGTGAAGTGAACACAGGAGTGTACGAAATGCGTAAAACCTAAACGTATTGTGATCAGCAAGGGACACCGGGAATTTAGGACTTCAGAACTGCTGGACTTCAGGACTTCAGCGATGGTTCATGCTCTGTCCTGAAAATGCCACAGGGAAGGTCTATTGAAAATGGTCATTAATCTGTAACGTGTAAGCGAGGAGTACCTTTTGTCTTTACTGATCAAAGTTACTTGTTTCAGTAGCCAAAAACTAGCATTGTGCCGAAACGGTTATATATAGTGGTATCTGTGGAGGTAATTG
>NC_051400.1:2967868-2969426 GCF_015228065.2 Penaeus monodon
CGAGGTCGTACTCGGATAATTCTTATAAATTAAGGTTTTGAAAATTATATATTTTTTCGATGTGCTTCTCTGGCGATCGTAATGTATTCTTATATTATAATTAATCCAGTTTTGTTTTCGTTCATTTTTGGAAATCGTTTTATTGTTTTGTCTCATTTTTCCTCTCGTTCTGTCGGTAGATTAAACAATTAGAAAGACTATAGCCAGAGGCAAGGGAGGCATTATCTCCAGCAGAATTCGTTACGAGGTTTTAGACGAATGATTATTACGTTGTATTAAATATTTTCAGTTTCGTAATCCGTATTTTTGTCCTGTCGTTTGTCGGCTTTGCTCAACCCCCTCGCTTTAGTGAGATTATTAATTGTATTAAGTTACATTTTTGATATATTCGCTTCTTTGTAAAGGATTTCATGAGAAAAACCTTTTGTAGCCGCCTCTGCCCTGGGGTTATTTTAAAAAGTGGTTTATTCAAAATAAGTGTCGGAAATTCCCCCCTTTTTTCCCCTTTCGGATGTCAAAAATAGTAAATGCCTTGTTTAGTTGTTATTTCCCCCTGCCTTTCTTTGTCCCTTAATAAGATTCGTCATTATTACTCTCGATTTTTGATGGACGGAGGGATTATCTGTTGTGAAACCGATATAAAAACGCATCTCTTATCTTCAGTGCCACTCCCACCTGTGCCAGAGAGCATACGGACGTTCCTTTGCCAGCGTTAATGGCGATGGAAGTGGAAAATGCGAGGGGAGCATGTGCCTTCCCGGCGGGGCTTGTGCGAACACGCCACAGTCCCGCGCCGGCAGCGTCCCGGACACCTGGGGCAGATCACGCTACCATCACACCGCCTCCATTAAAATCTACGGGATCACAACGATGTGTTTCACAATAAATCACTGTTACCGCACGTGCTTACCATGTTTTCATCGGCTCGGAGTAGGTCGCATTAATTGTTTTTCGCAATTTTATGGGCGATTGGTTGCTGCTTCATGCTGCATGTGTTAATAAATGAGTGTAAACACACCTGGGTGAAGGGAGCAGCTGGAGCAGCCAAGTGTCCCGTTGGAAGAGTGCCGGTACTGATAATGCGCGGACTGGCAACATGAACCTGCGCGGGCCGGGTGAACCGAGCGAACGGCTGGCAAGTCATTGGCTCGACGACCGCCTTGAGGGACGGTCCTGTCAGTGCGACGCTCGACCCTGTATACACGTGATGGACTAAACTCTCTTACCCAGTGATTATATGTAATTGCGAGGAACTGCCGAGTGTTGAGTACCTCAGAACGTGTTGTCCTGTGATTTGTGGAGCTGACTTGTGATTGGGTGATAAGCGAGGATCTAAGGAAAGGTGTGTAGTGCGTGGTGGTGACGTTTATATACAGTGTACGCGGTCTCGGGATGGTGGCGAACTGCGAGGTCTGATCGAGTGACACCACGCTGAATCAGTCGAATTCTGTGCAATAGATGCCAAATTTGCCCGTCAACAAGGCGGCTTTTATCGAGTATTGATTCCGACCCTCAGAAGGCGAGGGTACACAACCATATCCATTTGAAAAGCTAGCGG
>NC_051400.1:2969482-2970113 GCF_015228065.2 Penaeus monodon
CAGTTCTATGATACTGACAGTGATTTGAAAACTATAAACTGAAATACATGATCGGAGTGGCTGTTGGTTGATATTAAAAAAAAACAGCAAAAGGTGTAAGGAACGGTGTAAGGATGTCAGCCATGTCACAGATTATGGACGCGACGTACTGTATTGGCGGCGACATGGATTTCGGCAGGATGTTTGACCAGTATCTGCACAAGGTGAGTGGGAGGATTATAGGATAAAGAGAGTGCTGAGTGTAGGCCTATGAAATTCCCGAAAACGCGATATCCGTTTGGATACTGAAAGTGCTGATTACAGGACCACACTGAAAACGCGACAGCATAAAGGGAACTGTTTAAGGACGCGGGGACTTTAATTTTAAAAGAATGCTGTGTCTAAGGAAACGGCAATGCTTGTTCATCCGGGGTGTAGTGTACAAGGGAAGTGAAATGAAAATTTTAAGAAACGCGCCTTTGAATTCGTGGAAGGAGAGAGAAAAAGAATGTTCAATCATTTCGCAAACTTTTTTTTTTTTTCAAGTAATAATTTTAGATTTTAGGCACTCCGGTACCTTGTGTGGGTAAGTTTCTCCGAAGTTTATGCCGTAGGGGGCAAAGTTATGCATTGGTTCGGGTATGGCGTCATA
>NC_051400.1:2970189-2970845 GCF_015228065.2 Penaeus monodon
TCCGCTAAGACGAATAGTTATTTATATTTCAGTGTAAGTTCGAAAACTCTTGTTTTATATCCTTTCCTCTGTCCCCCGCGATCTCAACTATCCTTTAATTGATTCCTGTTAATTAAGGTGACTAGATTTTTTTTCTTCACTTTTTCGCGTCCGTAATTTAGATTTTTTTTGGGGGGGGGTTAGGGGGGGCCGGGTGGTTTCACGATTGAAATTGCGTTTTGAAATGGAGTGAAATTCATGTATTTATCTGTAACTGGAAACGAAGTTCGACCTCCATAAATAACTGGTTAGTGGTTTAAACACCGGACAATCCTCACGCGCTAGTTGTACAAGGCACACTAGTACTCTTGCCTCGCGTGAGCCACTAGCACCAACAGCCGTTTTTGTGGTAGTTTAGAACCGCGCTCAGATACTAAATGAAGTGAATAGACAGGATAGACGATACGGAGAAGAGTAGAGGGGTCCTATTTCCCGGGGCCCCCCTACCCCTTTACATCCTCGCCTATCCTCGGTTAGGAAGGAAGACAGAATCGCACGAGAAGAAAGAGGTAGGATGTCTTGCTGTTCCTTCACTCTCCCGAGCAGACATGATTGATTGGGCGTTTGAGGGGCGTTTGCGATATGTGGGTACGACGGGCCTCTGTCCCGCTGTAGAA
>NC_051400.1:2970905-2970972 GCF_015228065.2 Penaeus monodon
TAAGGGACATCTGTCGGAGGAAACAGATCGGGATCCTAAGCGCGATGGAGTACTCCTGTATTGCTGT
>NC_051400.1:2971160-2972003 GCF_015228065.2 Penaeus monodon
ACTGCAGTTTACTTCCATCTAGCCGGAGTGGACCTACGAGAGCCCGGTAGTGAGGTAAAAATCCGAGCCCGTTTACAAACTTGCCTTGATGGGTTACACGCCCGACGAGAGGCTTGTGCGTGTGTACAGTATTTATCTTCAATAGCGTCGGATATTATTCAGATATATTGCGCGTAGGAGGGGAGTACGTGTACGTTGCGCAAATAATGAATTAATATTGACAAAACTGGCGGTACAGGTGAACTTCGAGAAGTCGCAGCGGGGTAAAACTTCGCCCGGTCGGTCCCGCGAGGCGTTTGACGAGGGGGGGATATTCTTTTCGAGGGCGAAACGTTCATACTTTAGGCCTGACAACGTTTGTTTTATGTGAGGAGGAGTTCGGGAGGTGGTCGTCACGGCGACCCGGAGACGGCTACCGGACGACCTCAGAGTTAGGGGAGTTTGACAGGTCATCGTGAGTTTTGAGGGTCTTGAGGGAAAAGGAGGGGCCAGGGTACGTGGATCGCCTTTTGCGTCGCGTGGCCAAGTCGTGTATATTTTTCATGTATTGATCACCCTATGATAACGGTGCAACTTCCGCCGGGGAAAGTTCGTAGTTACGGAACCCGGGGGTTGGGGGAGGGGAGGAAGGGGTTAACTGTAAGGAATTCGTTCCTGTCACCGCACCTCCTGTGACACCGAGTAGTGCGTCCCTCCTCAGCTCCCCCCCCCCCCCACACACACACGGCTCTCCGACTCCTGAAGGAATTGCAGACTTCTTCAGGAGATGGCGGGGAAGGGGGTGAGGAGGAGGCCGTGCGGCGGGCGATGAGGGAAGGCGGGCCACGTGGTAATGTTGCGGGA
>NC_051400.1:2972032-2972246 GCF_015228065.2 Penaeus monodon
GCCAGGGCGAGTCCCCGACCCCCGCCTCCTCTTGCTAAATGCTCAGCAAACATCAATGGGGGAGTGAGCGGAGCGGGCGCGAGCTTGAAGCATGAATTGAGCCAAGTAATCTCCTCAAACAAACCAGGGAGTTGTAAGGACTAGACACACACGCACGCACAAAAAAAACAACAACAATGAATGGGCCTCGGAAAATGGAAAAGCGCGGTGAAGA
>NC_051400.1:2972444-2972687 GCF_015228065.2 Penaeus monodon
GTCCTGTATCGGAGGAGGCGATCCCGAAGGTCCTGCCGCGGGAGTGCCGGAGAGACGCCCCGCTAAGAGGCCGCCACGGGCCCAGCGGGCGGCGGCGCGGGCCAGGAAGTGACAATTACACTATCCCGTTACAGTTTCACAAATGGCTGTATTTTTTCCACCTTCTCGTCGTATCCTATTATTCTGGCTTTGGAAAATGTAAGTTATGTGGGATTTGGGTATATCGAGGATGAGTTATGCGTC
>NC_051400.1:2973200-2973832 GCF_015228065.2 Penaeus monodon
CACTGGCAGCATTCACAAAAAAAAAGCATTGATATGCGACAAAAAGCGGCCGGCCATGGTGGCGGGCCTGTCATCGGCCTGACATATGGCGGTATTCTTTGGGGAGGCGAGTTTGATTTAGTTAGATGAGGAAAACCTCTGTGTGTATCTTATTTGTGTGGTTAGCGGTGCGTGTGGGCGATGTCCCGGATGTAGGAGGAGGGTATAGGAGAGGAGTGACGGGAGGAACGTGTTAGGATTTCGTGTTGTAGGATTGTTTTTCTTCTTTTTTTATGAAGTTCGTTTGTCTCGATGTTTAGTTTGATCGGTGGTGTTAGGATTTTGAATGAAATAATATTGTCTTGGTCACGAGTAATAGCATTTGGGGGGAAGATTATGTTCTGTCTTGTTTATTGTTAGTATTAGTGTTGTGAATAGAAACCCTCCCTGTTGTGAAGAAGTGCCATCTTGAACCCAAAATTTAACCAAGACATTACTAGAACTTATCCGATTCCTTCCTTCCAACAAAACATCTCAACCATTCATCCCCCATTAAGTGCAAGACAAGTGTTCGTATCCGTGCGTAAGTTGGCGTCCAGAACCTTACAAGAACAGCAATTAATTCCGGTCTTGTCCGAGATATGCGCAATAAT
>NC_051400.1:2973864-2973971 GCF_015228065.2 Penaeus monodon
AAGAGCGGTCGCCCCGAGGTTTGAAACACGATTGCGGGAAACTACACGGCAGCGTCAGTATCCATGTTTACACGCTGTTGAGGAGGCGAGGCGATGCCCGCGGCCAC
>NC_051400.1:2974124-2974196 GCF_015228065.2 Penaeus monodon
AAAACGTATATATAGAGAAAAAAAAGGAAAGAAATAGAGGAAAGTGTAAAGAGGTAGATAAGGAAACGTGTT
>NC_051400.1:2974226-2974388 GCF_015228065.2 Penaeus monodon
CGGGGGATCGCTGACCACAGCAGATTTGCAACAGTTCGTATCATCTGAGAAATGGTCGATGTAAGCACTGAAGTGAAAAGGGTATAATAAAAGTCTAATGCGATTATGATGTAGAGATTCTTGTATACTTGGAAATAGATCGGCGGGTCAGAGGAAGGAGAA
>NC_051400.1:2974620-2974908 GCF_015228065.2 Penaeus monodon
ATTCCTTAAGCGCTCCGGGGCATTTTCAACCCCTCCCCTCCTCCTCCTCTTGCATGCGTGTCAGCCTCTCCTTTACTAATCGGCGGTGCAAGTCCCGTGTGTGTCCTGGTATCCGGACACTTGTCTCGCGTGATACGTAAAGGGATTCCAAGGGGCGCCTGTCAGGACTAGTGGCTATTGAGACGAAAGGCCACGGTGTCTTGCGGGCGGCCGGGGTTCAATCGGGGTGGGCGCCTCTTGATTTTTAAGGGCGTGTGGTGCTGGTGCTTGTGGTATTCCTGCTTCTGC
>NC_051400.1:2975402-2975890 GCF_015228065.2 Penaeus monodon
TACTCCTACGGCGCTGTGAAGTCATTGCTATTATTTTCCTTCATGTCAGCGCTTTTCGGCGTTAGTTACTAATATCACCAATAATCTGAGCGAATTAATTGGCACTATCCGTCACCAAATGACCTTGCCTCCTTTTCATCCTTCCCTCTCCCCCCTTCCCTCTCCCCCCTCCCCTCTTCCCTCTCCCCTCTTCCCTCTCCCCTCTTCCCTCTCCCCTTCCTTCATCCCCCTCTTCCTCCTCCTACCTTTCTCTACCTCCCCCTCTTCCACCACCACCCTCCCCAGAACGTCACATTAATCATTTGCACCAATCATAATATCAACATTAATCAGAGTTTAGAAAACACTTGCAAAGGGATTTATAAACGCAGGGCGCACTCTGTTTATTATCAACACTGACTCCGTAGCTTGCAACGTCAACGCTTTATTGCAAACCCCTCTGTGTGTGTGCAACATTATTAATAAATTTGAAGGTCCTCTCGCCAAAG
>NC_051400.1:2975923-2976172 GCF_015228065.2 Penaeus monodon
TAAAGGAAGAAGAGATTTGGGGTGAGAAGTTAGGGTAAATTTAGGGTGAATGTGGGGGAGTTTGAATGGTTTCTAAGGGTGGAAGTGTTTGCCGACCCCCGGGAGGGTGAGCGGGCGAGGGAAAAGTGTGTAGAAAGTGTGTGTTGAAGGGAAGATTATGTTAGAATACGGAGCTGTGTAATTAGCTTGTATGGTTGACGTAATTGTTGCTGTAATCGGGTAACTACTTGGCTTTCGTATTGTTGTCCG
>NC_051400.1:2976417-2976728 GCF_015228065.2 Penaeus monodon
AAGCGGGGAACGACGAACCTGAAAAGAGGAACAGGGCAATCCGACAACAATCATCCCGCGACAAAGAAGGTTAAGAATCGGGGGCGGTCGGGCCGACTCGCCGACTCGCCGCCCCGTTCTTCCGGCGATTCGCGAAAACTTGGCGCGTCCTCGTTTCCCCCCCCCCGCGGACTGTTTGGCGATTTGCTGTCGATCGTTTTCTCTCGGAACCAATCAGTCTAATCAGGCCCATCTCTCCCCCCCCCCTCCCCCCAATTACGATTCTCCCCCTTCTCCCTCCACCCCCCCCTCTCGGTTCTTGGCCCCTCCCT
>NC_051400.1:2976876-2977024 GCF_015228065.2 Penaeus monodon
GTCTCCCGAATTATGTCGAGTCCCGGATGCGTGTCACGTGATCAGCGCCGATGCTTTGGGACGAATGGTGGAAATAATTTATCGGATACAATGTTGAAGGAATTGATGAAGAGGGAGAGTAATGGGGGAGAGAAAGGTGGTGGAAGGA
>NC_051400.1:2977107-2977229 GCF_015228065.2 Penaeus monodon
CGGAGTACGAGAAACCAGTGGCTTAAAACAAGTAAGAAAGTAAGCGAAAAAAAATAAAATAAAAATAAAACAGAGGAAAGAAGAAAGAAAATGGAAACAAAACGCACGTGAGAAAGTACAAC
>NC_051400.1:2977329-2977450 GCF_015228065.2 Penaeus monodon
TTTAACTTGATATCCGCGTTACCCTCTTCCCACCCATTTTACCCCCCCCCCCCTATATTTCCTTTTTCGGGGGGGGGGGGGGATGTATTTGGATTGTTTCTTTTGCATCTTTTGGCGCGGC
>NC_051400.1:2977992-2978193 GCF_015228065.2 Penaeus monodon
CAGGGGCAGCAGAAAAGGGCATCTTTCAATATGATCTTTTTGCCCTCCTAGAGAGAGGGTCATAGGAGAGGGTAAAGGATAGGGGGGGGGGAGGGAGGCAACATTGTACCCCCGGTCTTCACGCTGTGTTACTGGCATTAAAAGGCGCGGTAGCTTCTGTATAATAACAATAACGTAATATTTCCAGGGCTCTGTGCAGAT
>NC_051400.1:2978432-2978755 GCF_015228065.2 Penaeus monodon
CACTCTCCCCTCTCAGCCCCTTCCCCTTCTCCCCCCTTCTCTTTCTCCCCCTTCCCCTTCTCCCACCCTTCCCCCTTCTTCCCCCCTTCCCCTTCTCCCCCTCCTTCCCCTTCTCCCCCTCCTTCCCCTTCTCCCCCCTTCCCCTTCTCCCCCTCCTTTCCCTTCTCCCCCTCCTTCCCGTCAGCCTTCCCCTCACCTTTCCCCTTCTATGTTTATGTCGTTTGATGCAACGTGGATGAAAGAAACAGCATTTAGCGGGAGTGTCAAAGGGCCTGTGATCATAGAGTTCGTCGGGGGCCGCGGGTCGTGTAGTATATATAGTC
>NC_051400.1:2978934-2979013 GCF_015228065.2 Penaeus monodon
CTTTCTAGCTCTAGCGAGGAGGCGAAGAAAGTATTTTGCGGGGAATTCTAGTTGTCGGACGCTATCTTGAGAATTTCTG
>NC_051400.1:2979344-2979582 GCF_015228065.2 Penaeus monodon
CTGAATGATCTTCCCAAGCCATGGAAAATAATTGCGCAGTTGAACGTTACCGGAACCGAATTACCGAGGCGAGTTACCGGGTTACCCAACGAAATTTCCTTCCGATGGTAATTTCAATCTTTAGGGGGGAGGGGGAGGGAGGAGCGTCGGGAGAGAAATTATCCGCTGCATCCCCCACCCCCCCTTAACGAGAATTAACCAAAGAATGCTGACCGCTGGCGAAAGGTAAAAGCGGCCG
>NC_051400.1:2979789-2979990 GCF_015228065.2 Penaeus monodon
CTATCTGTCTGTCAAGAAAGCCGTGGGAGAGCACGCGCTGGGAACACAGGTTGAGAAAAGCAGATGCTTATAGATAAGCCCCGATAAACTGCCGCGATAAGGCTGATAAGGCGCCCTTGCTTAAGGCAATACGGAGGGGGAGTGCGAAGTCGGGAGGAATGAACACGGGCCTTGGAATACACGGGGCTGGGGACTCGGTTG
>NC_051400.1:2980507-2980579 GCF_015228065.2 Penaeus monodon
CGGACTAAGAATTAAGAAAAACTAAAAAATTGGCGCATGACTGAGAGGTTACGGACTAGTGGTTATGTATTA
>NC_051400.1:2980660-2981174 GCF_015228065.2 Penaeus monodon
AGAGAGCGGTTGTGAATATAGATTTCTCTTTTTTCTCTCTCCCCGCGTGTGATATTTTTTTTTTCCGCCAGCAATATATTATTAATTGCATGTTGAATTATGTTCGAATTTGAAGTATGTTAAAACCCCGTGGTCCATGGTCGTTGTAAGTTGATGTATGTTAATGAAGTGGCGAATTGCAATAGGAATGATTATTTAAATGCGAATTTATGTAGCATGGTCGCGTGCGATTTTATTTTTTTGTGTATTTAATTATTAATATATCTCTGTATCTTTTTTTGTGTGTGCACCCTCTAGAGTGAGAACAAAATGGACATATTTATGTATAATGTGCACGGAATATGGATATATTTTTTTTTTCCTCACCGTTCGACAGTTAACACGCAATTAGGTGGGAGCACGATATACAAGGTGTATGCGATAGTGATTGTATCTCGTGCACTATCACCTTGGGGGGGGGGAGACATAGGGGGTAAAACAGACTTAGGGGGGGGGGGGATAGGAGAGACTTCAT
>NC_051400.1:2981550-2981684 GCF_015228065.2 Penaeus monodon
TACATATTTATCGTGTTTGTATCAGTTATCATAAGGGAATATTTGTTAACAATAATATATATATGTATATTGTGGTTTTAGTGCCGCCCGAGTATGCAATAATTAATCCCAATAAGACTTCTGGTATACGTAAC
>NC_051400.1:2981749-2982038 GCF_015228065.2 Penaeus monodon
TTGTCTGTCTTTGTGATTGCCCTCCGCGCGTCTGTGCGTGTGTGCTTGCCCCGTGCTTGCGATATTTCCGTGCGTTGCGAATGCGGCAGAAAAGTGCCTAGCGGCGGCCGCGGCGGGAGCAAGAAAATTCCCGGCTGGAGCGAGGGTTTCCCGGGATAAGCCCCTAGATAGCCACGTGGGGGGGATGGAAAGTTCAGATTTAGTGCGCGTGTGAGCGGCCGAGCGTGAGTTGAGCAGTATGGGCCGGGAAGTGCTTACTTTGTACGTGTACCGTTCTGATATAGTGCTC
>NC_051400.1:2982079-2982245 GCF_015228065.2 Penaeus monodon
CTCCGCGAATGTGCCTACCCCTTTTTTCCCCTGAATGGATTTCCTTTTTTCCCCCACCCCGCGTGGTCTAACCCTATAACGCCGCGTTTTTTCCCAATTCTAACCCCCTATTTCCCCCAATATTTCAACCCTGTAACCCCACTATTTTTAGACACAATTCTTTCGG
>NC_051400.1:2982281-2982952 GCF_015228065.2 Penaeus monodon
TAAGAATGTCCAAACATATTCCGTATACGGTTTGGCGGCGATTGGATCGCTTTGATTTTCTTGATAGATGGCGTTCTATCTATCGGTGCAGTCAGGTGGATTTATCTATCATTGAAGTCAGGTGAATTTATCTATCATTGAAGTCAGGTGGATTTATCTATTATTGAAGTCAGGTGGATTTATCTATTATTGAAGTCAGGTGAATTTATCTATCAGTGAAGTCGGGTGAATATCTATCGGTTCAGTCAGGTGAATTTGTCTATCAGTGCATTTTGGTGAATTTATCTATCAGTGAAGTCGGGTGAATATCTGTCAGTGAAGTCGGGTGAATATCTATCGGTTCAGTCAGGTGAATATCTATCGGTGCAGTCAGGTGAATTTATCTATCAGTGAAGTCGGGTGAATTTATCTATCAAGGCAGTCAGGTGAATTTATCTATCGGTGCAGTCAGGTGAATTTATCTATCAAGGCAGCCAGGTGAATTTATCTATCAAGGCAGTCAGGTGAATTTATCTATCAAGGCAGTCAGGTGAATTTATCTATCAAGGCAGTCAGGTGAATTTATCTATCAAGGCAGTCAGGTGAATTTATCTATCAAGGCAGTCAGGTGAATTTATCTATTGGTGAAAACAGGAATGGACGTCTTTCATATTTCTCAGTCTTCATCTATC
>NC_051400.1:2983070-2983366 GCF_015228065.2 Penaeus monodon
CCTTTGTCTTCCCCTACGAATAAGTATATTTCGTTTATACATATTTTTTAAAAATATATAAAAAACTTCAAAGCAGAAATATATTTATCTATATATTTATGACCTTATTTGTTATCATAGTGTTTGTGTGTATGTATGAGGTACGTGCTTTGTGTATTTGTGTGTTAGTGAAGCCTTACCTTATCCTATAGGGGAGCTTCAGTAATTCCGAGCTTCCAATCTCGTTAATAGCTTGTGGTTATATTTACAATATTTATTCTGTTTGTCTGAAAGGGTGAAGGTGTGAAAAGAGGTTG
>NC_051400.1:2983910-2984290 GCF_015228065.2 Penaeus monodon
TCTAATGATAACTTTGTAGATCGTCTATATTGCTAAACTCAAGTCTCCAAATTGTCATAGAAAAAGGCAAGAGCCGTTAGCATCGGCGGCGGCGGGTCGGTCGGGGCGGCGGTCGGGACAGCGGTCGGGGCGGCGGTCGGGGCGGCGGCCGATCTCGCCGAGGTGACGATCGGAAAGCATTGCGTTTACGAGAGAAAGGAGATACTTCAGTTGCTGTAGTATAGGACGAAAATAAAATGAAGAGGATGAGGGAGAAAGAGGGGAAAAAATTGATATGGAATTGTAGAAAGAAAATAATGTTGGAGGCGTCGAGTCCCGATCGAGTCCCCCCAACCAGGCGCTGGATTTGCACGTCAATGGGAAACCCCGAGTCAATTTTT
>NC_051400.1:2984631-2985002 GCF_015228065.2 Penaeus monodon
AATCCCCCGCATTCCCCGTATTCTCAATCCTTCTGCACTATTCTCCATTTCAATGTTCCGGTAGATTTTTTTCCCCTCTTCTTCTTCCCCCCCTCTTTTTTCTCCCTCTTTTTATGTAGCTCTTTCTCAAATTTCCAATTTCGCCTTTTGCCACTGGGCGAAAAATGTCGATTTCATTAGCGATTGTGTTGTTCTAACCGTTAGAGTAAAAAAGTAACTGTTTTCTCTGTCACCTTTAATAGGTTCTGCCTTTTATCAGGGAGGGAAATTTACATGTCATTCTCGTTTCTTTTATGTGTAAATAACGCTGTGATCGGAAAAGGTGCAAGAAAACCCTGAATAGCGTTTATTTATGTATTTCCTCTCCTTTC
>NC_051400.1:2985040-2985505 GCF_015228065.2 Penaeus monodon
CCCCCGATCAGTGTGACAACAGCTGATCGAGATAAGCGGTATCTTTATCATCTCGCGTCGATGGCTCGTTTCGGTCCACTGAGCTTATCTTGGGTTGCTTTTTTTTGTGTAATGGATGTTAGCTTATCATGACGCGTGCTCTCCCTCTCCTTCTCCTTCTCCCCCCACCCCCTTCTACCTTCTTTTGTGTGTCCTTCGGTCACTATCCTCGAACTCCTGTCTTTTCAATCCTCTCCTCTCTCCCCTATCCTTCTATCCCTTCCTTTGCATCTCCATCTCCATCTCTTCACAGTGTCTCTCCACTCCCTTCCTTATTCCTTTTATCCTCTCCCTTATCTCTCCACTCCCCCCACCTAAAAACGCGATAACGCCCGTGCTATCGGTGTTTCTCCCCCCCCCCCTCCGCACGTGCTGTACGCTTTCTTCGGATCACGTCTTGAAGGACCGGATATGTCTGGCCTTCAG
>NC_051400.1:2985587-2985692 GCF_015228065.2 Penaeus monodon
TTTATCAGGTGTTTTTTGTATATTATTAGACTTTGACGGTTATTTCCCTTTTTTTTTGCTTTTGATGTATTTCTCTTTCATTTTCGTTGTCCGTTTATTTTCTTC
>NC_051400.1:2985940-2986031 GCF_015228065.2 Penaeus monodon
TCGATTCGAAGTCGGCGGCGCAGTGAGGCGGCCGGGCTGGTGACGCCGGCGAGGGAATACGGCAGTTCCTTTCGCCGTTGGATGCATGTAT
>NC_051400.1:2986469-2986665 GCF_015228065.2 Penaeus monodon
AAATATTAATTTCAAAAACGGCCGAGAGAAATCCGCGAGTCACTGACATCGAGATATGCGTGTGGAGGGTGGGGGGGGGGTGAAGCAATGATGATGAAAGGCCCTCGATAGTGATCATGTGCAATTGATGCTGGTTTTCAAATTATGCTTCGCCGGGGCAATTATCTCAATTATAAATACTCCCAGCAAGATCATC
>NC_051400.1:2986914-2987089 GCF_015228065.2 Penaeus monodon
GTATGTTGTAGTTACCCCGTAAATGGTCTGATGAGCCTTTTTTGGGAGGAATTGCCTTGTTAAGCCCATTATCTTGAGAGAGGTTTTGTGTCTTCCTTTGAACTTGAGTCTATTCCGGTTTTTGATATTGATATGCGAGCCATTTTCTCTGATTTTTCTTCACTTTTCAAGTTTT
>NC_051400.1:2987326-2987588 GCF_015228065.2 Penaeus monodon
TGGATAATTGTCACCTGACATATAGATGTTTCCATTTAAAGCTTATGGGATTTGTTAGCTAGTAAAGATTAACCGGCAGATAGCTAAATAATGGACAATTGATAATGGCAATGATTTCATTCTTATATATATAAAAAAGTGTGTCGTTCATTGTGAGGTGGAAATGGCCATGTCGATGCTATCATGTCATCGTTGTCATGTTCATGTTAAACATCGTGTTTTGGTTTGATGTATGTGTTTGTCATCGCTGTAACGACACCCG
>NC_051400.1:2987849-2988116 GCF_015228065.2 Penaeus monodon
AGCCATAGAGACGATGGCAAGAAAGTGTTACACGCGAATGAATATTTATATAAACAGGGTATGCATGTATACCTTGTTTAATTTTTCGTCACTAGTGATGTGTCTTCAATACAATACGTGGTAATTTTGCCTTTTGTTAAGTTTGTTAAGATTTAAGTGTCACAATTGGGAGACGTGTGTTAGTGTGGTGTTATAACTCCGTGGTAGAAGGGACGACGTGTTAATACATCTTTTATTCAAACTCTTAATACGTGTAAGATTTTCACA
>NC_051400.1:2988444-2988650 GCF_015228065.2 Penaeus monodon
TCCGCCAGCGCCTGCCCCGAGGAGCCTCTTGTAGAAGGTCTCTTAACTCCGCGCCTGGAGGGCCGAGGCTCCCCCCCTCCCTCCGGACGACGCGCGTGATTCCCGGCGGTGAAGCGAGAGGATTAAAGTTGTGCCTCGTAATTAAGTGGTCCGGGTGTCGCCTCGAGACCCTGGTGGCGGCGCGGCTGGGGTTAGGATGCATGTTG
>NC_051400.1:2988694-2988771 GCF_015228065.2 Penaeus monodon
ACTAGGATGAGACGGAGGGCGTGCTTTTTGTTGTTTTTTTAATATTCTTTCTTCTCTTCTTGGTATTCAGAGGCACT
>NC_051400.1:2989000-2989234 GCF_015228065.2 Penaeus monodon
TAAGCGTAAACACCAACACATTCTCACAAGCCTCATACCAAAGTTCAACGTATAGGTTACAAGTAGTCGTCCCTTGCATCAGCTGACCACGTGGTTTTTTGTTTACATCCATCTCCCCCCCCACGTGGTACCGGCCGGGGTCTTGTCGCCTCCGCCCTCCCTGTCAGGCCCGTCCGCGCTGGGGGAAAAATATATTGGCTCGTGGGACAGGAGTAAAAGTGTTTACTCCTCCCA
>NC_051400.1:2989640-2989952 GCF_015228065.2 Penaeus monodon
ACGCGCGAGCTTGAGTTTGTGTGTTTATTCCATATCCCCTTCTATTCTCTGATACTGTTCTTGGACGTTTCATTTCTTCCTTTGCAACGGCCAGTAATCTTTCTTCCTCATTAGGAATGCGCGGAGGGGCAAAAGGTATTGTAATTTGTTGCAATTATTTTGATAATTACAGTAAAATAATTGGATATCTCGAATGGCGGAATCTCTCGGCCCTTTACCCAGTTTCATAAATCATCGTCATTATCAGTAGTTATTGCGATTTATTTGTTGTTCTTGCATCCATTTTGCGCCCTTTTTACGATAAGGCGAGCG
>NC_051400.1:2989999-2990075 GCF_015228065.2 Penaeus monodon
CAAAGGTTCCCCCCCCCTTTCGGTCATTAAAAAGAAGCACGGTCCAATTTAAACGCTTTTCATCGCTTTCTGTCGA
>NC_051400.1:2990120-2990413 GCF_015228065.2 Penaeus monodon
TTTTTTTACACAACAAAAACAACAACAACGACAAAAACAGGAGGAAATCTATTCCGGAAATCACGTCCCATTTTTATGTTTGGGTAATATGATGGGGTATTTACATGGTAGGTGTTTGATGTCGGTCGAGTGAGCCAATATTCCGGGTTTCATTACTTTAATTGGATTTCAATTCGGAAAGATATGTTTTAAATTGCGTGGTCCCCGTGAAAGAGCCGTCGATAGGAAGTAATCGTTTGGGAACTCGGGAATTAGTGGGTACTACTGAAAGCAATGATTTTTTTTCCCCCCAA
>NC_051400.1:2990614-2990820 GCF_015228065.2 Penaeus monodon
GCCACTCTTTCCCCATTTCCCCTTTGTCTCTCCATCTCCCCTCTTCTTCTTTTCCCCTCTTTGGAGTATCGGAAAATGCGCAGGTGTTTTTTTTTTGTGTATTTCTTTTTGTTTCTGTGTATTAATGGCCAATTCCGAATGCTTTAATATACGCGCCCCCTTCTGTGATGGATGAATTAGGCGAGTATAACGAAATGCAAAAGAAT
>NC_051400.1:2991004-2991085 GCF_015228065.2 Penaeus monodon
CCTTCCCCTCGGACGGGAAAACTTGAGAGCGGATATGCTACGTTAGTCAAAAATAAAACTATACACTGTATCATTTCTCTA
>NC_051400.1:2991140-2991260 GCF_015228065.2 Penaeus monodon
CTTTTTTGTGGCCGTTAGAGGGGAAAAACATATAATGAAACCTTGTGCTTATTGGGTTTTGCTTATCTGTACACGATCTTTCCTCTCGCTTTGTGTGTTCACGGTGTTTGTCTGTCTCTT
>NC_051400.1:2991306-2991473 GCF_015228065.2 Penaeus monodon
GAATGAGACGTGAGCGAGTGACAAGGAAAGGAAGTGCAGGGGAGGGGGGGGGGCGTAATGGTGGCATTGAGTAACTTCCCCCCCCCCTCCCCCCCTATCTCGTCCCCTCGCTGAGTCGATTCTTCCCGGTGCCGTTCGTACGGGAAGAGGAGGAAGGGAGAATAGGG
>NC_051400.1:2991680-2992168 GCF_015228065.2 Penaeus monodon
GGAAAGGGGAAGAAAAGGAAGAGGAAGTTGGGGAGACAACACTGAGCTCTTGAGATAAAGATAAAGGCGCTTGTTTCCTTATCGGCGCGCGTTTGGCTTGTGGTTATCGGAAAAGTTTTTCAGAGTCGCGTGTCACTCTTTTGAGCCCGGCCTGTAAGTGACCCCGCATGTGGCACTCGAAAGGGGAGGGGGGGGGGGTGCCACAGCTCTGGGGGAGGGGGGGGGGAGGGAGAATGGCACGGTCCTCATGGATGCGTCATGAGGTTTTAGCGTTTCATGCGATCGTCTGATTTACGAGCATATATGTGTAGACTTTGACGCCCCGATAAAAGCGTGTGCACCGACTTCAATAGGCCACTGGATGTTGAGTTTCTGTTGGTCTTGGGTGAGGCTTGTATTGTGCCCGTGTGCGTAGGATTTTTTTTATTTTTTGTTATCGATGTATTTTAGATATACATGCATTTATAGTGAAGTAGATGTGTGTATGA
>NC_051400.1:2992404-2993130 GCF_015228065.2 Penaeus monodon
ATGCGCAACAATCCCCGTATATATACAAATATTTTAGACCGTAGTTCATCTCCTCAACTTCGCTTCTTTTATTCTCTGACCCAAACAAAACGGAGAAATTTTCCACTGCAATCCCTGGTGTTTTCCCAATAAAAATTTCCTTTCGTATTGTACCAGCCATATCCTTCTCAGCGCGAAGGAATTCAAAGCATGCAATAAAATGCTGTAGAACAATACTGCCAAATTTCATACCCCTACCCATCCCTCCCCCTACTCCTCCTCCCCCCCCTCCCTGCTCCCCCCCTTCTCCCCCCCCCCCCTCCGTGCTCCCTCCCTTCTCCCCATTCCTTCCCCCTCTCACCCCTCCTCTCACACCTTCCCTCCTCCCGGCTCCCTCCTCCCCTCACACCTTCCCTCCTCCCCTCACACCTTCCCTCCTCCCGGCTCCCTCCTCCCCGCTCTCTCCTTCCCTCCCCGCTCCCTCCTTCCCTATCGGCTCCCTCCATCCCTCCCCACTCCCTCCATCCCTCCCCACTCCCTCCATCCCTCCCCGCTCCCTCCTCCCCTCCTCCCCTCCCGCCTCCCTCCTCCGCCTCCCGCCCCCCCTCCTACCGGAGCCCGAAAGCCTGGCGGATATCGGTCGTGCTACTCTCGCGTGGTATCCCGAAAACACATGCAAAGGGATTTCTATTACCCGCCGCTGTAGCGAGTAATGGCGTCGAGACCGGTGTTATTACCCTTCACTAA
>NC_051400.1:2993529-2993718 GCF_015228065.2 Penaeus monodon
CCGAGACGTCAGCCGCGGCCGCCAAGTGACCGGCGAAGGGGACAGGCGTCTTCTTGCGTTTTATTGACTTTTTTGAATCGTGTGTGCGTGCGGGGCGGCGTTCTTTGTGCGCTTTTGCATTTTATGGCCTTTAATTCAGTTTTGTGATGCTGTGGTTGCGGTGATGGTGAGCTTTTCCGGCTGGCGATT
>NC_051400.1:2993972-2994299 GCF_015228065.2 Penaeus monodon
TTTTTTCTATATAAATGAAAAAAATTCCTACTACCTACCTCATCCATTAGCCCATTGCTGTGTCTATGTTCCCCCTTCCTTTTCCGAAATTCCACGGAACATCGGCACCGGAACTATACAGTTGTAGACGCCGATAGATAAATCGCCTTCCATACACGGGAAACGCAACGGCGACTCCCACAAGGCTCACATTAAGACCCGGAATTATGAGCATTTCGACCATACTTGTCTCTCCGTAATAACACCCTCATGGCCCATAAATCACGCCGGCGAAGCATTGACCTCTCTGCCTTCGGTTCCTTCCTGTGGGCGTGATCGGGATGTGGG
>NC_051400.1:2994337-2994515 GCF_015228065.2 Penaeus monodon
TTTTTTTTTTTTTTTTCCTTTTCTCTCTTTTAATTTTCTTGTTTGGGCCAATGTTTGATTTTTTTGTGTGTGATGTTTTATTATTTTTCGCATCGACTTCTATTTTATTTTCATCTTTTTATCTTTTATTTATCTTTTCCTCTCCTCCATCTGTTTTTTTCCCTCTCTCCCTTAGTCC
>NC_051400.1:2995035-2995166 GCF_015228065.2 Penaeus monodon
TTCCCGAGCCGAGCATTCCTCTCGCCCAAATCAGACTGCTGACGTAGGCCGCTGCTAAGGAGGCATTGTTTAAAGACTCACAAAGAGGAGATTAAAGACCGATAACGTAGTGGGAGAAAGACGGTGATTGG
>NC_051400.1:2995370-2995551 GCF_015228065.2 Penaeus monodon
CAAAAAGCGTTTAGAAATGCATTTTCTTCTTCTGAACAAGGGAGAGAGAAACGGAATTCCTTTGGTTTGTTTGTTTGTTTTTCATAAAAGAAAAGAAAAGAAAAAACTCACGGGCCACCACTTCAGAGAACGTAGAGCTTGACCCCAACCCTTTTAAAATTACGTTTTCACTCCCCGATTT
>NC_051400.1:2995580-2995746 GCF_015228065.2 Penaeus monodon
GTCTACTAATGTGTTGCCAGCCATAACAGTTAGCTGGGAATTAGTATCGTCAGCGATAAAATAGTTTGCCCCATGGAGAAAGAAAACGGGCCATTGTTCAGTGATTAGGGAGATGAACCCCTGATTACTGAGTGTGGATTTATTAGCGTTTTCTACTGTGACAGAA
>NC_051400.1:2996027-2996175 GCF_015228065.2 Penaeus monodon
GGCAGAGACAGCACATTAAAAATTGTATGAATGTAGTTTTACACACATTCAAACTCTCGTTCTCTCCATCGATAATCTCCCACTCGCATACACCAGATTAATACAGATTCATTCCAGATTCCTATCCACCGAATACGAAAAATAGCCT
>NC_051400.1:2996279-2996371 GCF_015228065.2 Penaeus monodon
GACAGGGAGACGTGTATATCATGGAATATGAAATGCAGCGGCTTTTCTTCCGACAGCCGGCTATTTAAGGGGAAAAGTGAAGTGCTTCGGGA
>NC_051400.1:2996836-2996963 GCF_015228065.2 Penaeus monodon
CACCCAACCACCCACCCGCCCTCGCCCCGTGACCCCTCCGTGGCCCCTGTGGGTGACCCATGACCTAGCTATATATGAGAACACCTGTTTGAGGTTTCACTCGGTATTCTTTTCTCATAACAAGAAC
>NC_051400.1:2997091-2997218 GCF_015228065.2 Penaeus monodon
TTTTGAAAGGAAAGGGGTGGGTGGGGACTTTCCTATCATTTATTACAGGGTTGATGGAGAAGGTCTGTCAACTGTTCAATTCGTTTTCTTTTGTTTTCGGGATGGAGAGCGTGCGCGCACACACACA
>NC_051400.1:2997251-2997457 GCF_015228065.2 Penaeus monodon
GAAGAAAATAAGAAAATATAGAATAAAAACACTTCTCATAGACCCTATTAACTCCCCGTATAATTTTTTTTTTGTATTTTTTTTACATACAAAGACGGCGGTGGTAATGATGTAATAAAGAACTTTGTCGCAAGACGGTGTCGACACGAAGAGATGCTGCGTGAAGATCGCCTTAAGATGATCCGATCGCGTGATGATGACATAGA
>NC_051400.1:2997501-2997682 GCF_015228065.2 Penaeus monodon
ACGATATATATTGTTTTCTTTATTTTTTCCTAGAATATATATTTATTTTTTTATTCTTTATTTTTTTTCTAAAGTGTGTATAGATTCTTTTTTTTTTTTACTCTTTCTTTTTCTTAAAATATATATTCATTCTTACATTAGAGGACGGTCAAGTCAGTCCAAAGCAAGTTAATGGGTCGCC
>NC_051400.1:2997828-2998597 GCF_015228065.2 Penaeus monodon
CCATTCATGCACTCCCAAGGCCCGACAGCCGCATCTAGTCTTCGCCCATCCCTCCCCCACCCCTCCCCCCTCCCCCCCATCTCCACCCCACTCACAACCCCCTTCCCCCTCTCCCTTATATCCCCAATCTCCCTCCCCCCAAACCCTCTCCCCCTCCCTCTTTCCCTCTCCTCAAACCCCATTTTCCCCTCTCTCCTTCCCCCTATCTCCCCCTCTTCCCCCTCTTCCCCCTCCCTCTCTCTCCCCTCTCTCCCCCCTCCCTCTCCCCTATCCCCCCCCTCTACCCCTCTCCTATCCTCGTCCTCTTGGGGTTTATTGAAGTGGGGGCGTAGAAACATCAGTTTATGGATTATGGAAAATCTCATTTGTTATTCATGTCTAACCAAATTTTCGTCGGTATCGTGTTGCAGCTTGGTTGATGGTGGTTGCAGTGCCGAATGGGAAGGCTTTGGGACTCGCTGGTCATTAGGTTGATTTATTGCGTGGCGGAAATTTCAAAAGGCGTGTTGCTGCTGCTTTTTTCTGCAATTCCCTTGTCTCTTTTCTTTTCTGAGTTTTTCAGTTTTTTTTCGTGGTTTTGTATGATTTTTTTTCTCGTTTTTTCATTTTCTGTGATTTTTTTTTCTAGTCGGTTTCTCTTATCTTTTTCATATTTTCTGCTGTATTATTTTCCTTCTTTTTTCTCCTTTATTGGGAGATGAGAAAAGAGAAAGAGAGACAAAAATAAAACGTGAATTAGTCCCCCGAAAAAAAATGTCGCGTATGTAAG
>NC_051400.1:2998804-2998890 GCF_015228065.2 Penaeus monodon
GAACTGGCCAGCGGTGTTTGCCCTCGTGTTCCAAGGTCAACTTTCGCGAGGCCTTCATTTTTTTAAAGCTTGCGTTGTTTGACCTT
>NC_051400.1:2998941-2999202 GCF_015228065.2 Penaeus monodon
GGATGAGGAGGAGGGGGAAGTAAGGAAGGAAGGAAAGGGGGAGGACGAGGAAAGGAGGAAGGGAAGAAAGAGTAAGGAGGAGGGCGTGGGAGAGAGGAAAGGGAGAAGGAGGGATGAGGGAGGTGAGGGAAAGAGGGATGAGGGAGAGGAGAGAGGGGAGGAGGAGAAAGGAGAGGAGAAGAAAGAGAAGAACGTGGTTACACTTTCCGTTTTTTATTTATTGATTAATTGATTTTCGTTCGGTGGAGATAGTGCACGACA
>NC_051400.1:2999498-2999661 GCF_015228065.2 Penaeus monodon
TTACAAACAGCTTTACACAACCAACAGTCTCACGGTTTTGTTTTGATCTACTTTTCCATCCGTCCATAAAAGTGGAATTAAAGTGTATTTAAAACCCCAGCGAGCGATCGGGGCTGTTAAGGCATGCTTTTACACTCGCTTTTTTATTGCCTGGCCCTTCCAT
>NC_051400.1:3000018-3000196 GCF_015228065.2 Penaeus monodon
TTTTTCCGAGGTACGACAGAAGGTTCGATTAGGGGTAAAAAATGATTGGTGTTGATTGGAATAAAACTTTTTTTTTTTTCGTGTGTGATTGAAGGAGGGGGGGGGAGGGTGGCAGCCATGCTCTTGACTTTTCATCGAAGAGAGATCGATTTATTTGTTATTTTATTGACTCTCTGTC
>NC_051400.1:3000386-3001230 GCF_015228065.2 Penaeus monodon
GTAGTGATTTATATAAACTGTATCATTTATTTGTATAAAATGTAAGGAAAGCATAATAAGTTTGTGTAGATCCGTAACGTCTTAATATGATTTTTCTTACAATATTCTTCAAGTAGAAAATGTTTTGCTTCTTGCCTGTACTTCATCATCGCTCTCCCCCCCCCCCCATCTCTTTTTTTTTCTTATTCGTCATCTTATGGGAACGAAAAGTCGACATTTCCCAGGAGATTATTGCCTTATTTCTCACATTTATTTGTTTACTGTTTCTCGTCACGAACCATTACACCGTGCTCGAGTCAGGATACCAGTGGCCGGAAGTTCAGTGGTCCGGCTTTGCTTCTCCAACCCCCCACCATCACCCCCCTTTCCCCCAACAACCCTTTTCCCCCAACTCCCTTTTCCCCCAACACCCTTTTCCCCCAACACCCTTTTCCCCACTACTCTTTTCTCCTACCCCTTCTCTCCACCAACATCCCTTTCTCCCCCACCATTCCTCTCTCCCCACCACCCCTTTCTTCCCCACCATCTCTCTCCCCCACCACCCCTTTCCCTCATTCCCTCTCTCCCCCACCATCTCTCTCTCCCTCACCACCCCTTTCCCTCACCCCCTCTCTCCCCCACCACCCTTTCCTTTTCTCTTACTCCCCTCTCTCTTCCTGTGCCCCTTTGCTTTCCTCCTCACTCTCCCTTTCCCCCTATCTTTTACTCTCCTCTTCCGTTCTCTTCCCCTTTATTGGTCCTCCTTACTCTTCTTTTTTACCCCTTTCCTCCTTCCTCTTCCCTTTTCTACCTTTTTGCTGTTGCCTTGTTCCTCTCCACCCTGCCTTTCTCTCCACATTCCTCT
>NC_051400.1:3001272-3001412 GCF_015228065.2 Penaeus monodon
GTTCTCCTCGTTTTTCTCCTTTCCTCCTTCTCTTTGTCTCCCCCTCCCACCCCACCTCAGATCGACCCCCCTCCTCCCTCCCTCATAAGGCTGCTGTTAACCCCCACTTCCCCCCCTCCCTCCCTCTCTCCCTCGAACAG
>NC_051400.1:3001441-3002122 GCF_015228065.2 Penaeus monodon
AATCTTTCCTTCTTCTCCCCTTTAATCTTCTCCTGATTTCCCCTCGCTCATGCTTGTTTCCCCTCGGAGGAAATTCATCATTATGATTTTTCCCCTTCGCAATAAGGAAGTTTTTCTCAGCAGACTTCTTATAAAAGGGAGCTATCGCCATAGTTTACACCCCCCCGCCCCCTTCCACCCCCACCGTCTTTCCTCATTCCTTTCTCTCTCCTCTAGCTCTTCCTTCTACACTTTTCTTCCTCTCCCCATTTCTCTCTTCTTCCCCTTCTCCTTTCCTTTCCCCTTTTCTACCCCTCTTCTCTCCCCTTCTCTTCCCCTCCCCTCTCGCCTTCTCTTCCCCCCTCCACTCTGCCCCCCCTCCCCCCCCCTTCTCCCTTCTCCCCATCTCTTCCCTCCTCCCCTCAGCCACCCCCTCCCCCTCCCTTCTCGCCTTTCCCCTTCCCTTCTCCCTCCCTCTCCCCATCTCATCCCCCTTCCCCTCTGCCACCCCCCCTCCCCCCCTCCTTCCTTATATCAGGGAGTCTCGAAAACTTCTTTCCAATGTTCAAGAAGATAGTTATGATTGGCTTCTTGGCGGGAAATTTATTTACATTGTTGGGCGTTTCTCTGTTTTGTTACTATGGCTTGTGTTTGGTTGATTGTTAATGGTGGTTTTTGGTTTTGATTTTGTTGTTTGCGGGA
>NC_051400.1:3002296-3002939 GCF_015228065.2 Penaeus monodon
AATTTAATTGTGTTATCCACGCCTCTCTGTTTCTCTCTCCGTTAGTGAACGGTCGCTCTTCTGTGCAACATTTTTTCTCGTTTTATTGGGACCCTTCTCCTTCTCCTCTTCTTCCCCCTATTTACCCTCTCTTCTCTTCCTTTTCTTCCCCCTATTTACCCTCCCTTACCCCTCCTTCCCTACCCCTTACCCCTCCTTCCCCACCCCTTACCCCTCCTTCCCCTCCCCTTACCCCTTCTTACCCTTACACTAGTTTCCATCTGCCCCTTTTAGGACCCTATCCCTCCCTTTCCCTCCGGACCCTCCCTTTCCCATAGCCCCTCCCCTCCTCCTACCCCCCTCCTCCCTTTCCCACAGCCCCCACCCCCCCTCCTCCCTTACCCACAGCCCCCACCCCCCCTCCTCCCTTACCCCAGTCCTCTCCCCCGCTCCTCCCTTACCCCAGTCCTCTCCCCCCCTCCTCTCTTTCCTTTACTTCAGCCTCCTCTCCTCCCCTTACCCCAGTCCCTTTCCCACAGCCCCCTCCTCCGCCCTCCGCCCCCCTCCTCTGCCCTCCGCTCCCCTCCTCCGCCCTCCGCCCCCCTTACCTTCCCCTTCTCTGCCTCGTCCCCTTACATTCCCTCTTACATTCTTTCCTCTCGAC
>NC_051400.1:3002976-3003066 GCF_015228065.2 Penaeus monodon
ACGCTCCGTTTTTTTTTTTCTATGTTCTCTGCTTTGACGCATCTTCCCTTTAATTCTTCTTCCTCATCCTTCCTCACTTTAGTCTCCTGT
>NC_051400.1:3003278-3003423 GCF_015228065.2 Penaeus monodon
CCTTGCCATTGATTTTCTTCTTCCATGGCAGCGTTTTGATGTATTAATCCCTCCACCATTCTCTTGTTTTCCTTCTGTCCACTCCATCCGCTTATCCCATTCATTTTCCCTTTGCTGTTGATATTCCTTGCTTCTCCCACCCCTC
>NC_051400.1:3004011-3004176 GCF_015228065.2 Penaeus monodon
ACACTCTGAATATGTAATCAGGTCATATCGGTTATTCTCCCCCCCCCCCTCTATTTAAATTGCCGAAAGAAATTATTGATTGGGATTAATCACAATAATTTGGATTCGAAGAGGAAGAGCCATTAGTAAAGAAAGCTTCGGTTGGCATCACGCGCCGCTAAGGAG
>NC_051400.1:3004533-3004625 GCF_015228065.2 Penaeus monodon
CCATTCTCATCCCCTTCCTATCGTCATCTTTACTTGTTTGCTTTATCCACCTATATTCTTCGTGACGATTATGATCATCACCCCCCCCCCCC
>NC_051400.1:3004669-3004859 GCF_015228065.2 Penaeus monodon
GCGAGCCTAATTTTACGTCCGGCAGCAAATTCCGTCGTAGAATGGCACACTCGGTCGCCCTTTTCCCTCCTTCGGAAGCTACGCCGCTGGCAGTTGTCGCCGACTTGAAACTCGTGGCATCTTCGGGTGGATTCGTTTTGCTCTTAACCTCTGAAAGCCGAACGCGGGGGGGAGGGGGTGGGGGGCCTGT
>NC_051400.1:3004958-3005043 GCF_015228065.2 Penaeus monodon
TCGTCTCTTCTCCCAGTTTTCTTGTTATCGTTAATTTTCATCGATTTTATTTCTCTCATTTAGGTGGTCTTTTATGCGTATGTAT
>NC_051400.1:3005163-3005555 GCF_015228065.2 Penaeus monodon
TCCTTGCATACTCTTCTCCTGTTTATCTCCCTCTTCCCTGCGCATCACCCTCACCCGTCCTCTCCCTCTCTACTCCTCCTCCATCTCCCTCTCCCCTTTCCCTCCCTCCCTCTCCCCTTTCCCTCTCTTCCTCCCTCCCTCTCCCCTTTCCCTCCCTTCCTCGCTCCCTCTCCCCTTTCCCTCCCTTCCTCCCTCCCTCTCTTCCTCCCTCTCCCTCTTTCTTCCTCCCCTTCCCTCTTCCCCATCATCCTTCCTTTCCCTTACTTTTCCTCCTTCGGAATGACTGCAGCGTTTTGTCAGGCTCAACCCCTTGGATAAATCAATACTGGATAACAACGGCAACGGTAACAACAGGCGTTCGCATCGGAACTGTTGTATACCTCTGTTTCTTA
>NC_051400.1:3005784-3005867 GCF_015228065.2 Penaeus monodon
CAGATCCCATTTGATTTCCCTCCTTCCTCCTTTCTTTCTCCTTTTTTCTATCGTAACTTTTCTATTTTTATTTTCCCCCTTTG
>NC_051400.1:3005961-3006118 GCF_015228065.2 Penaeus monodon
CCCCCCCCCCCGTCCCACTCACAGACACCCTAACAATTTCCTTTCTGTTTTGATCGATTTTCCATTTTCCCCCTTTTCTTCCTCTTCTGTTTTTCTTTCATTTAGTCTGAAAGTAGGTATAATTTACTTGCGTTTCTTTATCTCCTCAAATGTGGGT
>NC_051400.1:3006336-3006490 GCF_015228065.2 Penaeus monodon
CGTTGTAATCGAGCCTCACAATTTACTAGGCAAAGAAATCGATGTGTTCTGGCATAGCGTAGGAGGTTGTGTAACTCATTCCAGAGCTTAATTCATATCTGAAATATTGAAACTTTTGGTGCATTATTCACGTTTAATTTGCCATCAACATTTT
>NC_051400.1:3006668-3006978 GCF_015228065.2 Penaeus monodon
ATGTTGATGATAAGAGTAATTACAATAATAATGATGATAATGATAAAGATAATAATTTATGTTTCTATTACAATAAGTGAAATAGAAATATATTTGTATATATCAATGTCAACACGCAAATATCTCGACGTTGCTGGCGAGATTTCGTATCAATATGGAGTTGTGATTTTAAGTAGAATCGTGTGTTTTCTTTTCTGTTTTTTTTTTCTTTCTACAATTTCCTTACAGGTTTTCTTATCCTGCGTCAGCCTTCTTGATGTGTTTGTCTTGACGGGGAATAGGTTGAAGAGAGTAGGGGGATAGGGTGTTG
>NC_051400.1:3007145-3007327 GCF_015228065.2 Penaeus monodon
CAGCCAGACTCCTATAATTGTATGTGTCTTGGATATATTACATGTAGGGAAGGCATTAGCATACTCTTAGGCTTTGTACGAGGCGTATCTGAAGCCTCATCTTATCAGAAAATAAGTTAGGCGATTTTTCCCATTCAGTGGTCATGTTTATCTCTGTTTTTCATTAATGTGTCCCCCTTTCA
>NC_051400.1:3007893-3007962 GCF_015228065.2 Penaeus monodon
GCTCAACTTTCGTATTCATATATTTGTACACTTGATAGATTCACATCAGAACCCCGTCAGTCTTCTACC
>NC_051400.1:3008070-3008470 GCF_015228065.2 Penaeus monodon
TTCTCATTTCGTGATGCCTAGACTGAGAATAAAGTCAGTTTTCACCATTTTCGTTCGTGGATTCGGTCTGCCACTCGCCCTGTATACACGAACGGTGTTTTCAAGATGTATTCACTTGTATTTTTGTGTATTTTTAGAAGGGAAAGCGAAGGGGGTAAAAAAATAAATTAAAGTTGAAAGGGAACAGGCGCTTTGGTGAAAATAAGCGCTTTGTACGCCAGGGAGTTAACAGAAACAGAAGAAAGCAAGGAGCGAACGCGCGCACGGCGATGAAAACGAGCGAAAACCTCTAGAAAATCTCAAACAAACCCTTCTCTCCTTGCTCTTCACTTCCCCCTCCGTCTCCCTACCCTTCCTCGCCCCCTATAACTACCCCACTTCCCCCTTCTCCCCCCCCCCA
>NC_051400.1:3008609-3008806 GCF_015228065.2 Penaeus monodon
AACGACGGCAGTGAATTGAATTGGCCCGATATGTATTGTCATTGTTAGCGATGTAGATGCCTCGTTGAACAGCTGAATATTTTTCATGTGAGCGCTCCTATCTCGGCTACATGGGAGATCAGGAGGGAAAGTGTGTGTTCTTGTTTGTCTCTTGGATGTGATGATGGAGAGACGAGAAGGAGGGGAAGAATAGCGGG
>NC_051400.1:3008890-3009234 GCF_015228065.2 Penaeus monodon
AACAGATAAACAGATAAACAGATAAACAGAAGCGAATGAGGAGATTGAGATGAAGGTGAATGTGAGAGAAACAGATTAACAGACAGACAGACAAAAAGACAGGGAAAGGGAAGAGAGAACAAGAAAGGCAGAAAGAGGGAAACGTTGTATTGGGTACATTGAAGATCAGAAGAGAAAGAGGGAGGGCGGACTGTGTGTGCGTACATGTGTGCGTGTGTACATAAAGGGTGTAGGGTAGCTGACCCTGTTTTAAGATGTTATTCCTCAGAATCTTAGCGGGAATTAAGGCTTAAAGGGGATATCTCCTTCCTTGAGGTAGAAGCTGAGGTGTTAATTTTGAAGAT
>NC_051400.1:3009375-3009757 GCF_015228065.2 Penaeus monodon
ACTCCTTTACCCTTCTTTTATCACAAGAGAAGAACCAATTCCCTCGATACTGCCGTCATATCTATTGTTGTTTTCGTTCTTATATCTACTTGAGTCCCCCCTTCATCCCATCCGAACCCTGAGATTAGAAAATGGGAATCAGATAAACACGAAGATGCAGTTATTTAGACTTGTTTTAAGGGGTTCTCGACAGTTCCCCTTTGTTAGGTTGAGGGGGGAGAGGACGAAATGGGTGTGGGGGAGAGAGGGGAATGAAGGGGAAGGGATGGAAGAGAAGGGAAAGCCCAAGAGGGGAGGGAATGAGAAGGGGGGGGAGAGAGAAAGTGGTCATTACATTAGATGTGTTTGATCTAATGCTAGTGGTTGAAGGGAGGAGAAAACC
>NC_051400.1:3009983-3010129 GCF_015228065.2 Penaeus monodon
TCATTTTTTCGCCCCTTCTCCCATACTTTTACCTCCCCCCCCCTTATTCCCATCCTTATACCCCCCCCCCTTCCCCCATTTTCCAACCATACCCCAACCCCTTTCTCATCACAGTAGGGGGGGGGGGAGTGGATTTTCTGTGACCG
>NC_051400.1:3010193-3010520 GCF_015228065.2 Penaeus monodon
CATTGCAAGTGTTGACGTTTTGATGTTTTTGCAAGATCGTACGGAAATATGCAACGCAGTCTTAGCTTATGTGATATTTAATTGTTTACTTTAATGTTAGGTTTGTGTTCAGGGCAACGAAGGTTCAAAGGTTCTTTGTAAAGGTGATGACGGTAAGCGATCAGAGGTAATTCTCCCTTTGCAATGTTGCAGTCAAGGACTTTGCAACCTGAATTTGGTATTTTCGTCTCGATTTTTAATATAACGGATATATTGTTTTTTCAGTGTTTATAAATATTATTTTCTTTCTCTTTGCAGGTATGTTCGTTGAGACGAGGTCGAGAACGT
>NC_051400.1:3010732-3010864 GCF_015228065.2 Penaeus monodon
AGTTAGTGTGTGTGTATATATATATATAAAAAGTCTCCCCTCTCAACCCCTATCACTTCAGCCATCACACGAGGGGGAAAAATCGAGAGAAAAAACGCGCGCAAACTCAATCAGACATCAACCGCGGTGCCC
>NC_051400.1:3011788-3012257 GCF_015228065.2 Penaeus monodon
CTGGGGCACTTAGCTAAGAGGAAGAGTAACGTAATTTTTGGACCGGTAATTGACATCCAAACCTCTCGCCGATGTTCCAATCACGAGCATAAGGATTGGAGGAGGCGGGGGGAAAGAAGGGGGGGAGGGAGGGTGCCACATTTTCCTCGTCCTGACGAGTGGGTCTTGGGAGGAGAAGAAGGAGAAAGAGGAGAAGGAGAAGAAGGAGAGAGAGAAGAGAAGAGAAGAGAGAGAGGTTTGAGTACAGAGACGGTGTTAGGTGAAGAAAGAGGGAGAAGGGAAGATGAGAAAAAGGATTTTCCCCCCTTCTTCTCTCGTCTTCTCTCCTTCCAGTGACCTGTCGGAAGGGGGTCGGATTTACCTTCTTAGTTATGTTGTTAGCCCGGGGGAGGGGGGGGGGGAGCTGCTGCTGCTTAATCGAGGAGGTGGCGAAGGAAGAGAACCTTGGGAGTAGGTGTCTCTCTTTCGT
>NC_051400.1:3012494-3012643 GCF_015228065.2 Penaeus monodon
CTGTTCCATTGGGTAGGACTCTTACTTTCCTCTGTTTGTCCTGAAGTGGCGCTCTTGCCTGAAAAGACTTCGTAGCGATCTGCGCCTCTTGTATAACTAAATATATATATATTTTTAAATGTGCGGAATGTAATTTCATAATTAATATA
>NC_051400.1:3012672-3012984 GCF_015228065.2 Penaeus monodon
GCGTCGATATTTATTTGAGGATAAGTTTTATATTTTGATATTCATGCCGTTTTGGGAAAAAAATGGATTATGGAAATAGATCATTATTTTTGTCCATGTTGATTAATGCATGTTGGGGTTTCGATTGAAATGTTCAATTAGATGTATATTACCAGAATAAATATAAATGATGGCGGCTATTAACATGCAAATTTCGCAAATAGATCTCGTTCCCAAAGAGATAACTGATTATTTAACTTCTTTAACTGAAATGGCATTGGTAGATTTTGAAAGTTGATTTGATACTGTCGTTGTCCGATACTGTCTGTTTAC
>NC_051400.1:3013002-3013356 GCF_015228065.2 Penaeus monodon
ACTCATTTACTCCGCGCTTTTATTTTTTCACTAGCGTATCCACTATGTTGCTTTTTTTTGCTCTTTTTTTTTTTAGCTAAAAGGATGAATTATTCTTTAATTGTGATGGCCGTTCATCCACCAATTTCGGACGATTCGTTCACTGATTGGTCGCCTCCTTTATGGCCAGTGGCGTTTACTCGAATTTAATTGGCTGGTATTTGTGACGTCGATCGGGAGTGGCCTGTGATTGGTTATCGTCTTTTGCACGTGGGGGTTTGTGATTGGCTACTCACCTGTGTCTTGAGTGCCCCTTAGTGGATGTTCATGTAAAGGCTTGGCAGGCTTACGTATCCAGTCTGATTGTGTATACAG
>NC_051400.1:3013591-3013758 GCF_015228065.2 Penaeus monodon
ATTTGTTGTATTTTGCTGTTGTTTATGATTTATATAATGATTAGAATTTATCGAATTAAAATACTAGAGAGACATATCAAGATAAAACTAGACATAGAGAAAAAAAGAGATATTAAAGGAAATTAATGTTATCAGGAAAAATAAAGATGTTGAAGCGACATTGTTAT
>NC_051400.1:3014053-3014222 GCF_015228065.2 Penaeus monodon
GTAGAGAAGGGCGATATTAGGGCGTGCAGCATTAGGAAGGGGAAAAAGGAGGATAGGGGAAGAATGAGAGGGAATAAGCGCGGATAATTCTTTTGGGGAGAATGAATAACGTTTTTGAGATGGAAGGAAAGGGGGAAAAAGGGAAAAAAGAAAAAAAGGAGTTGGGGGG
>NC_051400.1:3014989-3015103 GCF_015228065.2 Penaeus monodon
GTTCTTTTTGCTTTACTGCGTCTGTCATTCACTAATGGCCATCCACTCAGAAAAAAAAACCCAACAGGGTTCCCTGGGCTTTGCCTGCTTACCATTTTCCCCTTTTTATGTGTA
>NC_051400.1:3015163-3015547 GCF_015228065.2 Penaeus monodon
AAATATAATTTTGTATTGGTTTATTGCTTAATATATGTTATATTTTGATATTTTATAAAGATTCTGTGGTTATAACTGCCGTTATAATTACTGGAGTAGCTTGTTTTAATGCAGGAGGACGGGGGCTTTAAAGCTTATCGTTGTAAGCTTTTTATAGCGTTATATTTTGGTTTTTAATGCACCAAAAGTATTTTCAACGCATTTTACCATGTATCCCCGAAGGAAACGGCAGCAACAGTAGCGAAACAAGGGTTCCAAATCTCTCTCTCCCTCCCCTTTCCCCTCCCCCTTTTCCCCCCCCTTTTTCTCCAAAACCCCCGGGGCCCCAATACTCACGAAAAGGGGTTGGGGTGTCTCTTGGGGCCAAAAATGGGAAAAAGCCCA
>NC_051400.1:3016115-3016327 GCF_015228065.2 Penaeus monodon
GACGAGACAAGGAGGACGGAAATGCTTCTCACACAAGCTGGAGATATTTAGGATAAGTGCAAGCCTGTTTTATTATTGTTATTTTTACATTGTGAAATGGCCCGTGCTTATTAATTTATGTTGTTTTTTTTTTTTTTGCTTTAGGTTTTTGGATAAAATTTCATTATTTTTCTTCGTTTTGGATTTGAAGTGATTTACGTGGAATGTGTGTT
>NC_051400.1:3016408-3016863 GCF_015228065.2 Penaeus monodon
TTTGTAGTACTTTTTTCATACCTCAATTGCTTTCCCCCCTTTCTCTCATTCATCCTCTTTCTTTCACCTCCTCCCCCCTTCCTTTCTTTGTCTTCTCCTTTGAATGAACTTGCCTTTCTCTTTCTCTCTTGCCGTTTTTTTTTAAGTCGCATTTTCTGTTAAGGTCCATTTGAATGGACCCCCTCTCCATCACCTCTCTTTTTCCCCCTTCGTCTTTCTCATATTCTTCCTCCTTCCCTTCCTGTTTATCCCTTTTTTTTCTTTCCCTTTCTCTCCCTCTCGCTTCCTCCTCTTCTTTCATCTTCCTTCCCTCGATTTCCTTCGTTCTCCTCTCCTCCTCTTCCTCTTTCGTCTCCTCTCTCCCTCTGTTCATCTCGCCTCCCCTCTTTATTTCCTTCTCTCTCCCTCCTTTCCTCTCGTTTCTCCCTCCCCCTTTCTCTTTATCTCCCGGCCCC
>NC_051400.1:3017027-3017191 GCF_015228065.2 Penaeus monodon
ACGGGCCCTCGTCGAGGCGTCAGGAGGATTTGTACTTTCGAAGCTTCTGGTGGAATGGACTTCCGGCGCATAATTTTTCTTCTTCCTCAGATCTTGTAATTTGCACTACTTTCTCTTCTCTTCTCTTCCGCTTTTATCGTCATTAACTATTGGCTTTTTTTTAT
>NC_051400.1:3017607-3017680 GCF_015228065.2 Penaeus monodon
ACCTTTACTCTCCTCTTTTTTCTTTCAATCAAACCATTTACTCTTCTTACTCCACCATCCACTCAATCCTCGA
>NC_051400.1:3017728-3018240 GCF_015228065.2 Penaeus monodon
GGGGGGGGGGTAGTGAGGGAGCTTTGTATTTTACAGTAATCTTTCGCATTATTGCTTTTATATATGTATATATTTTTTTTCTCTCTCTCCCTCCCTCTAACTCTAGACAAATTTACTGATGAGGCTTTGCTTTCCTGATAGCTCAGTGCAGAGTTTCGATCGGCTTACAGATTCGATTTGTTGGCAAACTTGTATACGGTTGAATCCGTCTTTAGTAAGCTTATAGGGATCGGATCTTTTTCTGATGCAGTATTGGAGGATTGGATCTACTTTGTTGATCTTGTGGAGGATTGACTCAAATTCTGTTAAGCCTTTAGGAAATTGAATGCGCGCGGCTCTGGACTATTCGATGATGGAACCTACCTGTAAATGGCTTCAGGGAAAACGGGAAGTGCTAAATGGAGAATTCATGAGGGGAGACTAATACAAAAAAAAAGAAAAAATGGGGATAGATTGGGGGGGGGGATGGGGGAGGGTTGGGAGCGAAAGAGGGGAGAAAAAGGAACGTTTTT
>NC_051400.1:3018627-3018711 GCF_015228065.2 Penaeus monodon
CTTTGCTTTGAAACCGTCACGAGAAAGTTCCACGAGAGATGTCTGCTCCTGCTTGTTAGGTTAGTTGATGCACGCCATATTAAA
>NC_051400.1:3019289-3019523 GCF_015228065.2 Penaeus monodon
CACACACAAAAAGACCCACTTTCAGGAAACAAAGAGAGGAGAAAAGCAAAACAAAATCTGAGGAGGGAAACGAAATAATTGCCGATAAGTGCAGAAATCAGGGGAGGAGACGGAGCAAAAATATGCAAATATTGTTAATAACCTCCAATTACTTGAAAGTAAACGAGGTTCGATGTGACTGGAAACACAAATTTTATCTGTTTTTGTGGCGTCTTTTGAGAATAAAAAGAACGC
>NC_051400.1:3019925-3020141 GCF_015228065.2 Penaeus monodon
AGACACCCCCTCCCCCCTATCATTTTCATAACTCTGATCCCAGAAATGGCTGCCGTAATGGACAGGCTCATCATCCGACAGACATACTGCTGTACACTCACTTATCTTTGTTCGTGCCTTGCGCGCGCTCGCACTCGCACGGTGCCACTTTCTTTCACTTATTTCTCAGTTGCTTCCCCGCTTCCCCCTCCCTCTCCACACACACACATTCATTTG
>NC_051400.1:3020217-3020394 GCF_015228065.2 Penaeus monodon
CGTATACATACATTTATACATATGCACACAATGAGTGGTTAAATACAAACAAAAGGAAACATTTATATGAACAAAAAAAACATCGATATATCTGTCCTTTTAGTCATTCTGTCTCGATCTATAACAACTGAATATGGAAACTTTTGTTAAGAGTGAGTCACGGAGTCGACTTTCACG
>NC_051400.1:3020541-3020611 GCF_015228065.2 Penaeus monodon
CGATTCGAACAAATCAGCCGACTGGGGCCCCACTTCTGACTTCCGGTTTTCTTTTTCTTGACGTAGCACA
>NC_051400.1:3020744-3020862 GCF_015228065.2 Penaeus monodon
TTGCGTGTATGCGAAAATTATATAAGGAATCAAAGTTGCACTGTTGAAGAGTTCGTGTGGCTGAGGGCTTTCTCAGGATGTCCAATCTTGAGAATCAAAATTGAATTTATTACGTTCT
>NC_051400.1:3021080-3021437 GCF_015228065.2 Penaeus monodon
TGCGAAGAAAAAAAAATATTGCATCTGTATCCCCAAAGTGCTACGATTTTCTTTGAAATTGGCCGCAGGTGGAGGAGCTTTTGAAGAAGTCTTGTTCATGGCGAATAACAATCCAGAAATAGTAGTGATGTCAGTAGAGGTTTATTTATCCTTGTGCACTGTGCCCTCGAACAGATTTTATGTATGCACTTACTTACTTTAAAAGTCCAAAGGTTTTAAGTCTGTAAAATTGTTCTGTTCCTTTGTTTTGTTTGTTTTGTTAATGAGATTTATTTATTTATAGGTCCTATCGATAAATTGGTCTACTTAATGTGCTTATCATCGTGTTTTTTATATTTCCTTGGGTACCCCCCCCCC
>NC_051400.1:3021562-3021678 GCF_015228065.2 Penaeus monodon
ATCCCCCCCCCAAAAAAAAAGAAAAAAAATCCTTTTACAAAAGCCAAGGAGCCGAATAACATGATTTTTTTAGCCGTCCATCATCGCTCTGGCGCGTGACATCAGCAGGTGGTTTT
>NC_051400.1:3021717-3021910 GCF_015228065.2 Penaeus monodon
CGTGTGTGGACTTCCCTCAAGGTGGCGCCTGCTGACTGCTGCTTCGTAACCAGATAAGCTCGGGTTTAAAGCAGACTACTTCTTGGCGGAGAATTAGGAGATAAAACTCGGTTCGCTTATCAATAGGCAGTGGGTGAATGGGAGTCAGGACGGATTTTTTTCCCAGTTTATTGTGTGTGTATGTATGTATGTG
>NC_051400.1:3022199-3022728 GCF_015228065.2 Penaeus monodon
ATCTTTGAAATCTGCCGTTAAAAAAAGACAGTACTTTGATACGCGAGAGAAAATTCATTTTTACATTTTCCGACCTATCATCGATAAGTATCTTCCGCGTTATCTCGCTCTGCCTCCGTTTGATAAAAACTTGGTAAAACCCAGATAATTGTCGTATTTTTTTTATAACCTCGCGATGTTAAGCTGTATCGGTGACACAATAATCTTCTGTTAATATAACGAATATCAAAGTTCTTTTTTTTTTCAATTTGAATTTCATACGTGTATTTATATTTAGATTGATAAGCTTTATTGTTATTCGTATTATTATTGCTTTGTCATAATTATATATTTTTCCAAATTTGTTTTATTGTTATTATAGTCAGATTTTTTTTATCACTAGAGTCAACTGTCATTATAATAAATGTATATATAAATTGACAATGTGTTTTATGATTATTACAACGAGTCTGATGAAATATTAGTCGATGTTACGATTACTGTTCGTAATTGCTGAAACTTGGCTGTCACTGACAATCTTGAAAGTGTG
>NC_051400.1:3022750-3022838 GCF_015228065.2 Penaeus monodon
GTGTACAATTTAGTGTCATGATCTAAAACCCGCTTTCCCTTTACTGTGACTAAGCACCTGTCTGCCGCCGGGTATATTAAGGGGCAAA
>NC_051400.1:3022957-3023112 GCF_015228065.2 Penaeus monodon
CATCAGTATTGTCATCAATAATCATCGTTATTAGTATTATGAATACCATTTATATATATATATATTTTTCCCTCGTCAACCACCTCATTCTTAAAATTTTCGTAAACTTGCCGGTAAACACGTAAAATGACTTACAAGCATCCCTGATTAAGTTA
>NC_051400.1:3023140-3023307 GCF_015228065.2 Penaeus monodon
ATCGTCTTTATGCTAATGCAAAGGTCACTTCCGGCTCAGCTGTCGTTTGCCGTCGAGATTGCTTGCGGTGTCGACAGCGTGCCTTTGCTTGTTTGAGGAAGCAGCAGGCAAGACCGCCATGTTGCTCTCCCGAAGCCGTTATTTTTTCGATAGTTGCTTGTTAAGAG
>NC_051400.1:3023601-3023899 GCF_015228065.2 Penaeus monodon
CGTTTATTTTTATGATGTTTGTTTGTTTGTTTTTTCATATTATTATCATGCCATCTTGTTTATTGTTGTCGTTGTTGCAATGTTGCTCGTATTAGCATGAGGAGAATTGTGTTGGCAGTAGCGATGCAGATGATTATTCTTGCCGCTGTTGTTTGCCATTATCATTATAGATTTAATCTTATTTCAAGGACTTTCATTTACTGTTCGTGCGGAACTGTTCTGCTTTTGTTATAAACCAATTTTCTTTTCTTTTAACAAATGCATAATCATCACCACCGCCTTTATCATTACCACAATA
>NC_051400.1:3023955-3024184 GCF_015228065.2 Penaeus monodon
TACTTTATTTTCTTGTTTGGAAAGTTAAGCACTGCTAATTCCAGTACGTTTCCGTATCAAAGCGTGCACATGTGTGTGTATTTATGTATAAACGCATGTTTATGTGAGTGAGAGAGAGCGAGAGATATAGCGGACTGTGCCGGGGCAATTCTCACCAGAGAACCTAACTTGTGATAAGATCCAATTTTAGATACGAGAGCTATTTAATTAATGGAAGCGTAGTGGAGAA
>NC_051400.1:3024523-3024676 GCF_015228065.2 Penaeus monodon
CCTCCCCTGACTTTCCTGTTTCGCCTTGTCGGTCCCTTTCTCGTTTTTCCCTCTACTTTTAACTCTCTTTCCCTCTTCTTTTCCCCTCACTTTTATCGTCCCCTTTTTTTCCCCTATCCTCTGTCGCCGCCCCTTCTTTGCCGTTTCGTCTCC
>NC_051400.1:3024723-3024855 GCF_015228065.2 Penaeus monodon
CCCTCATATTTCCTGTCCCTGCCCCCCCCCCCTCCCTCTTATCTCTCTTCTCTGTTACCTCCTTTCACATTTTCCTCCTCCTCGTGAAAATTGTATTTTATCGAGAAAAATCAATGGAAGTTAAATGTGGGA
>NC_051400.1:3024927-3025719 GCF_015228065.2 Penaeus monodon
CATATATATTATTAGCAATGAGGAAAATAATAATGAGAAGAAATCAAATCAACAACGAGAAGAGTGGGAAAGAAAACACGAGGGGAAAATCTATAATGAAAAATGAAGAAGCATAAGATCGCAATTATCTTAAGGGGAACTTACTACACAACACATTATTAGTATAGATTATCTTTCCCGTCCATTCGTAATATACTGCATTCGCCACAGTGCCAATGCGTGGAGGAGGAAGGCCGTGAGGGAGGAGGAGGAGGAGAAAGAGAAAGGTGAGAAGAGGAGGAGAGAGGGGAAGGTAGGAGGAGGAAGAGAGAGAGGGAAGTGAGAAGGGGAGGAGAGAGGGGAAGGTGAGTGGGGGAGGAGAAAGGGGAAAGTGGGAAGAGGAGGAGGAGGAGAAAGGGGAAGGTGAGAGGAGGAGGAGAGAGGAGAAGATAGGAAGGGGTAGAGAGAGGGGAAGATGGGAGGAGGAGGAGAGAGGGGAAAGTGGGATGGGGAGGAAAAAGGTAAGAGGGGGTTCGAACAGAGGAGAGAGGACAATGGAAAGGGGAAAGGAGGAGAGAGGGAATAAGAAGGGAGGAAGGGATATTAGGAAGGAGAACAGAGGAAAGAAAGGATTTAGAGAGAGGGAAAAAGAGGCAGTGGGAGAAGGGAGAGAGGAGAGCTAAAGGAAACGGGAGAGGGGGGGGGGTAGAGGGAGAGGGATGGGGAGGCTTGGACCGGTTCGAGGACAAACGAGAGCCGGACCGGGAACCGGGACAGCCCTCCCGGTGGACGTAATTTTCGTCTTTCCAGTGA
>NC_051400.1:3025737-3026042 GCF_015228065.2 Penaeus monodon
TGTTGGGGAAATTTTGATTTGGCTTAAGAGTGATTAGATTAGCGTTGGGAAATGGCCTGGCGGATACGCATTTGATTATTTCTCTTACTTTTTTCCTGTGTGCTTTTTTTTTTATCGTTATTATTTTTTTAGAAGGCAGCGTTTGTCTGCCTTTATGTTGTGTAATTATTATTATAAACATTTTTTGGCCGATTCGTAATATGATTACATTTGCTATTACATTTCAGGAATGATTCCCGTGCGGTAATGCATGAGAGGCCTTTGATGGGATGGTATTATTTCACTGTTGGGGAGGGGACCCCCCC
>NC_051400.1:3026120-3026230 GCF_015228065.2 Penaeus monodon
GGTTATCTGTCATTCAATGTCTGTCTCTGTGTTTATCTCAGCCCGAATCGTGGGAATTGTCATTATGATTTCAATTTTAGATTGACTTTTGGAAAAATGCATCCATATTC
>NC_051400.1:3026277-3026488 GCF_015228065.2 Penaeus monodon
CTGTAAGAGGATACGTGAATGGTGAGTTGAGTAATGATTCCACCTGGTTTTAAGGAGTCTGGGTAGGGCAGTATGGGTGCGGTTCAGCGTGGGTGTGAGGGAGGAGGAGGAGGGTGGTGGTCGCAGCTGTCGGGAAATAGGTAACAAGAGGAACGGGGTTGGGGGTGGGGGTGGGTTGAGTCTCCTAGAAAGAGTAGTGTTTGTGGCATTT
>NC_051400.1:3026818-3026949 GCF_015228065.2 Penaeus monodon
CCTTCTGGATCAAGCAATGGAATGCAACAACAACACAGCTAATAAGCGATGCATTATCCGGCCGCTTGCTTAGATGGAGCGGCGAGCAACTACAACAAATTAAGTCTTCCTTTAGGGAAAACAAGGGACAC
>NC_051400.1:3027093-3027388 GCF_015228065.2 Penaeus monodon
AGTGAAACTCATACATATAAAAAAAAGTAGTGAGACGAAGAGAAGGTAATAAATGCAAGGGAAATGAAAGAGGAAATGGAGTAGAACAGGAGAGAAGGGAAGAAGGAAACCTAAAAAGACAACCTTTCACTGCAGTTGTTGATTTACATGATTGGAGTGTGAGGAGCACGACGTCGCTTGCGGTGAGAGCGATCTTTCAGGAAATCTTTTAAAGAAACGATTTTTTTTCCCCCCCGATTATTTTTCTTTTTGTGTGCGTGTGTAATGAGAGGGTTTCTTGGTGTTTTCAATTGTA
>NC_051400.1:3027530-3027660 GCF_015228065.2 Penaeus monodon
TTTATACATCGTTATTATGTATTTTTTTGAAAGGAAAGTGGCACATTGATATATCTTTATGTGGAGAAAATATGATTGATTGAAGGTTATGATTTTGTGAAAGTTGCGGTTGATTTATATGAAGATTTAC
>NC_051400.1:3027740-3027985 GCF_015228065.2 Penaeus monodon
CGCTTCGAAAAGTTTTTAAATAAGCGATATTATGATAGATTAGTTCTTGCAACCGCAGGCGACAAACCAGTTAACACCCGATTGATTGTTTATTGTGAAATTAGCAACTTGGAAGGGGGGGAGGGGGAGGGGGTGTAATTATGTGATTGTTTCGCTAAATTGGTCCTTTAGGTCTTTCGTTGTACGAGATGGTGGGGGTTACTTTGTCTTTGTTAAATGGAGTGAACTTTTCATTTGTGCGAGAC
>NC_051400.1:3028260-3028422 GCF_015228065.2 Penaeus monodon
CCCCCCCCCCGCCCCCCGCTTCGAGTGCATTGTCGAGTCCCTGTTTGAACTTAGTGTAATGTTGGCAGTGTTGGTAGTGTTGGCAGCGTGTTGTCTGTGAATAATTCCCTTTTAAGACGTGTTTCACCTGCGTATTTACACAGCGTAAACTTTTCATAAAAG
>NC_051400.1:3028530-3028647 GCF_015228065.2 Penaeus monodon
CATTTTTCGTCTCACCTGATGGCGCCATAATCAGGTAGAGCTGTTGACACGGAGGTCGAGTATTTGCATTGTAGCTCCACGTTGTAGTGCCGGGATACAGGATTTTGGGTGTACGCG
>NC_051400.1:3028987-3029282 GCF_015228065.2 Penaeus monodon
CGTTGGTAGGGTAACCCATGGTAACTGGGATAGGTACTGGTATTACCCTAAATACCTTTTGGCTGGGAAAAGGGGGAGGTGGCGAGAAGGGGAAGTTGGCGGGGAGTTGGGGGGGTTACAAAAGGGTAAAGGGGATCCGGCGAAACACCTGGGGGGTAGCAGGTTGATCGTAGAGACACAGCATATATATATACACAAACACACACTCACTCTTTCTCACATTTCCGAAAGAGAAAATTTGTGTTGGGGAATTGTTTTTGTTGTACTGCGCATAGTAGTAGAAAGTGCGTTGGGG
>NC_051400.1:3029381-3029540 GCF_015228065.2 Penaeus monodon
GTAAAGAGGGCTGTATTCAGTGTAGAGAACAAAGGGGAGAGTTGGCTTTATCAAGGCCGGCGTGTTACGCGGAGGGAAGACTGTGCGGGGACCGAGATTGTTAATATCTACCTCTATTTCTTTTTGCTATTGAATTGCGTTCGTTTTGTGTGTTTTCTC
>NC_051400.1:3029771-3029891 GCF_015228065.2 Penaeus monodon
TCTTTTATTTTCCAACTGTTCTTGAGTTTCCTCTCCTAGGTATTTTGCGCTTTCAGAAAATCACAATACATTAAAGGTAACCTGAATATTTACGACTCTGAAAATCACGGGGGTGGTGGG
>NC_051400.1:3030109-3030330 GCF_015228065.2 Penaeus monodon
TATATACAGATGCACCCAATTTCTCTCTGTACACAATGGAGTTGCTGTTCTAGACTTGAGGGAAGTTCCTCCTCCGCGGATGTGACTGGCGGCACATAACAGTCGCTTTAAGAGTTACCGCGCACCGAGCACAGAGGTACTGCGCGCTCAGATAACTGTCCGAGCGATAACGGTTATCGTATGTTTTTCCTGCAAATAACATAGACGCGTGATTTGCTCAA
>NC_051400.1:3030454-3030785 GCF_015228065.2 Penaeus monodon
GGAATGGGGTGAGAAATAAGGTTTTAAGGCTGAGGTTAGGTAGAGAAAGATCGATTTCGTCTGAGCAAATAATAGAACTCAAAATAACAGAGAGAGAAAAAAATATATACCAATTGAAAAATGGTACAGGCTTTTTTTTTAATGTATATATTTTACCCGGTCTTATCGACGAAGTAAATAGCATCGCTTTTATTTATAGAGAGATATTTTTGGATACGGTAAGAAAGTCTCGGGTCGATACAGTACTAACGATAAAATGTATTTATTTCCATTTTCTTTTTTACTAAACCTTTTTTTTTTATCTTTGTTATTAGGAGCGCAGCCGGTTGGA
>NC_051400.1:3030821-3030948 GCF_015228065.2 Penaeus monodon
CATTAGCGTAATTAACCGTACGCCGTTGATGGAAACGGACGAGGATTTTGCCGATTTCCGCTGCGATTGATCAAAATATGTGCGTTGTTGATTTCGTTGGTTGTCGGGCCATCGCTTATGCTCGACT
>NC_051400.1:3031179-3031375 GCF_015228065.2 Penaeus monodon
TTGGTTGAATTTGCGGTTCGGGCTTTAAAAAGGGGGGAAAAGTTGGGGGTGTTTAGGGGGGAAGGGAGAGGGGAGGGGGGACCTGATGGTTAGGAATTTTTGCGGTTTTGAATTTGTTGCATTCCTGTTGCTAGTGTGATTGTATTTAACACTTGCCTTTCGTTATCTGATTCATTATCATTTAGCGTAATCGATT
>NC_051400.1:3031631-3031877 GCF_015228065.2 Penaeus monodon
GTTCCCGCGGATAACACGCGCGGCCCTCTCGTTGCGGGTAACCGGACCCCGGCAAGTAATTATGAAGCTTAGCAATAAACGGAACTAAATTGCGCTGTCCCGTTCGATAATGAAGCATCTTCCTCTGATAATTAACCATAGATTTAATCGCCAGTGTCCCGGATGTGTCTGTATTAAAGGGTGGTCAGCCTTTGGTCTCCTCGCGAGCTGGTCTCCCGGGGCGAGAAGCGCTGAAGGGTTGACGAC
>NC_051400.1:3032168-3032546 GCF_015228065.2 Penaeus monodon
TCTATCCTTTGCCAGCCCCGGATACCCAGTTTCTTGATCACTTTCTTCGCGCCGCAAGATAATCTTCGCAGCCGTCATTCTGTTGGCACTTACAGTAATTGATTTTCGTCTTGTAATTGCTCTGCATTTGCATATCTGTATGACGGCGCTAATGCCCTGCATCATCTTGCCTGGCACTTATTATTTTACGGAGGATTATAGCTTAATTAACTTTGCTCATTGGTTGGGTAATTAATGTTTATATAAATTCAAAAGGTGTGTAATTTTTTGATGGGCAACAGGCACCTAATTGCGACTGAACGGCAAGCCAATCACTTGTCGATCGGGGTGATTGGTTGTGATTGCTGAATCTTTTCATTGCACATACTCACTCGCACG
>NC_051400.1:3032749-3032920 GCF_015228065.2 Penaeus monodon
CTTACAGTCTTTGTCGAGCCTTTTACCATTGTAATCATAATCATGTTCATTATCACGATGGTGATGATAGCGGGGTAGACGATGGTGAAATAAGTGGAAATAAAAAGAAAGTGGCGATCTAAAGGGCAAATAAACGAAAGGGTTTGATAAGAAGCGAGGAATAGTGGATAG
>NC_051400.1:3033104-3033193 GCF_015228065.2 Penaeus monodon
AAGCGTTGTGCAATTTATTCTTGAATTCTGTTTTTGATTAAAGCATTTAGTACTGAGAAACGAGAGAGTTTGAATTATCGTGCTTTGAA
>NC_051400.1:3033476-3033570 GCF_015228065.2 Penaeus monodon
CTCGCGGATGTGCGCCTGTGGGAGTTTTCAGCTGCTTGTATAAACGTACACGTATTTGAATACGTATTTGTTGAATGTTACTGACGATGGGAGA
>NC_051400.1:3034557-3034658 GCF_015228065.2 Penaeus monodon
TCAAGAAAATCGGACCTCGACCACAAAAAAATATGATTTATTCCCAAACTCCAGTCAGCGTCGAGGTGGGAATCATCTCGGGCAGCTCAACGAAACGTACA
>NC_051400.1:3034806-3034923 GCF_015228065.2 Penaeus monodon
CTCGGTTCCCCTCAAACCGCGCTCCAGCCTAGAATACTAACCGGGTGTCTAACATGATTACGAGTGAGGGGAAGCGTGGATTTTGTAGTGAGGGCAGTCGTTGAAAGAAATACGTGA
>NC_051400.1:3034969-3035540 GCF_015228065.2 Penaeus monodon
CTTTTACTTATTTACTTGTTTACCTTCCTCACTCTTCCTCTCCCGCTCTTCCTCACAATTCTCTACTTTTCTCCATCCTTTCCCCATCCTCCCCCAACCTTCTTCACCCTTGCGCACCCTTCTCCCAGCCCGAGTCACCCTTCACCCTTGCTCATCCTTCTCCTTGCTCGAGTTCACCCTTTTCCCCATCCCTCCTCACCCTTCACCCTGCCCAAGCTCACCCTTCTCCCTGCCCGAGCTCACCCTTTTCCCCATCCCTCTTCACCCCTCCTCACCCTTGCTCACCCTTCTCCCTGCCCGAACTCACCCTTTTCCCCATCCCTCCTCACCCCTCCTCACCCTTCTCCCTGCCCGAACTCACCCTTTTCCCCATCCTTCTCCCTTCCCCCTTTCTCCCCCCCCTCCCCCTTCCACCCTTCTCCCCCGCCCCCTTTCCCCATCCCCCTACCCTTTGCTCCCCTCTCCCTCCCCGGTCCCCTTTTATTTTCTCCTTTTTCAAGTGCCCCTTTTTTGAACTGGGACTTGCCTTTCCTCTTCTCCCCGGTTTTATTTATTTTTTTTCTCTCGTTCC
>NC_051400.1:3035572-3035745 GCF_015228065.2 Penaeus monodon
TTGTTTTTTTTCTTTTTGTTTTAAAAAAAAATTTTTTTTTCCTCTCCTTTCTCCAAAAAAAGGGGGGTTTTTCTTTCCCTTTTGGTTTTTTTTTTCCCCCTCTCTCTCCGGGGGAAAAAAAATTTTAAAAAACGGTTTTTAAAAACTTAAAATTTTTTCTCTTTCTCTCCCCT
>NC_051400.1:3035962-3036306 GCF_015228065.2 Penaeus monodon
AAGTAAAATAAAAAAAATGAGGCAAATTTTTCCGGGATGAGGGCATTTTGTATCTCCCCCCCCCCTTCCTCCCTCTCCCTTACCCCCTCATTCCCCTACCCGCCCCCCTCCTTTTTTTGCCCCCCCCCCCTTTTTCCCTTTTTTTTTCCCCGGTTTTCTTTTTCCTTGTTTTAAATTTTATTTTTGTGCGGTGTTTTTGTTTTGAGGGGCAAAAAAACAAGTGTTTTGTTTTTGGGGAAGGTTTTGTTTTGTTGGGGTTTTGTTTTTTGTTTTTTTTTTTGTTCCTTTTTTGTTTCTTCTTTTTTTTTCTCTTCTTTTTTTCTTTTTTCTCTTTCTCTTTTTTT
>NC_051400.1:3036599-3036708 GCF_015228065.2 Penaeus monodon
TGCTATTCATTTTCTCCCTCGCCCGACATATACATAAATATTTACACATCAGGAAAAAATATACACATCGTCTTTCCAAATATGCTAAGAGAATTCCCCGTTTCTTACG
>NC_051400.1:3036741-3036926 GCF_015228065.2 Penaeus monodon
TACCCGTTATCCCGGCCAGGCCATACCCGCCCCTACGTCCTCCCGGCATAAGGGTTACAATGGCAGACAAAAGCTAGAGAGGAGGAATGACTCATTTCGAGATTTCCTTGGCAGCCGCTTCTGTCCATTCAAGACGTTCACTTTGTACATGTGATATTAATATGTAGATTACATACTGTTATTGT
>NC_051400.1:3036985-3037203 GCF_015228065.2 Penaeus monodon
ATCTTGGGTTCTCCCCTCTTCCCTCCTCTCCGTCTCTCGCCATCTCCTTCTTTTCTATTCTTTTCTCCACCTCCTTGTCGTAATCTATCTCTCCCCCTTCCCCCCTTTTTTTTTTTTTTCTTTTTGGCAATTTCTTTTTTATTCCTTTCTTTTCCTTCAAATTCCCTTCCCCATTTCTCCCTCCCTTTTTTCCCCTACCCTCCTTCCCCTTTTTTCCC
>NC_051400.1:3037328-3037468 GCF_015228065.2 Penaeus monodon
TTTCCTTTAATACTCAGTCTTGAAGGCTTGGTGACAGCTGGTAGTGCTTGTAAGCTTGGTGAGATTTGAAGATGAATGTCTTTCGACTAGCTGTAAATTAAAATTTTTTTGTACACTTCCTTTTTTCCCTCTTTTTTTTT
>NC_051400.1:3037757-3037989 GCF_015228065.2 Penaeus monodon
CCCCCTCCCCCCCCCTCCCCCCCGAGTTTCTTGCAATAATCTAGAAAGAAGTACCCCTTTATTTCCTCCATTTTTTCGCGGGAAAAAGTATAGCTACTTGGTTTTATGAAACTCTTTTCAAGGAAAACGCATTTTCGTGTTTATTTTTTCATGTTTATACTCCTAAGTGTAAAAACATTGTGATACGCCTTCGAGCAGAACAAAATGTAGAAGGAAAAAATGAAGGAAAGTG
>NC_051400.1:3038146-3038330 GCF_015228065.2 Penaeus monodon
GTGGGGGGAAAATTAATTTAAATTTCTGTGATCCTCACTTTTTTATGACGTTTTTTACCCGGCGTAATACTGAAAATTGGAATTTAAAAACCAAAGGGGGGAAGGTTTCGTAGTCGTGTGAATACCAAGTAAGTAACCTCGGTAACTGTCCCTCACGCTGCCCTCTGTGCCAACGCATGCCAAC
>NC_051400.1:3038597-3039434 GCF_015228065.2 Penaeus monodon
AAAATACAAAAAGAAAAAGTTGTATAACAATGAGGGTAGATTCGGTTTTTTTTTTTATTTTGGAAAGGAAAAACCAGGAGGGGGTTCCATAGTTGAACGAATCTAAGGAGACACAGTAAGAGGGAAAAGATAGATTTTTAAAGAGTAAGGATGAATTTCCCTTGAAGGTTACCAAAAAAAATATTTGTCAAAGGGGGAAAAAAAGCGAAAGGGTAGATGGTGTATGAAGAAAGACAATCTGGGATGTTATTCCAGACGTAGATGCGGAGGCGACCTCTTCAGAAGGGTCAGAGATTTCGAGAATCCTTCCCCTCCCCCCCTCTCCTTCCTCCTCCCCTCTCTCACCCCTGCCCTTCTACTCCTCCCTCCTTCCCTTCTCCTCCCCTCTCCCTCCTCCTCCTCCTCCCCTCTCTCACCCCTGCCCTTCTCCCTCCCTCCCTCCCTCCCAACCTCCTCCCCCCCCTCCCCCCCCCCCTTTCCCAGATCCTTCTGCGAAGGGCCCGCGCGGGGGCACTGCGAGGGCCCCAAGGAGGCGGGGGATCCCGGCCCCCAAATCGCCCCCAGAAGCGGGAAAATGGAGCGCAAACCGGAAGAGGATTGACGGACGTGATGTTTATCTGACGTTACACGGCCTGGGCGTGTCGTCCGGGAACACGTCTGGCAACATTGGCAAGTTCAAGCAACGAGGCGAGACTCGGGAAGGTCTGGCAACGCTGCTTGTGTGGAGGTCCGACGGCAGCGACGGCGACGCGGAGCTGGCAACGCTGCTGCTCTGGCTGGCCGTGGAGGCGGCGGGAGCCGTTCAACGGATGCTGTTAGCTATAGTGACTATAAATA
>NC_051400.1:3039484-3039777 GCF_015228065.2 Penaeus monodon
GAAAAGGGGTTGTTTGGTAGGTAGGGGTAAAAATGATAGATGATGACCCATGTTTGATACGATGTTAAACCCTAGATATAAAAATAAAAAAAAAATTTTGCTGTCCATATTATAGTAAATTTCAAACATATTCATATTTCCACTCGTACACATCTGTTCTTATGTATTAGATGTTTTTTTTTGAGAAACCCCCGACCGAACAGCACTATGGACCCGGGGGAGCGATCCGGTCCCAGAGCAAAACCCCCTTCCTTCGCGGAAAACCGGGGGGCGAGTCGTGCACCGGGCCGGGG
>NC_051400.1:3039810-3040084 GCF_015228065.2 Penaeus monodon
GGGGGAAACCCGGGAGACGCAAGGGGGGAGTAAATCGTCGGGGAGGCAGCGATAGCGATGATAATGCTGGACCGGAAATTGTTTTTCGGTAATGTACCAGCGACGAAATAATGGTAATGCCGAGATTAAATTCTCGGCGCGCGAAAAAATTATTTTGTACTCTTTAACCGGAGATAAATAAATTGGCCCCCAACATATGCCTGAAACTTATTAAAAAATTTGGGGGACAAAAAAAAAAGGGACACCATTTAATATCGTTCCCCCGTTCGGGCCC
>NC_051400.1:3040146-3041223 GCF_015228065.2 Penaeus monodon
AAAAAAGTATTTTTGGTCCCCTTTAAACGCGCACTTACTCTCAATAGCATTTTTTATGATGGGGAATCATTGATTTATTTAGATTAATTTAATTTGTATTGATGATTTTGCCTACCGGAATGCAATTCCCATTCCTTGACATCGAATCTAATTGATCCGGATGTGTAATTAAAAGTGGTAGCTCAGCGTGTGTGTGTTTACGTTTCCATTTTTTTCTCTCTTTTTCCATTTATTTTTTCGTTTTCTTTTTTTTAATTCTTTAGCTCCGAAACGAAACAAGACTTTTAATGAAATTTAATGAAGGGTAATTCAAAATATGTGTCTTTGTGTGAATTGAATGGGAACGAGATGAAATGTGTTCAACAAACGGTTTTCAAAGACCTCTTTCATGGAATGACATTTGCAATTACAAGATTTCTTTTAACTCTACTCCGGCTCTCCCCGGCGACTGGGATTTTGAGCCGAATTACATCACGGCATATTGTTGGAAATTGCGTGCATTCAAAAGAAACGTTGCGAATATGAACAGGTTTAAAAATTTTATAAATTGATTTTTAGGGGATGAAAAAAGCAGCAGAAAAATTTTTCCAAAAATTTTGTACCCATCCAATTTCACGCCGAGTTTGGGGCGCCCGTGACGCTGGATTTCCTGCCGGGGACGCCCTTGTGTCATCCAACGTGATGCTGGAGACGTCGCCAGCATCCTTCAGGATAGCACCTCGCGGGCCGTATCGCTTCGCCCCCCCTTTTTTTTTTAATCTTCGTTCGGTCTCTCCCGTTTCACTCATGTTGATGTGAGCATTAGATTGCGTATTTATAAACATTCGTCGGGGAAAATGCGCGGGGCCCGCAGGGAGTACTCCGGAAAAATTTTTTTCCTGTGACGAAAATTCCCAAGTAGTATAATTCTAGGGTTGTGTCATTTATCCAGTAATGAAAAAAATGTTGGTGCGTGTGTGTGTGTATATATATACGCTTTTGTGAGATATTGAGCATATGGTAAAATGGTGGATACCGGCGTAAGTAATGCGCGGACGGGTCTGGCGCGCTGGGAGGGGAGGGGGGGGGCGCTTGCAG
>NC_051400.1:3041567-3042084 GCF_015228065.2 Penaeus monodon
CATGGAGGGAAAAAAAAAGGCTTTTGGAGAAATTGGAGTGGAGGAATTGAGTCCTACGGGCTAGCCCAAACATTTCCCGTTTTTTACGCTGCCGGAGGACCCCTGTTGAGGGGATGCCCGGAAAAAATTTCCCGGGTCTTTTGAGTTTGTTACCACGCGGCCTATTTAGGGGGGGGGGGGGGGAGTTTTTTCGTTTTGAGACCAAGGGTGGACCGGGGGGTTGGTTATTGGTGTGTGCGAGTCCCCCCTTTAGTTTCCAAAGCCCCATTTTTAAAATGCATATGCAGTCCCTTTCCCCCCCTTTTGATGCATATGGTAACAAAGCAGACCTCGTTGTAACAAAAACGAAGCATAGGAAAATCGACATTATTTCATATCGTGGCGGAAGCTGCAGGTGTATTGAGGGAAATCCATACGCTACCGGTAGTGCACCTGTCAGGCCGGTTCAGCTGACCCTCCCCCCCCCTCCCCCTTCCATACGCTACCGGTAGTGCACCTGTCAGGCCGGTTCAGCTGA
>NC_051400.1:3042106-3042366 GCF_015228065.2 Penaeus monodon
TCAAGTCCCAGTAGACAGGTGTTGGTGTATTACAAGTCTTTTTTTTCGCTTTATGGACCAGCGTCTTGGGTGCCGTCCAAACAGGTGTTCGGAGCGTTGGACGCTTGCCAATCTGACACCTTTTGGCACCTGCATGCACACTGATCTCGGATTTTCCTTTTCGTTATGCAGAAGAAAAGGGAATGGGAGAAGGCATGAATAAGGAAAATAAAAGATAGAAATGAGTATAAAGAAAGGGGGCGATAGGAAAGGAGTTGAGG
>NC_051400.1:3042554-3042728 GCF_015228065.2 Penaeus monodon
TTGATGCTGGAAGGGAAGTCGTGAATAACCGCAGTTGAGAACATATAAGGGACAAAAGACAGAAAGATAAGAAACATTGTAGCCGAACAAACCCCCGCCGGCGGTTGGTAAATACAACGTCTATACCGGGCCTGATGTGTGTACATACGCCGTACGTTATCAGCGGCGATGGCT
>NC_051400.1:3042863-3043022 GCF_015228065.2 Penaeus monodon
CAAATGTAATACATAGTTTTTGCATGCACCTTTGCACATAGTGCAATATGCAGCGTAAACGCATATCAGTAGATCTGCTTTGTAGTTTAGTTTTTGTGCATTTAAAAAAAAGTTGTAGAATGAAGTAGAATAGGGGGAGGCAGCAGAAAAGTTGAAGGA
>NC_051400.1:3043797-3043974 GCF_015228065.2 Penaeus monodon
TCCCCACCCCACCCCACGCTGTCTGTACGGTAAACAGTTTGTGTAAGTGAGTGACATGGAAGTGATGAAATTTAAACTGGATATTTTCGGCCAGTTCTGCCAGGACGTGACCTTCGTTGTCGGTAATGGCGTCCACACTTCCAGTCGGATGTAATAACTTTGTCATTTGTGTTATGA
>NC_051400.1:3044597-3045149 GCF_015228065.2 Penaeus monodon
TGAGACGAAAAGCGGGCGTTGTGTGTACGAGAAGTTTTGTAGTTTTATGCATTAAATATCGTGTTCATTTCTCTTCAGCTCATCTTTTGAACGCGACGCCTGTCGATGGCAATGCATCACACCCTTGCCAGTGTTTCGCCCTGTGGCGTGTGTGAGTGAAAGCGAGAATTAACGACTGGATTAAAGCTATAGCCAGACCCTCATTAAATAATGCAGGGCGCCACCCAGTGTACTTCGTGTAGTGACGACTTCGCAGTGTAAAGGTTGCAGCCCCGAGTCAGTGCAGTTGGTTGGAGTTTATTGTGTGTATTGGCGAGATTAGTGTAAATAGCGAACGACTTTACACAAGTGAAGAATTCGTTTTACATTGCAAACTACCGATTTGCATTTTAAAATTGTGCTCTGCATGGGGTAAGTACCGTTGTTGTGGTGTGTGGCGACTATATAGGGCCCTGAACTAAACTTACTTTATTGTGATTTAGGTATGTTTTTTTATCGTTTTTTGATAAACCATTTAGTCTCTTTCTCTCTTTATTTCTCTTAAGTTGATTA
>NC_051400.1:3045297-3045464 GCF_015228065.2 Penaeus monodon
CCCCTTAACCCCCATCCCCCTCCCCTTTCCCCCCCACACAGAGCCAAACACACAACAAAGGAAGAGTATTCACTTTCACGTTTGTTATTATAAAGCCTTCATTTTCACCAGGAAACGGTAAAGCGGGCCATCGACAACAGTAGCCGATGGAACTGATTGTGTTTCTG
>NC_051400.1:3046043-3046318 GCF_015228065.2 Penaeus monodon
CTACTGTCGACAGAGGATATTACCTCAGCATCCTCTCTTCCAGAGATGAAATTCCATCAGTGGTAAGAATTGTTATATTGATTCTCTTCCCCTTTTAAGATTAACATAAATTTTCCCCTCTCCTCTCCCTTCCTCCTCCTCTTCCTTTACTTTCCTTCTTCCCTTCTCTCCTTTTCTTTCTCTCCTCCACTTTTCCATCCTCCTCCCCTCCCTATCCCTTCAATCCTCATCCTTTTCTTTTTTTCTTTCTTCCCTCATTTTCCCTCCCTTTCTCT
>NC_051400.1:3046490-3046705 GCF_015228065.2 Penaeus monodon
CCTTCTCTCCATCGGTATAAAGTCCTTCTATCTTCTACGACGCGAATGCCATTTGATATTCGATAGGTTAATTTGCATTGAAAAATAGGAGAGGCACGTAGTGTTTTTCCCTCCCCTCTCCCCCTCCCTCCCCCCCACTTCTTTCCCCGCCCCCTATACCCTCTCTGCGTGCCCCCCCCTGCCCCCCCCACCTCCAGTTTTTAAACCCTTAGCCA
>NC_051400.1:3047471-3047634 GCF_015228065.2 Penaeus monodon
AAGGGATGGTTTGGAGATGACCCTTAATGCCTCGGGATTTAAAGGCGAGATTCCCGCGTCTCCGTGGTATATATAATCCTTTAGCCCGGCAGCCCTCGTGGAGATATGTGTTCCCTTTCGCATATTGGGTTTTATGCGGCCGTTTTAAGATGATAAGTTCTAT
>NC_051400.1:3047748-3047914 GCF_015228065.2 Penaeus monodon
ACCCGGACGAATCTCTTGAATTAAAAAGTTTTCCAGATTGATAGCCTTTATTTTTTTTCCTTTCAAGGTAATGGTTCTCTCTTCCCTGTGACTCCTTAAGGGCGGTTTCGAAAGGTGTGGGCGGGGAAGGAGGTGGGGCGCGGGTGCCGAATGGATGTCGAAGGGC
>NC_051400.1:3047949-3048050 GCF_015228065.2 Penaeus monodon
TGGGTGCTCTGTGGCGATCGGGAAGCTTGTGAAGGAAAGTGTCGAGACGTTTTGCTGCTGTTTTGCCTAAGGTGGAGGTCGGTGTCGAGTTGCCGAAGACC
>NC_051400.1:3048101-3048188 GCF_015228065.2 Penaeus monodon
AGTGTGCGTATATGATCCCCCCCCCCCCTTCTATTTGAGTTGTTTATTTTGTGTATTTCTATGTGCTGTTGTGATTTTATTTGTTTC
>NC_051400.1:3048664-3048857 GCF_015228065.2 Penaeus monodon
CACAATGAGGGAAAGATCGTACATCATTCCTCGCACGTATATATACGTTGTGATTACGTGATTCTCCCCTTCCTCGTGTGATCGAAAAAACTGTTGTAAAAGTGTCCGGAGTAGCACCGCCTGTATTAGGTATCGAGGGTGAAATGAAGGATGGAAATCGTAGTGCCATGTCCCGGGAGATGAGTGCGTGTAA
>NC_051400.1:3049006-3049282 GCF_015228065.2 Penaeus monodon
GTATCAAATTTCAACGCTTGGTATCCCCGGCTGTGGCTTCGTCTTCGCGTTCGGTCTCGGTTTTGCCCCATTTTTACCGCCGTTACCCTCGTCTCGATGAATCTCATTATCTCTATTCCATCCTTTCGTTGAGCACTTGTCATTCCCCCCCCCCCCTCTGGATCTTTATTATCGTCTTTCGCTCTCCGTCCTTTCTTTGTATATTTTTATGTGTATTTAACATTCTTTTTGGTATGGTTTGTGTGATTTTTTTCATACTGTTGCTTGTGGTTTTTA
>NC_051400.1:3049711-3050010 GCF_015228065.2 Penaeus monodon
CAGTCTTTTCTCAGCCTCACCAAATTTCAATCATCTCCCCCTTTAATGTATTCCTCTGCTAATACATCAAGGAGGTTTAGACAGTGTGGTTAGTAGTAAGGATTGCCTCACTCTGTATTCTCTGTGGCGTCGCCGGCCCTTGCTTGCTTTGCAGGGACGTTTTTCTTTGTCACTTTGCATGCGCGCACTCGTTTTTTCCTTCGCTTGTTCGTTTGTTCGTCTGTTATTTCGTTCGTTTGTTCATTTACTCATAAACTCGTTTCTCATTTTCTCTTTCTCTGACTGATCTGTAGGTCTGA
>NC_051400.1:3050296-3050389 GCF_015228065.2 Penaeus monodon
GATATCCCTTCTATATTGTATATCCCTCTCCAGATCCACCATTCATTTGTACATTCATTGCTGACAAAACTAGACACACACTTGGGAGTCCGA
>NC_051400.1:3050712-3050898 GCF_015228065.2 Penaeus monodon
AAACACTAACTTTTCCCGTGTCGTTTTGCGAGCGTGCGCAATATTTGAGTGTGAGAGCCAGGAGTTAGCTGCCAATAGTGGAAGTCGATGACGGAGGGAGATCCGAGATAGCGATAGTTTATGTTGCAATGGAAGGGCCTCCGTGACTCGCGCGACCCGCTGCCGCCGACACCTCTTCGCTGCCTG
>NC_051400.1:3051389-3051576 GCF_015228065.2 Penaeus monodon
TCCGCGGCTGCCCCGCATGGGACGATAACCGCGCGTTTATTACCCGCACGCGGCGCATATCTCGCGGCTGAGATGCTGCTGCCGATATTATGAAGTAAAAGCGTTTATGAACTTGTGGCATCGTGTAAATAATGTAGAGAATGTGATTACGTAATCGTGTAATTTAATTCACATTAGTAGCTCGGAA
>NC_051400.1:3051992-3052324 GCF_015228065.2 Penaeus monodon
TGTAGTATTCTTAAAATGTATTTAACAGAGTTTTTATTTTTATTCTCCCACCCCGTCTGTTTAGTTAATCTAGTCTCACATTACCCAGCGTCCAGTCGTAATCCAGAGGCACGGAAAAGCCCCTCAGGCAGGCGAAGGCAGCGGAGTAGAGGCATCCTGGCGGCGGCGGCGACGGTGATCGTGTCACAGGGATTCGTCATTTTCACGCGGGGATCGATTTCGTTCCTGCAGCATGCCAATGTCGGGATTAGCATCATTAGAGGAATCTCCTCCAGCCCTTATCCGATCTCTGGCCGTTTTTGTTTTTTTTTTCTTCTTCTATTCTTTACATT
>NC_051400.1:3052397-3052493 GCF_015228065.2 Penaeus monodon
CACTTTCCCTGCGTTTTTTTTCCGTTTCGTTTCCTCTTTTCCTTCATCATCTTCCCCCTCCTCCATATTTCTCCGTGTCTTCCCTCATCCATTTCT
>NC_051400.1:3052593-3052659 GCF_015228065.2 Penaeus monodon
TTTGTTTATTTTTTTGAGTTGACGGAAGGTTGGGTGTAGTCTTATACTTAAGGTTGCTGACTCTTT
>NC_051400.1:3052860-3053191 GCF_015228065.2 Penaeus monodon
TGTAGTATTCTTAAAATGTATTTAACAGAGTTTTTATTTTTATTCTCCCACCCCGTCTTTTTTAGTTAATCTAGTCTCACATTCCCCAGCGTCCAGTCGTAATCCAAGGCACGGAAAAAGCCCCTCAGGCAGGCGAAGGCAGCGGGTAGAGGCATCCTGCGGCGGCGGCGACGGTGATCGTGTCACAGGGATTCGTCATTTTCACGCGGGGATCGATTTCGTTCCTGCAGCATGCCAATGTCGGGATTAGCATCATTAGAGGAATCTCCTCCAGCCCTTATCCGATCTCTGGCCGTTTTTGTTTTTTTTTTCTTCTTCTATTCTTTACATT
>NC_051400.1:3053367-3053686 GCF_015228065.2 Penaeus monodon
CGCATCGCTTCTGTTTTCTTACCTTCGTCTCTTCATAATCGCCTCCGTGATTAGCCATATCCATCTTTTTAGATTATTTCTGCCTTCTTTTTCCCTCACTTACTCTCTTTCTCGTGCCATCTCTTTCTTATCTTATCGCCACTAGGAGATTAGGGGATAGGAGAGAAGAGGGGGAGAGGAAGGGGGAGAAAATGGTGGAGAAGAGACGAGAAAGAGGAATGGGGTTTGAGGGAGAGGATTAAGGGAGGATAGTGGGGAGGATGGAGGTCGCGGTGGAGAAGCAGGGATAGAGAGGGAAGGTGGGAATAGAAATGTTGGA
>NC_051400.1:3053807-3054408 GCF_015228065.2 Penaeus monodon
CGGATAGGAAATAGATGTTGGAATCAAGGGAAGGATAGAGAGGTTAGAGGTTCGGCATCAGGGAAGGGATACGGGAGGACGAAGCAGAGGGGAAGGAGGGATAGAGAAGGGATAGAGGGGTAGAGGGGAGGTCAGGTGGTGGGGGGGGGGGGCGCGGGGCATTAGGTCTTCGTTCCGCCGGCCGGGAACAGTATGACTTAATCCGGCCATAATGAGGACGTTGATTATATGTATTCTGTCAGTGATATTTTATCATGGAACTGATTATGGTAATTGTTATTATTGTTGGTATTAGGTTTATTCCTATTACATGTTATTGCTGTTCGGGTCTCTTTTTTTTAAATTAGGGATATTAATTTTATTGTGCTTTGGTTATTTTTGTTATTTGCATCATCGTTGTCAGTTTAAATTATGATTAACATCAACATCCCATTTTCATAATTGTTGTTGTTTTTTATGTGTTTATTTTTGGAAGGCGTTATTGTAATTCTCCATAATTACTACCTCTGTTGTTATTATTGCCAAGCAACTGCTGATCCTGCCGTTTGTTATTTATTATATTCAACCATCTTGTACGGTTTCCAGCACTAGAAAAAAAAGT
>NC_051400.1:3054894-3055285 GCF_015228065.2 Penaeus monodon
ACACTCCAGCATCGCCCACTCATCAATTTATTATCTCACGTGCTGTTGACGTTCGCTCAGCGTCTTGATCGCCGCTATGTGTACCGACTGATCAGCGCGCGCGGAAAACCTGGCGACGGAGGCGAACAGCGCGACCAGGTGGACGCTCCTACGCGCGATTATTTTTTCTTTTTTTTATTTTATTTTTTTATTTGATATACTTTTTTCTAGATCGGTCAACTCAACGGCGGCTGGGGGCCGTACACCGCGGCCGACGGGCGTATTGGAAAAAAAAATTGTTAATGGAATACAAATAACATTGTTTAATATTCACACGGTTGTGATTTGCTGAACAAAGTCCAGTGAGGGGGCAGGGGGGGGGTACTTGGTGTAGGGAGGGTGTATTGGGGGG
>NC_051400.1:3055365-3055598 GCF_015228065.2 Penaeus monodon
GTCGGGGGAAATGATGTCTTCAGCAATTCAAGGGCAACTAGACCCAACATATTCAATACTTGCAACCGATTCCCTTTTCCATGACTTTGACTTAACGCCTCTTATTGCGCGGGCGTCCAAGAATTCGAACGAAGCTCCCGCGGCGAGGAATTAGGGAATAAAGATGGAGAGAAAGAACCTAAAAGAGGTTGGATATCGAGACGAGTATTTTAAAAGATCATTTCAGTGGATTC
>NC_051400.1:3055649-3055950 GCF_015228065.2 Penaeus monodon
AAGAAGACGTTTTACGAAGTGGAAGTTGGTGTCGCGTTGACGTGTCCCGATCCGCGAGACATAGCGTGAGTTGTAATCTTGTTTATTGTCGCTTTTATCGACAATGAAAATGTAAAGTACATTGTATGCTCGTTATACGGACCCTTCACATTGTATGGCGTCTCGTTTAACCGGAAGATGACGCGTGTATAATCCTCTTTATGTCTAATACTTGCTCGGACGTGCGGCATTGACTCCGCGTGGAATCAATGGTTAATCGGTCTACATTACACGAACTGGCAACTGTGGGTGGGGGGCGGGA
>NC_051400.1:3056020-3056189 GCF_015228065.2 Penaeus monodon
ATGGGAGAGAGAATAAAAAAAAAGTAGTGGCAGATACAGGAGGTTGTAAGCTATGGGAGTATGTGCAATGCTGTGGCATTTTTAGATGGCACAAAAGTTGATTTGTTTATCCCGGATGTCGATATCTTAGACGGATTGTCACCTTATCCGGATTCGTACAGGAGTGTAG
>NC_051400.1:3056221-3056637 GCF_015228065.2 Penaeus monodon
CCCCGTTTTTTTCGAAACAACATGTTGCTTATTTAGCAGTGTGCACAGTGACCGGATGTTGATTGACAGAATATATGTACGTGATAGCATTAAATGCAGATATTACTACCATTGGCGCACGCGAGAGCCCGGTATTGGAAAGTGACCCCTATGTGTACTGGAAGTAGAGGTTGCTTTCCCACCTCTTGCTTTATCTATTTTTTATCTCTCTTTTAATAGCCAGCATGCAAATCAATCTGTCGACAACATTTATATCAATAATTTTGTTATTTCTGCATTATCAGTGTAAATTAATTTATTGTTGAATTTGGAAGTGCATTAAAAAAAAAAGGAAAAAAAAGTTATCAACACCTGAATTGGAAGTTTTTGATAATGCCTGAATTTCCCATTATTGTCTGACTATCAATAATCTCATA
>NC_051400.1:3056952-3057105 GCF_015228065.2 Penaeus monodon
TTGTACCCCTGTAAACGCGTTCAAGCATATACACACATGTACTTACACAGGCAGTTGCAAGGCACGTGTTTATCCCTGCATTACTTCTGTTCATAATTTTAAAGTGTCATTCCGTGACAGAATACCACTGAAATATTTTACACAATTTTGAAA
>NC_051400.1:3057278-3057652 GCF_015228065.2 Penaeus monodon
TTTTTGTTGTTAATATATCTTTTGCCATCATTCCAGGTGAGTGTTTAAGCGGCACTTTGGCACTCCGGCATTCCAGAGCCCCCCAGAGTGGCACTTGGGTGAGTTGGTATTTTTAATCGGCGTGTCCCAGGTCTCTCTCATATGCACCAGAATGCCATTACTGTCATCGGACTCATTTTGTTATCAAATTATCCTGAACTAATTTGCATATATACAATTATTTAGTGCGTGCGTTCGTCCTAATGATATACGATGATGTATGTATAGCCCTTATCCATATTAATGCATGTGAATTGGTCGGGCATTATTATTATTTATTTATGGTGATAATGTATCGATTGCGACCGATGGGTCTATGATTTTTTTATTGTTTC
>NC_051400.1:3057692-3058493 GCF_015228065.2 Penaeus monodon
TTAGAGTGGATGTGGATGAATTTTGTTGTTATTTAGATGGCAACATATCCCTTTTTTTCATCGAGATTTGTGAAAGTTGATATTCCTCGGTGTGACAAAAATGTAAATACTTTTTTTTCACCTTTTTTTTCTTTTTTCCATTTCCAAAGTTTTAATATGACGTCTGTCGTGCACAGTCGGCGGCGGAAAACATTGTCTCCGTGGCGTAGGTTCCCCTCAAATAAACACGGATTCCTAAGATTAGCTCTTCGTGTTTCACAAGAATAAGAATATTCCATTTTGTGTAACCCGTAATTAGCGTGAGTGAAGGCACGGGGGGATTGTGATCAGCGAAAGAACAACCCCTCATCCTCCCCTGTCCCTTCTCCCCTCATCCCTGCCCTCTTCCCTTGCCCCTCCCCTCGCCTCTCCCTTCTCATCTCGCCTCTCTCCTCACCCGTCCCCTGTCTTCTCCCCCTCACCCCTACCTTCTTTCCTCTCCCCTCAGCCCTGCCCTCTCCCCTCACTTCTCCTTTCACCCTTCCCCCTCCCTTCACTCTTCCCCTGCCCTCACCCCTCCCTCCTCCCCTCAGCCCTTCCCTCTCCCCTCCCTCCTCCCCTCAGCCCTTCCCTCTCCCCTCCCTCCTCCCCTCAGCCCTGCCCTCTCCCCTCCCTTCTCTTCCCTCAGCCCTGCCCTCTCCCCTCCCTCCTCCCTACAGCCCTGCCCTCTCCCCCCTCTCTCTTGTTGTTCCCCGATGTTCATCTGTTTCAACCTTTGCCGCTACGAAGGCTGTCGGTGCGCATTGGGGTTAGTTTTTTTTT
>NC_051400.1:3058757-3059453 GCF_015228065.2 Penaeus monodon
AACAGTTAACATCATGATCCCGAAGCGCCTTGACAGAGCGAGCAGCGGAGAGAGGTTAGGGGGTTGGGGGGGGGGGATGACGGCTCCCAATCCAAGTCTTTTCTTTGTACACTTCTGTATCAAATTTCCATGAATTCGCTTTCATAAAATTTGATTATGTCGCCATGGTAACCAGAAGATATAAAAATAGTCCATAGACGCTGTCGCAGTGGCGTATCCCTCGGTGCCCTTGGTAACCAAGAATGGCCTCTGCGTCCGGTGTCGTGAAGGGCGGATATTGCCTGCTCCCCTCGCAAGTCGCTGGCTCGGTGAGGTTCTTTATGCGCTGAAAACAACATTTTCATTGGATGTCTTTTCTGTTTTATCCATTTCTTCTTTGTCTCGCGAATACGTGTTTTGCTCCCTCCCCTTCATCTCGTAGTCTTTGTTTTGTTTAGACTGTGCGTCCCCCGTGTGCGTAAATATTTGTCAGCAGCTCTGTTGTAGGGAGGCTAATGGTGACGCTTTGCCGTATCTCGGTCGCCCCGTCAGGTGGCGCGTCCCTCCTATTTTGCGAGCGAAATCGAGCTCACATACGTTACTGCAGTTTGCATGATCTTGCGCCATGAGGGAAGGTCTCGTTGCTTATGTCGCTCTTCGGTGTTTGGCGTGTGTGTTTTCTTTTTTTTCTAACTTTCTTCTCATTTTCGAAACGCC
>NC_051400.1:3059490-3060075 GCF_015228065.2 Penaeus monodon
AAAGATTGGAATCTAAGTCCACCCTAGTTCGTGGCATTGGAATTGCATAACATTTCTTTAAAAAAATATATTAACAACAACAGCCTTACAGTTATGATAACTATTACTCATCTTAGTATTTCCCTTTCCTTTTCAACTACTCCGACTCCTAATATTTATTCATTTTTATCTGTGTCGACTCCGATCCTGATACCAGACACGGCGCGCGATTCCTCTATGTATCTTGACTTTTACAAGCGCCAAGTGCTCCGATTACCTTATACGGCCGAAGTTACGATAAAGTCTTGTAGATTTAGTATACACACGTCGTTAAATTATCGGCGGGGAGGCAATAATTTAAGATTTTATTAGCGTGAGTTCACTAACTAGATTGTACGCAGAGCCAGGCCGGCGATAGGTCAACATAGGCGGTGAATCGGCTCGGCCCGCGGCGGGTTGGGTGACATGATGCCGTGTTTTAATCCGAACGAAGCTAATTGAAGCTGAAGCAAGCTCTGGTCAGCGATATTGATGGCAGGCCAAGTTTTTGACTTGCTGGACGGCGCCGCGAGTCTCTGGCGATTTTAAGATTTAGGTCTTCATCCG
>NC_051400.1:3060385-3060807 GCF_015228065.2 Penaeus monodon
ATTCGAAAGAAAACGGGATCGGCGGCCGGAAGAGAAAGGAGAGGTGAGTGTGCGTTTTCTATGTTGTTATACGAAGAAAAATATATATTTATGGCAAGCTCATTTCCGCTTCAGTGCTTCGGGGGTGTACAATGGAAACACATTACGTTTGTCTTCCTTCTCCATTTTTGTATGGAAACTAGATAAATAGTGATGTGTTGTATTCTACGTTGAGGAATGTATTAGGGGACTGTTCGTGTGTTTACGTATTTCGGGGAATGTGTAGAGGATGCTATGTCTTTTTCCCCATGTGTGGCTGTGTGTATGGTCGGAGTGGGTGTTGTTTATGGCTTCGGATTGTTTTTAGTTAGCTTTTTTGCCGGACTAGTTGCGGTATTAATGTTTTATGGAGCTTTCCTGCTTTTTATTCACTGGTATTGCTT
>NC_051400.1:3061026-3061170 GCF_015228065.2 Penaeus monodon
CATACATCTTTCTCATTTGTTATTTCTTACTATATCGTCCCTTCCTCCTTCATTAACTGTCATTATACGTTTGCCAATTCACCTCATCGCAGTACAAACCAATTTCTCCGCTTTTTGTCTTGCGTTGAGGTCGTTTCAATTTTC
>NC_051400.1:3061430-3062784 GCF_015228065.2 Penaeus monodon
TAAACGATCTTTAAAAAAGAAAACAATAGAGGTGATAACAAGGTGTCCGCTGGTGTGTGTGTAGACAGGGTTGCTGCAAATAAAAGTCACGGCCAGGTGTGTTTACCTGTCAAGCACCGGGTGATTGATCTTGTTTCTTAAGGTGTTCATCCGCTGTTTAAGGGGAGAGGGAGGGGAAAGGGAGGGTGAGGGAGAGGGAGGGGAGGGGGAAGGGAGAAGGAGGGGAGGGTGAGGAAGAGGGGAGAGGGAGGGGAGTGTGGAAGGTGAGGGAGAAGGTACCGTTTAGGAGGAAGACGGAGGGTAGAGGGAGGGCCCAGGAGAAGGGGGAGAGGGAGGGTAGTGAGGGACGGGGAGAAGGGGGAGGGGGGGAGAGAAGAGGGGAACGGGGAGAAGGGAGAAAGGGGGGAGAGAAGGGAGGGAGAAGGGAGGAGGAGGGGCGCTTGCAAGGGAGAGATGAGGTCCTTTTGTTCCACCAAGAGATGTAAACAGTTCCAGCGTGATCTCTCTCCTTTCAGAACCGTCTCGCTTCCCGTTTCGTTTTAGTTGTGGGGTTCTCCGTCTTGCTTTTAATCATCGTTTTCTCATTTTCTTTTCGTTTTTTTTCCCGTCTTTCGATCTGTCTTTCTTTATTCTGCGTCTTTTATTCTCTTTCTTTTCTTTACTTGCTATGTTTCTTCCTCATCGTCTCCCTCTTGTACGTTTTTTTTCTTCGCTTCCTTTTCTACTTTTTTGCCTTCTGTTATCTCTCGTCTCCTTCCTAATACTGTTCCTCTTCCTCTTCTCCTTCCCCTCTTTCTTCTCCTCTTCTTCACCCTCTTTTATTTATCTGCCTTTTATCCCTTTTCGTCATCCTTCCTCCTTTTTTCATACCGTCTATCCCTCTTTTTTACCTCTTCTTTATCCTTTTCTTCTCCCCCTTTCTCCTCTCCCTCTTTCTCCTTTTCCTCTTACTCTCCCTCTTCCTCATCTCTCACTTCCTCCTCTCCCTCCCTCGTCTCCCTCACTCTTCTCCTCTCCCCTCCCTCCCTCTTCTCCTCCCCCTCCCTCCTCTCCCTCACTCTTCTCCTCCCCCTCCTTCCTCCCTCACTCTTCTCCTCTCCCTCCCTGCTCTCCCTCACTCATTCTTCTCCTGTCTCCCTGTTTCTCATTTCCTCCTCTCCCTCCAGCATAGCTCATGTCGCCTGTGTCCTCCCTCCCTTTATCTTCCCACAAACACTTACGCAAGAATGTGGACAGTGAATTTCCCTCCGATAAGCGAGCACCTGCTGGATATCGCCCCACCCCCTCCCCCTCTCCCCCGGCTGGACAGTCTTTGGTGCGTGTGGGGGGGGTGGGGTGGAGGGGGGAGTGATTC
>NC_051400.1:3062973-3063099 GCF_015228065.2 Penaeus monodon
TCGTACATGGACATCAAAGAAAGTCGATTAAATGGATAATGGTTTCAAACGCTGTAAAACCACTTAAAACCAGAAGAACGGGAAAAAAGGGTCTGGATTATCTCTGTTTTCCCAGCTTATGGATAA
>NC_051400.1:3063126-3063229 GCF_015228065.2 Penaeus monodon
AATAATGATGTAATAGAGCCTCAAGAAATGCTTCAGAGCGAAAATATAATTAAGAGTAGAATACATTAATATAAAAAATAGATTGTTTACCCGGCGAATGGCT
>NC_051400.1:3063453-3063634 GCF_015228065.2 Penaeus monodon
AGAAAGTGGACCTAGTAAAAGAAAGGTAAAAAAATATAATGGATAATTGAAGGATTATAGAAAAGTGAAGAAAGAAAAATGCGAAAAAGAAATGGAAAAAATAACCCATGATAATTGTGAAAAAAATAATAAACTAAACAAACTTTTCTAAAAAAAAAGAGAGAAAGAGAGAGAAACAAAG
>NC_051400.1:3063677-3064541 GCF_015228065.2 Penaeus monodon
CCGAGGAAAATACAGAGAAGACGAAAGATAAGGAACGAAAGAGAGAAAAGTGAATAAGTGGGAAAGTAAGAAAGGAAGGAGGGAGGGAGGGAAGAAAAGAAGGGAAGGAGGGAAGAAAGGAATGGAAGGAGGGAAGAAAGGAAGGAAGGAGGGAAGGAAGGAAGGGGAGGAAGTGCCGTTGTCCGAGCCTGAAGGTGATCTTCCGTTCCCAGCACCAGGAAGTGTATCAGGACCCAGGGAGGAGGGAGGGAGGGAGGGTTGTGAGGAGGGGGAAGGGAGGGAGGGTTGGGAGGAGGGTTGGAAGGGAGGGAGGGAGGGTTGGGAGGAGGGGGAAGGGAGGAAGAGGGGAAAAGGGAGGGAAGGGAGGAAGGGAGGGTTGGAAGGAGGAGAAAAGGAGGAAGTGAGGGAGAGGAGGAAGGGAAAGGGAAAGAGAGGGGGAGAGGAGCAGGGGAGAGTAAAGGAAGGAGAGGGTTGAGAGGGAAGGAGAAAAGAGGAGGGTCGAAGGGGGAGGGAGGGAGAAGGGAGAAGGATTAGAGAACAGGGAAGGAGGGACAGAGCAGATGTGATATCGGAGGGAAGAAGCGAGGAATGAAGGAAGGTGACAGGGCAAGATGATGGAGAGGCGAAAGGGGGAGACAGAGGATGTGTACGAAAAGGGGAAACGGGTTAAAGACGAGAGTACCAAGACACGAAAGCGAAGACGTTGGGGATGTGTAAAGTCCTTCGTTTTTATTTTGTTGTGAAGATAATGTATGTGATTTAAGAGCGAGAGGAGCATGGAGCTTTTCCCCATCTTCCTTTACCCAGGGGGAGCTCTAGGACCCCCGAGGGACGTGGGGGAGGGAGGGGAGGCAGGAGCAGTCA
>NC_051400.1:3064600-3064668 GCF_015228065.2 Penaeus monodon
GTCAGTCCTTTTCCACCTTGGCACCTTCCCTCCAGACGTCTGCTCGAGACGCTAGGTGACTGACTCGC
>NC_051400.1:3064808-3065139 GCF_015228065.2 Penaeus monodon
TGCCTGACTCACCGTATCACTCTTTTCCTGTTGCTTTCATCATTTCTTCTCCTTCCACTTTCCTCACCACCACCTCCTTCCCTCCCTCCCTCTTCCCCCCTCCTCCCCCTCCCCTTCCCCCTTCCCCCCTCCTCCGTTCCCCCCCTCCTCCCCTTCCCCCCCCCCTCCCTTCCCCCTCCCCTCGTGCCTCGCGTATGGCTCGTGCGCCGCCCTGATGGAGTGGAAATGGAAATTGATCGTCTGCTCGAGAGAGATAGAACGTAATGTATCTTGCGAATAGAGTGTTGAATTTTAGTGGGTGTTTGAGCAAAAGTGTAAAAAGGGGAAACGA
>NC_051400.1:3065486-3065701 GCF_015228065.2 Penaeus monodon
GGCGCGACCCAAGGCGGCGCACAAGCTCTCTTAAGGAAAAAAAAAAGGCGGCGAAAGAATCACATAACCATATTTGAATTATTAAATGCATATTTCTTTTCCGCGATCTGACGATTTGTATTCGATTTGCGGCTTTCACCATTCCCCGCGCGTGACGCTGTGGTCTGATAAAGCGCGTGATCACATGGAACAGACGAGGCATTATAACGGTGTTG
>NC_051400.1:3065855-3065920 GCF_015228065.2 Penaeus monodon
TGCTTGTGTACCTTCGCCTGGCTGGAAAAGGGGGTCTGGGGCCGCGTGTGTTTTCCCCCCTGTGA
>NC_051400.1:3066070-3066417 GCF_015228065.2 Penaeus monodon
CAGTGATTTTGAGGATATTTTCATTTTTGTTGTTGTTGTTGTTTAATAGAATTGTATTTTCTTCCTTTGATTTTTTTGTTGTTGGAAAAGGATTGTAGTTTTTGTTGTTGTTTTTTCTATTATTCTGGGGACTTTGTTGGAAAAAAAATAATGTGTGTTTTCTGCGATTATGGGTTTCTTTGTTTTATTTGAAAAGGAATATTTTTTGTATCGTATTTTCTGAGATACTTATTGTTGCTTTTGTATGGTTCTACGGGTCTTTCTTTATTTGTTTTGTCGATGTATTTGTGGGAAAAAGGAATTGAAGGTTGGATAATGGTTACGTACGTTTCTACGTTCTGGTGTTA
>NC_051400.1:3066506-3066724 GCF_015228065.2 Penaeus monodon
ACTTTTTGTTTTCGCCATGTCTTTTTTCATAGATGCTGTGGTATCGATATAGCAGTTTTTAGTTGGTATTGTATGCATAATATCCTGATAAACTGTTTTTTATAATTTTCACGGTCCTGTTACCTTATCCTATTGCCATATCAACTCTGCCCCCTGCCACACTAAACATGTCAACCCTAGCGATATACACTATGACATGGGCACCTTCCCTCCCCACT
>NC_051400.1:3066778-3067033 GCF_015228065.2 Penaeus monodon
TGCTATGCCCCACCTTCTCCCCTCCCCTCTCACCCCCCCTCACTCCCTCTCCAGACGTCTGGGGCCTCGCCGTGATGAGCAAACCGGTAACACGTAAAGTCGAGGAGTGTGACGTATTCATGACGACTTTGTGGCCAAATGAAGAACGGTAATCCAATTTCTGTTGACTCTGAATGTACTCAATGAGACTGCTTGGTCTTCTTTCTTTTTCTCTCGTTCTCGCATTTTGCAGGAGTTTTTTTTGTGGGGGGGGGG
>NC_051400.1:3067361-3067431 GCF_015228065.2 Penaeus monodon
CATGTTGAATGTTTTGAATTCACTGAATGAGTGACTGCAAAATTGTATTTAGAACAGGAAGGACTTGTAG
>NC_051400.1:3067885-3068090 GCF_015228065.2 Penaeus monodon
TGAATTTAGTACTGGTCGTGATTCGTTAGGTTTCAAAGTTAGACGTCCGGATTTTTTTGAAGCTGTCATGACGCAAGTCCTTCATCCTCTCTTCGGCTTTTTCTTCTTTCTCTGTATGGCTTGTCTGGCATTTTGCATGACTTCTCGTTTTCTCGCTATCCACCTTTCATCTCCCTGCCATTTTTGAAGCTGTCAGTGGCCGCAA
>NC_051400.1:3068432-3068612 GCF_015228065.2 Penaeus monodon
TCGTAGGAGATCCACTTTACTTTTTTTTTTTTTTTATCTACTTTGAAATATGGAGTTGAGAATAACAAGATACCCGAAAAATCCCTCATTATACAAAAATATTCATGAAAAATTTGCCATTATCCGCTAGACTCTCGAGGAGAAGACGCTCTGAAGACAACGTGGGAATGTAACGTTGTT
>NC_051400.1:3068665-3068765 GCF_015228065.2 Penaeus monodon
CATTTTGTTTCCGTATTGGATCGATTCGTCTGGGAAGGAGTTGTTATCGAGAAGAAGGGGGAAAAAAAGGTAGATTTTTTTTTTCATTGATTGTGTGATT
>NC_051400.1:3068800-3068870 GCF_015228065.2 Penaeus monodon
ATCTTATTAATAATGAGTCCTAGAGAGAGAGAAAAAAGGAATCGTTTTGTTCTTCCGGTTTTCCTCACTA
>NC_051400.1:3069123-3069257 GCF_015228065.2 Penaeus monodon
ATAGTTCTGCCCTGAATCACTCTCCTCTCCCTAAGAGATGGCCATGATTTGCAAAAGCCATTGTGGTTTCGCGCCTCTTAACAACGGCTGCTTCAGCCAATCAGCGGCGACTTACTAGCAACTACACTAAACGA
>NC_051400.1:3069313-3069601 GCF_015228065.2 Penaeus monodon
ACTAGTTCATAACTTCCATTTCGTGTGGAGTTCTTGGATTTCGATGTCCGTTAAAAGATCGGACTTTTTAAAAGCTTTTATTTGTCTTATTTTCTTTATTATTTTGTTACTTGATAGTTTGTTATCATGCTTACGCTTGACGGCTAGAGCTTGTTGATGTTGTCTTTGTCGGGAGCGGTAGTTGCCGTAGGTCGACGACTCGCGCGGAAGTTCCGGCCGAGTGCGACTAGCGGTTCCCTGGCCACACCCGCGGAGGAAGAAGGGCGTATGTCCGTTGACTTTGCTTTG
>NC_051400.1:3069633-3069750 GCF_015228065.2 Penaeus monodon
CCAACCCACCAACTTAGACCCCTTTTATTCACCCACCCACCCAAGACCCCTACTCCCTACCCCCCCTGCTCCCCCCCCTTGCTCCGTCCACCTTCAAAGTCCGTTGCAGAGGATGAC
>NC_051400.1:3069783-3069872 GCF_015228065.2 Penaeus monodon
AATGTGATTTTTATGGTTTTGGGTTATTACTGTATTTTTAAGAATGGCAGTGTCTCTCGTGTCATTTGTTGTGGTTTGAATCAAGTAAA
>NC_051400.1:3069950-3070037 GCF_015228065.2 Penaeus monodon
GACTATTCCCGTTCAAATTAGCAACACTAATGCCATCTTTAACCTCTTCTTATTGTCTTCCAAATATCTTATCGTTTTCACTCGCGG
>NC_051400.1:3070115-3071322 GCF_015228065.2 Penaeus monodon
CATTCACGTCGAGTCGAGTGCCAACGAAGGGATGAAATAGGGAGGTCGTTCCCGCAGGTTTATGCCCGTCCGTCGTCTTTTATTGGGGGGGAGAAAAAAAGTGTATTATTACTTGTATTATTCCGAGGCCCTGTTGAATTTAACATGTTAAGAGGCTCGTGTATTTCGGACGAGCGACGCTGCTAAGGATCGGTTTAAGAGTTTGTTTGTTTTTCGTTTTTTTTTAATGTATTTTGGGGGTGTTTTTTGTGTCTTGTAGAATTGGGCATGAGTGTTGGTGCTAATGGTAGTGGTGATGGTCGTCAACACTTTATTTTATCAGGGGAAGATTTATCCTTGGCTAACCTAATGACTAGATTAATAAAACCTAATATAAGAGGAAAAACAACAACGGTGATATTGATAATTATTACAGACGGAGCGATGGCATGCAAAATACAGACATCACACGCCACCTAATTTTTTTTTTTTTAAGTCATAATTCGCGTCCCTTCGTCGACTGGAAGCGTGGCACGGAAGCTGGCGGGGCAGACGGCGGCCCACCTCCTCCCTGGCCTACAGTAGGACGGCAAGACTATGACAAGGCACATTCCAGGAGCGCCGCGTGACAGGGCGATGCAGGCGTGACACCCTCCAACCACGCCCTCGCCGTCGGGAGACTGGGTTTGGTTCCTTAGCAACATGGCGAGGAGGTGGGCGGTGGGTGATGGTGGGCGGTGGGTCGTGAATGGAGGAAGGATTAGGGGGAGGAGAGGGAGGGAGAGAGGAAGGAGGGAGAAGGGGATGAGAAGAGGGAAGGGGATGATGAGGAAAAGGAGAAGGAGAGGGATGAGAAGAGGGAAGGGGATGATGAGAGGGAAGGGGATGATGAGGAAGAGGAGGAGGAGAGGAATGAATGGAAGAAAGAAGAGGAAGCGAAAAGGAGATGAAGAGGGATTGGAGGAACAGGAAGAGGAGAGGAAGAAGAGAGACAAAACAGGAAGAGAAAGAAAGAGGAATTAAAAAGTATATTAAAACCTTTACGTTTACATCCAAATTTGTGTAGATGGCGATGTCAGAATCACGATGTCTCCCTTATATATATATTTCTTTCGATGCCTTGAAATGGTTCCATTGGACAAGTTAACTATTTCACTTCCGTATCCCGGGCCCGTCTCGCGTCCAGTTCAGCCCTCAATTAAGTAAAATCCAGCCGTGGAATCATCGC
>NC_051400.1:3071373-3071807 GCF_015228065.2 Penaeus monodon
CCACTTCCCAAGACGAACATTTCTCCCCCTCCCCCACCCCCTTTCCCCTCCCTCCCCCGTCGAGAAAACTGTTCCTTAAGCTTCTTGCGAGATACAGTCTTGTGGTCGATCAACAGTGGGGGGTAAGAAGGGGTTGGGGAAGGGGGGGGGGGGCAGCGGCAGCGATGTGGCATACGCCGTTGTTGCCCCCAACGGCCGCACCACCGTTCGGATGTACATCATAATGAGCAGTTTGTGAGACGAGGATGCCAGTTAGGCTATTTCTCAGCGTCAAGTCTCGTGTGACGACTATGCTGTCTGTTGGCAATAGAGTGTCCCTCAGCATGCGTATGTTATTGCGTAATGCTTGTGTAGGTTGTGCGTGCGTGTGCATTTGACAGCGTGAAAAAGTGGATGTGTTTATATTTTGCTCGGGAGATAGTAAGGCGCTTGCT
>NC_051400.1:3072110-3072314 GCF_015228065.2 Penaeus monodon
GTTACATTTCCAGAGCAATGCCGGGAATTTACCTGCTACAGGTAGTGTGGAGTTTTGTCTGCTAACTTTGGCGCGTCCTTTTTGAGTCCAAATATAGCTGAATAATCCTCGCACCGGACGCTGTTGCTTTAAAAGGTGAAATATTATGTTATTTTTTCCCCAATTTTACTAACCTCTTTTATTGCTATGGTATAAATACACGCA
>NC_051400.1:3072636-3072963 GCF_015228065.2 Penaeus monodon
GTAGTCAAGAACGTATGTGGTTTGACGTACTGTAGATGCGTGTAGTGAAGCACCTCTTAAGCCCGTTAGGTACGTCTATCATTAACGAGCCACGTCTTATTACTCGCCGCATTAGTATTTGCGTGCCACTGGGTACATGCATCGCGAAGCACCGGTACATCGCGTTTGGTTTTGAGAGAGCTTTGTCAGGGGGAGTACCTTTGGTGTACTGCATGTTACTTGGTGTTTTTATTACGGTCGGTAATTTTGCTTCTTCATTTCGGGAGGTTGAACTCTCGCGAACGGTTGGGGATTATTTCACATTTGTTTCTATTCATTCTTAACGAT
>NC_051400.1:3073199-3073471 GCF_015228065.2 Penaeus monodon
TCCCAAGGAAGAAACATCGCCCATGCGGCATGTCACTTTATTGGAGGTTGGTATAGGTAATGTTTTGGTAATCGCCATCGACAAATTGATCTGAAGCGCCTTTGGGAAGCTCCTTTCGGCTCTCTTTCTTTCCTTCCTTTCGCCTAACCCTCTCCTTTCGTATCTCCTCAGGCATGGCGTTTGTATTTCAGCCTCGCTCTTTTTCTCCCATTTTTCCTTCGATATCTATTTCTTGTGTATTTTTTTGGGGGGGAGGTTCCTGGGAGACGTGG
>NC_051400.1:3073517-3073596 GCF_015228065.2 Penaeus monodon
GTCCACGTCATGGCACCTTTTCCTTCCTTCGGTTGCCTTGGTCCCGCAGGAGAATCTGGTAATGACAGTCACGGGGAAG
>NC_051400.1:3073902-3074037 GCF_015228065.2 Penaeus monodon
TCAGACTGCGTGTCCACCTGTTGAGAGGGTGCCAGTGGTGTAGGGATGGAAGAGGGGGTAGGGTGGGCCGGGATAGGGGGGGGGGAGATAGGGCCAATGTCCACTTCTGCGGCCACACTCACGGACGGTTTAAGA
>NC_051400.1:3074086-3074152 GCF_015228065.2 Penaeus monodon
AGTCGAGTCCTTCGCCTGAGATTATCCTCGAGGAACCTTCATGGCCCAAGGGCGTAGTCCTGCTCG
>NC_051400.1:3074307-3074421 GCF_015228065.2 Penaeus monodon
CGGGTTGTCTTTAGACGAATGTGGATTAAAAATCAAGGTCTTAGCATGGAAGAGAAGTTTTACGAAATCCGATAAATCAACTTGTGCTTTTGTGAAGACATTTCCGTGTAGATC
>NC_051400.1:3074461-3075190 GCF_015228065.2 Penaeus monodon
TTCTCGCTTCCATTGTGTGTCGCCAATTCTTCTTCGCTCATATCTTATTTACACCCTCCTTTCATTTTCCTACCGTCTCTATCCATATTACTCCCCTTCCCCCTTTCCCTCCCCTTCTCCATCCCCTCTCCTCCCTTACCCTTCTCTATCCCCTTTCCTCCCTTATCCCCCCTCTCCCTGCCCATCCTCCCCTGCCCTCCCCGCTGCCACCCCCCCCCCCTGTCCCTGCCCAGTTAATCTCGTTAATCTGAAGTGGGCCATCAGCACCACCTGCCTGTCGACCCTAGCACCAGCCGTGGCACCATTGTTGGCCCTCCCGGCAACACGGAAAGGGGCTGGGTGGGGAGAGAAGGAAGGGAAGGGAGGGTGGGGAGGTGAGGTAGAGAAGAGAGGGGAAGGGGAGATGAGGGGGAGGAGAGAGGGCAAGGGGAGGGGAGGGAGAGGAGAGAGGGCAAGGGGAGGGGAGGGAGAAGAGAGAGGGCAAGGGGAGGAGAGGGAGAGGAGAGAGGGCAAGGGGAGGGGAGGGAGAGAAAGGAGGGAAGGGGAGGGAGGGACGGAGGGTCACTTGTTGACGCGGTGTGTCCACGAGGAGACCGAGGCAGCAACAATTCGCACGAACCGCCGTGTTCTTTCAGCCGGGCTTGGATTAATCTTGGCGGGGGTGCCGTGCTTGGCTCCTTTGTTTATAGTCACGTTCCCCCGCTGGGAGGAAGGTCGGCAGGCATCGGT
>NC_051400.1:3075668-3075885 GCF_015228065.2 Penaeus monodon
GCAAGTGGCCAGGGCTATTCTCGCGTCACGGTGTGTTAGCTGTGGCTGGCCCGGTCACACCCTTGGCCAGATTTTGTCAGTTTTATATACCCATTTTTCTTTCTCTTCTAAATTCTATTTTTTCCCCTTTTTTGGTTGTGGTTTTATGTTGATTTTGTTCTCATCTGAGAATTTTTAGGTAGGTCTTTGCTTGTTTATTTATAATGTGCGTTGTTAG
>NC_051400.1:3075966-3076081 GCF_015228065.2 Penaeus monodon
GTGATGATGGACGTAATTATCTCTAGGTGGTCGTTGTCTGAAGCAGCGTTGCCAATGCTACAGGGAAGATACAAGACGCTGTAAATCAACTCGCAGTATTACCAAGGTCCAGCGT
>NC_051400.1:3076156-3076767 GCF_015228065.2 Penaeus monodon
GGTTAGGGGAAATGGACTTGAAGTACTTTGCCCTCGAAACGGGACTGTGGGACTGTAATTGTGGTGTGAGCACTGATTGAGGAAGGAAGGGGGGTGGGGGAAGAGAAGGGAGGTTGGGGGTGGAAGGAGGGGAAGGGGGAAAGAGGAGAAGGGAGGTTGGGGGTGGAAGGAGGGGGAGCGGGGGAGGAGGAAGGAGGGGGAGAGAAGGGAGGTTGGAGGAGGAAGGAGGGGGAGGGGGAGGAGAGAAGTTAAGGGAGGGGGAGGGGAGGGGGGGGGAGGAAATTTATATGGTCGGAGGACGGAAAGAGATAGTATAGTTTCGCCCTTGTGGTTTTCATTATATATTTGTCTGTGCGCTAACTTTTACTTGTTGACTTGTTTATTCACGAGTTTTGTGTATGTATTTTTTGTAGATACATTTAACTTTTAAAAAAGAGAAACTTGAGAGAGTGGCGATAACCTGAACGTACTGTTAATTGATGTTAATTTTCAGCGTGAATGCGATAATGATATGGATATGAATCGTAGCTTTAACGAAAGCGTTTAATTACGTTTACAAAAGTTCCCTGCGTGACTCTGATGCTCGATTACACTGGTGGTTAATTATAGAC
>NC_051400.1:3076819-3077650 GCF_015228065.2 Penaeus monodon
TCCGGTCGCATTATTCCAGTGATAATCTAAATCGTAATCAGCCTTAAATAGATCGTTTATAGTGTTACTAATGTTAATCCGGCCGTCGCTCGTGATAATGATGATTATGAATATTAAATGGCCTCATTGCCCGGGAAAAAAATACTGTCCAGGGGTTGGTCATTACCCCCTCCCTACCCCACTCCCCACTCCCCTCCACTTCCCCTTACTTCCCTTGTTTCTTTCTCACCTCCTCTGTTCCCCTTTGACTTTCCTTATTTCCCTTCACATCCCTTTCTCCCTCATCTTCATTTCTTCTCGACGATTTATTCCCCTCTCTCTCCCTCTTACCTTTACCTCCAGCTTGATTTATTTATCTTTTCTCCTCCCCACTCTCCTTTTCCCTTCCCTTCTCTTACCACCTCTTCCCTACTCCCCACTTTCCCCTTCCCTTCCCTCCCCATCCCTACTCCCCACTCTCTTCCTTTCCTTACTCCCCATTCTTCCCTTTCCTTCCCTCCATCCCCACTCTCCCCTTCCTCCTCCCCCACTCTTCCCCTTCCTCCTCCCCCACTCTTCCCCTCCACTCCCCTTCCCTCCACCCCCACTCTCCCCTTCCTCCTCCTTCCCTCACCTTCCCTCCTCCCTCCTCCTCCCCTCACCTTCCCTCCTCCCTCCTCCCCACTCGCAGGCCTGAGGGAGAGAGGCCGCCTGGCTCCCCCATCACCTTGACAACTCCCCAAGACCGCGTGCTCCCTCGTAACTGTCCGATGGCCATTCACTCCGCGGGACCAAGTGGCGGAACACCGGAAACTGCGCCGCTCTCGGGGCTAGAAGGGCCTTTGATGCGCT
>NC_051400.1:3077842-3078009 GCF_015228065.2 Penaeus monodon
GTGTACCTCGTCCGTTCTCCGTGTTTTTATTCCTTTCTCTGATATTTCACTTCTGTTCCTCTTGCTGGCTCTGTATATTCTGTTTTTACGGGCGGTGATGTACTGTTAACGGAGCGATTTTGAGCCAAAGAGGATCAGGGAATGGGTGTTCGCGGGCGGGCGTGGGC
>NC_051400.1:3078346-3078523 GCF_015228065.2 Penaeus monodon
CCCCACCCCTTCTCCCCTTTTTTTGTGCGCGAATTCGTAAATTCTCTCGCCGATTTAGGGAGACTGATCAGCAAAAGTCGAGCGTGTCTTAATCCACGCGAGTGGAAAGAGATAAGTCCAATTAAGCTGTGGAGGATGATTTAATTAGCGTCATTATGCAAGACGGCAGACTCGTAA
>NC_051400.1:3078751-3078924 GCF_015228065.2 Penaeus monodon
AGCACGGCTTGAGGAACGGGCGGTAATTTAGCCTTCTAACTGTTTATTTATTTATGCATTTTCCCTCTTGTTCTGTCTTTATTGTTTTCATTGTTTACATTCCCCTTTCTTTTCTCTCTTCTTTCACATTTGCTTTTAGGATTTTTTCCTCCCTTTTGGTAAATAAACAGACT
>NC_051400.1:3079013-3079194 GCF_015228065.2 Penaeus monodon
AGGGCGAGTGATTTTTTCCCCTCCCCCCCCCTCGCAGTCATTTACAACCTGTTAAGAGAAGACAAACAAGTGGGCGCCAATTAACGAGGTGTAACAAGTAATTAGTGTGGGCAAAGAAGAGTGTGTTTAAGGTGTGTTTGCGGGGGTATTTACAGAGAATGTTGGGGGGGGAGGGAGCAGG
>NC_051400.1:3079324-3079490 GCF_015228065.2 Penaeus monodon
GGAGGGGGGAGGGTGGGGGCTAGTGTCTTAAGACGAAGAGGGGGAAGAAGATAGGGAAGAGGATCATGTTGGTAACAGATTATGTAGCGGCTGCTTTGGTGTGTTGACCTTCGAGGTACCTTAATGCTTGCGTCAATATCTCTTTAACCTCGCCTTCAAGGGGAAT
>NC_051400.1:3079525-3079858 GCF_015228065.2 Penaeus monodon
AGAACCACCTTCCTGCCGTCTTTCTTTTCTTACCTTTTATCTTGTTTCTGTGAAATTATTAAATTTGTTCTCTTATTTATTTTGATTTTTTTTCTTCGTTTTTTGCCTCGTGTGTGTTTTTTGTATTCCGACCTTTATCGTATTATTAATTTTTAAAATCAGTTTTTATCCTCTTAATGACTTTTTTTTTCTTTATCCTAAGTAATTTCCTCAAATGTTACTCCTTATCTTTTCGCTGACTTTTCTTAATACTGTCACTTTCATTTTCCTTCTTTTGTACAACCACTTCCTTCCTCATTTATTCCTAATCTTCTACTTCCTTTCTCAGTACGC
>NC_051400.1:3080023-3080339 GCF_015228065.2 Penaeus monodon
TTGCGAACCAGATAACCTAAAGTTAGATGTCGTCTAAAAGCATCCAGAAAAAAAATTACCAAAAAAAATGCTACTCAGAAATATATCGTTCGGTCTCTCAAAGGTGACGCAATTTTCAAACGTAATCTCATTACCTTTTATAACCATAATGTTTATTGTGCAGAAACGCAGATTTAGTTTCCAGTCAAAGTTAAGCGTCGCATGAACGCATAATAATTTTGTTCCCTATTTTTTTATGTAAAAAAAAAAGGTTACTCGTGTCAAGTTTTCAAAATGCCGGACTTCCAGGCGGTCTTCCGAACGCTGGATTAACAGA
>NC_051400.1:3080974-3081053 GCF_015228065.2 Penaeus monodon
ATTTTCTTGGTAAGGATAATCGTATGTGATTCTATCCATTTTGGAAAATTAAACGAGTATTGCAGGAAGGTAGGGGGGG
>NC_051400.1:3081154-3081246 GCF_015228065.2 Penaeus monodon
GGCGACGTTGAGCAATGATCATGGCATTTTGTGACACTCGGTTGTCAGTCGCGGAAGAAGAATCGAAGTATTTAAACTGTGTGACGGATATC
>NC_051400.1:3081345-3081742 GCF_015228065.2 Penaeus monodon
ATTCTCTTCTCCATTAAAGTCCTCTTTACAATATCTAAAGGTTTGAATCAAGAAATTGGCTCATTTCGAAACTCGATTTGTTGGATGAAGAGAAACTAAGGATCTGTCGTTAAAGTGGCGGCAAAGTTCGAACTGTGGTGGATGCGCCACAAAAGACGCGTGTCGTTTGTTTAAAAAAAAATGTTTTGAAGAAAATATTTATAGAAAAATTTAGAAGCAAATTCATCCAAGTGTATTGTTATCACCATCATCATTTGTTTTGCGTAGATATAATAGTTATATATTATCGTTTTGAAGGGGGAGCGCCATAAGATGAATCATGATTTTAATGCATCTTCCTTCGCGCTCTATGATTACGTCGTATTTACTTCGAAGACCTCAATTTAGTTATCGTGGT
>NC_051400.1:3081807-3081885 GCF_015228065.2 Penaeus monodon
TATCCCTCACGCAACATTTGTAGTTCAAAGGACAATAGCTTATCGCATGAACAGGAAAATTGGGTGAACTTTATTGTA
>NC_051400.1:3081915-3082014 GCF_015228065.2 Penaeus monodon
ACGTGTTTTATATCTAGGTTGGTTGAACTTTCTGAATAATTCAGGGTATTGATTTTGTTGCATTTGTTATCAGGGTATTGGGGTATATGCTGCGTTACA
>NC_051400.1:3082053-3082164 GCF_015228065.2 Penaeus monodon
CGATTGGTAATGGAATGGGTGAATTTCGTGGCAACAGTGGGATATCTGAAAAGTTCGGTGTAAGAATCATTGAATATGGATAAGAGCGTATATTGCATGTAGATTCGGCAA
>NC_051400.1:3082349-3082736 GCF_015228065.2 Penaeus monodon
TCGTCCTCATACTTCCTATTATAGATAAAATGGATAATACAATATTTAATTGTCCATTGCGTGCTGCTTCCCTGCGACAATTTTCACGATTATTCATGTTTTCTGTACCACTCGTTCGTCCCAAATTCCTTGTACTTCTTAAACTTCGTCCCAGACCATGACGAAGCAATTACGGGTGAGAGTAGCGATACGCATGAGGGATTCAGCGGCCGTTCACTCGTTCACTTGTTTATTGGCGATTATAGTTTGATTGTTAACAGTCCGGGGTCCTGGAACACAACACGGCGCCGCTTAGGTCGAGAGTCCCGTGGGGAAGTCTGCTGCGCGTCGACCATCGTGCGTGTGGCTGGGTAATGACGGGTGTTTATCATGTGTTCGCCGGATGGA
>NC_051400.1:3083201-3083573 GCF_015228065.2 Penaeus monodon
ATCCCTTCCCTCCAACTTTCTCTATTTATTTCATCTATGATATCATACGTTATCTAAATGGGATCCGATTCGCCTATACTAATATCTGAAATAAGATCCAAGAGTTAGGTTGCATCATCTAAATAGGATCACATAATTTTCTGCGCAGAGCCAAAACGGCCTAGATTATTCGACATTATCCGTAGAGTTTACGCACTTTGGTACTTTCCTTTTTTTTCATTTTTTTTTCTCTTTCGTCCTCTCCCAGTTATGTTTTTTTTTTCTCTCTCTCTCGGGGATATTATTTTCTTCTTGGTTCATTGTTCTTCTGTTTTTTTTTTTTTTAAGAACGGCTTTGTGGTTTTGTGGTTCGTATGCGGCAAAGGGATTTTA
>NC_051400.1:3084100-3084520 GCF_015228065.2 Penaeus monodon
AATGATTCTCTGGTTTTGATCTTGATACGAACTTTGGGAAGTAAAAGGAGGGGGGGAGGCCGACGGAAGAAAAGCATTGATCATTTCAAAGTCTTCTGTGTGTGTATGTATTGGAGTGTTTGTGTACGTACTATCTTGTTTGTGTGTCTGTTTTTATCTGTAAGTGTAAGTGTTTTGTAAGTATAGACGAGAGTATTTTTGTAAGTGGGATGATGAGGATGGGGGGGGGGGCAAAGACTAGTTATTTACCGGAAATATGCGGAGATTTTAAGCAGGCGAGACTTTGAACTCCGCAGATATGTACAAATATTTTTATTTTTTTATATTTAAAAATATCTCTCAATATTTTTAGGTCCCACTTTGTGAAGAGGATAATAAAATCAATACAAATCGGATAGTTATCAACAGTATCTATTTAAT
>NC_051400.1:3084579-3084788 GCF_015228065.2 Penaeus monodon
TTTCTTTCCCCCACGCGAGAGAGGAGGAGGCGACCGGCAGTCTTACGGTCAAATCCCGTATGGTAGATTTCCCGCTATTTTTCCTGCCGTTGAATGTTTATTACCAGTTAGATGTCTTTTTTTTTAAGGGGGAGGGGGGGAGGGGGTTGTGTATTTTCAAGCTCGTTAGTGACGATTACGGGTCTTTGCGATGCAGGCTGTTAGAGTTT
>NC_051400.1:3084897-3085149 GCF_015228065.2 Penaeus monodon
ACACTCTGTCACCCCTTGTGATGGTGAAGTCGTTTCTGAAGGAGGGAACGAGGGGGGTGATTGTGATGGCGTGCGAGCGCGCGTGTGCGTTTGTGTGTGATTTTTTTCCCTCTGTGTTTGTGTCTCCCTCTCTCGGATTCACAGATGGAAAAAAGAGATCTAGAGAAAAGCAAAATAAATGAAAGATAAGAAAAAAAATCCTTCTACCTTGGTATCTATTACCATCTCTCTTCACGATTAATTGATGAAGAC
>NC_051400.1:3085219-3085398 GCF_015228065.2 Penaeus monodon
TTCAGTCTTACATGTGTGTGTTTTTGGATGATGTCCAGTTTTGGGATGGTGGGTTGGAGGGGGGGGGGAGGTGATTCGATGACAGTTTGGCGGGTGTGGGGGGAAGGGCGGGAGGGGGTAGGGGTGGGGGGTTGATTGATTGAGTGATTGACCAGGTCTGTCGCTGATGTTGCCACCCG
>NC_051400.1:3085485-3085584 GCF_015228065.2 Penaeus monodon
GTTTTTGTGTGTGTAAACGCTGGATTTTTTTTTTGGGGGGGAGGAGGGATCGTAAATGGGTATGTATCATGTGTTCGTGCACCCGTTCTGGCATTTTAC
>NC_051400.1:3085636-3085905 GCF_015228065.2 Penaeus monodon
TCTATTTCTGTTTCTATTATTATAGTTGTCATTGGTAGTCGTCACTATCTTTGTGACAAATAAGATATATAGTATATAGAAAACAATTCTAGCATTACCTTCTAACACTTGAATAGCGATCCTCCAGTAAACACAAATCTACATAAGTCATTCTCGTGCATATCAATTGTGCTCTCCCCGCTGTAAGAACAATAAGGGCATTATTCTCATTACCAGTCGTTATCAGTAATTGCAAGGGCTGGCAAAGGGGTGTAGTTTGAAGATGGTTT
>NC_051400.1:3085966-3086174 GCF_015228065.2 Penaeus monodon
AGTGACGTCGCTGGCTTTCACTTTCTGATTAGGGTTGGGGGTTGGGTAGGGGGAAGGGGGTTGCCTGTTTGCCCATATTTGTGATTGATATTTTTATTATACTTGTATATTTATTATATTTTATTATCATAAATATTTTTTTAAAGTTTTGTATTTTTTTCTCGTCTTGGTAATTTGTTTTGTTGTTTTTGCTAGATTTGTTAGGATT
>NC_051400.1:3086263-3086439 GCF_015228065.2 Penaeus monodon
TTTTCTCGTTTAGTGTCGACGCACAGGTGATTGCAGTGAAGTGTTATTTGTCGTAGTCAGTAAATTGAAAACCGTCCTTATGCCACGGGGCCTTACTGTCGAATTTACCTTGTCGTCTCCTCCGTTGCGAAGATTTAGATTTGGTAAGAAACGGAGTATAATAACTATCTTCCAAT
>NC_051400.1:3086785-3086909 GCF_015228065.2 Penaeus monodon
TTACCACTGAGGCGCTAATTATCAGAAGAAATTCACCGAAAACGTCAAACGTGATTGACTGACTTAGGAGACTGTGTGGAGGAGGGACGAGAGAGTTCGGGGGAAAGGCGGAAGGAAAGGAAGA
>NC_051400.1:3087026-3087558 GCF_015228065.2 Penaeus monodon
TAGGTAGAAGACTTGAAACAAAAGATTATAATGACTTTCTACAAAAAAGATAATACAGAATAAAAAATAAAAAAAAACAGGTTAAATGTAAGAAAAAAAAAAACGCGCGATTAGACCAGTAAGAATGAAACATGGATTATATAAGTCAGAGAGATATTTACAAAAAAAGAAAGAAAGGAAGGAAAGAAAACGACAATAAAGAAGAAGCACAGTATGAATAGAGATGCGTTTGCCTTCATTCGCCAAGAATGACTTGCCGGATTATTTGTGGTGATTTTTGTATGCGATGGTTGCAATGTCTTCGAAAAAAAGGTAGAGAAAAATAACAATAAAAATTCTCAGTTTTAGAGGACATTTGAGGGGGGGGGGAGTTAAGTCTTGAAATATCCGGTTAAATGACTGGTTGGGGGCTTTCAGTGTGCCATTTTGTTGTACTAAATTACATGTTATTGCATGAAGTTGGAGCGTATTATGAAATAATTTCGTTCTTATGGCGTTTGATTTCCATATAATGAAGAATGTAAGAGTAGTT
>NC_051400.1:3087644-3088779 GCF_015228065.2 Penaeus monodon
GTTGCAATGACGTTTAAGTAGAAAAAAAGTGGGGAAAGGAATATTTGTGCTATTTTCCATCGTGGTTCTTACAAATTGGGCGAAACGGGAGCTCGAACACTCTTTGTGGTTTGACCTTTGAGCCCGAAGAGATATATAAAAGGCTTCAAATAAAGAAAAAAAAAGAAAATAATGGAACTATTGAGCCTTTGTTTCAAGCCGGTCATCTGTGGACTTCAAAGTTACCTCTAAAGAAATGGTACAAGTCGAGGAAACGGGCGATAATGCAGAGGAAAAACGTCACGGAAAATAGAAATGACATAGAAAATGGGAAATTGAAAACGGCATAGAAAACGCGCCGCAGATCAGATTTACCGCTACAATGGTGGGAAAAAATGTCGAAGAATTATGATTTACGGGTCTCTTGCTTACACGATGCATGGGAAATATTCCGTAAGATAATTTGTCGTTTTTTTGTTTTTTATATATACACATGCTATGTTAACGACAAGAAAATTGATTGCTGTGCGGAAGAGGCAAGAAAGTTTAAGGGGTGGGGGGGGAGGAGGGGGTTGCAGAACGTCTTCAAAGAACGTGTCGTTTATGAAATATAAAAAAAGAACAAAATTATCAAAGGATCCTAACATCTGAGGAGGGAAAAAAATCAAGGGAATACATTTTATCCCTCCAAGCTCGATTTTCCATCCCAACCCCCACCCCCCTTCCGAACACCAAACTACGGTCGTGTACTCCCAAAGTCTATTAAAGTTGCGGTAATCTGACAATTGGTTTAATGTTGGCAGCCCTGGTTTATCACCACAGGGTAATATTGGCAGCACTGTCGGCGCGGCTCCCCTCGACCCAAGGGAAAGCTGTATAGCGGGTCGGAAGCTATGTCTCCTCTTTGTTTACTAATGGCTTGTATATGTCTTTAGGTGAGGCATTGTCGTGTGTGCATTGTGGAAGTGCTCCCGCTCATCCCTCCCTCCCTCCCTTCTCTACCTCTCTCCTTACTCTACCTCCCTCCTCTCCCTCCTCTCCCTCCTCCCTCACCTCTTCCCTCTCCCCCTCCTCCCCTTCCAGTGTCTAGTGGCTGTTGGCCTCATTAAGTCGTCTTCCTGTAATGGGCTACTACCACTTGGACGGTGTAGGCCTA
>NC_051400.1:3088906-3089151 GCF_015228065.2 Penaeus monodon
ATTTTTTTTCCCCCCTTGTATTTACTTATTTCGCTCTCTACTTCCTCCTTTATTTTCTCTCCTGAGGAAAAATTTCTCTTTTAAAGGAGCACCAAGAGGGACGGTAGTGTTTCATTAAATTAGTGACTCTCATCTTCATAATTCAAATCCTCTACGCCCCTTATCCTACCTCTTATCAGCTGATTATCCCCTCGATCCTCTCCGAGCGACTCCCCTCACCCTTTTCAACCCTTTTAAGTATTTTT
>NC_051400.1:3089323-3089660 GCF_015228065.2 Penaeus monodon
TCGTCGTTCAGTCTCTCATAGTAAAAAGTAACCTCATTATCAGTAATTTACAGAAATAGATTGAAAAAAATCATAATAGAGATGTAAAGGATGGATGCAAGCGCTGATGCTTTGAAAGCCATAATCACAGGTGTGAGTTAATTAATACCTCATGGCATATATCATGGTAACTCGATAAACATAGCGCTCGCATAGCTGTTGATGGGATAATGTCACCATCATTCAAAAACTGTGGACTAGATTAGCCTTGATGTTATGAATATTTCAGCAAAAAAATGAGGGCGAGGGGGGTGCGAAATATATGGTAGATAGAATGGGATCCGCGCCGTTTGTTGTG
>NC_051400.1:3089871-3090020 GCF_015228065.2 Penaeus monodon
GCAATAGTTCCCAAGTTCCAAATAGTAGTAACATCTCTTTTCGTCATTCCTTCTTCTCTTTTCGTGTGTAGTAAAAATGATGATGACAGCGGCGAAGATTGCAAAATACCTTGCGCAAAGTCGTAGTATCTTCGAGTTGCCGAATATCG
>NC_051400.1:3090045-3090178 GCF_015228065.2 Penaeus monodon
ATGATTGGGTCGTTCCAGAATAAATTTACGAAGGGATTAGCAGGTGTCGACTCCAAAAATACCAGACCAATCGCCACCGAAGAGGGAGCAACATACTATGGAAAACGGTCGTCTTTTCGTCCCCCTTTCCCCC
>NC_051400.1:3090313-3090499 GCF_015228065.2 Penaeus monodon
TCACGATTGGCACAGCCTCAGTCATAAGTCTCGCATGACACAGGTGACTGTAGCCGAAGGGGGGGGGGGGTTGGCCTAGCTTCTCATTTTGTTTGGATCTGTTCCTCTGTTATTTAGTGTTGTTAGTGTTTTTGTTATTTATTTGTTTATTTTGTTGTAAAGTTATCTTCCCCACTTTCCCCCCCA
>NC_051400.1:3090777-3090918 GCF_015228065.2 Penaeus monodon
CCCCCCCCCTCCTTTCTTCCCCATTCTTTCTCCCTACCAGTATTCTAACAGTTCTCAGATCTCTCCTTCGCCATCACGTATAAAAAAAAGGTCTTTTAGTGCGTTCCACTCCGCGCATGCAGTGGGAGCGAATGACAGAGC
>NC_051400.1:3091021-3091085 GCF_015228065.2 Penaeus monodon
GGCCCTTCAGCAAGCGCGAAGGGAAATAGTAACCGCAGTTCAGTGTATTTCATTGAGGGATAGA
>NC_051400.1:3091122-3091426 GCF_015228065.2 Penaeus monodon
TTAGGGAATAAAAGTTGAATAAGAAAAAATGGCTTGGGAATAAAAAAAGAGATAAATATAGATAAATGGATATAATGAAAGAAATATAAGGTAATGACTTTTCAATAAAAAAAATAAAGATGATTAAATCACATAATGAAAGAAAATAAAAGTAATGGCTTTTGATGGTCGCATGAACAAGTCGGCGCCCACCACATGTTCAATTTTCCACGAACAGGCCCGATTATTCCAGGTTGAACGTTGAATAATTGGATTTTTGAAAATGGCAATGTGTGTGTGTGTTTTTTTTTTTTTCGTGTGTATT
>NC_051400.1:3091452-3091535 GCF_015228065.2 Penaeus monodon
AAGTGCGAGAAAGATTTGCAGGCATGTGATACTATGGCTGTGATTGTGGTGGAGGTCGATGATTTTTGGTTTTGACCTGGAAT
>NC_051400.1:3092027-3092156 GCF_015228065.2 Penaeus monodon
AGTTGGAGTTAATATAGGTTACTCTCTTGAGTATTTCGTCTATGCAATGTTCATTTTGAAAATCGAGCTTGAATCATCACTAAAACAATAATAACACGAATGAATATTGTCGCTATGATTTATATACAC
>NC_051400.1:3092398-3092514 GCF_015228065.2 Penaeus monodon
ACCAAATAATTTACAAAGAATCGCACATCGTTTTCTCCCACGACAAGATCTGTAGCCTTTTAGACGGAAGAAATGCCGAACACGATGGAATTAGCATAGAGCAAAATAGAATCCAC
>NC_051400.1:3092534-3092743 GCF_015228065.2 Penaeus monodon
GATATATTGACCGCTCTCACACACCTGTAGCGCGGCCGTTGTGGTGTGACCGGGGTCAAAGGTCAGCCGAGAAGGTGTCGGTATTTGCATAAGACGAGTTTCTTCTTGTGCTAGATATTATTATTATCTTTAAAGCTTTTCTATTTTTTTTAACGTTGCGTTTATGTGTTTTTGGCTTTCACTTGATTTTTTTTTTGAGTCGCATGGTG
>NC_051400.1:3092793-3092964 GCF_015228065.2 Penaeus monodon
AATCTCCTCATTCGTTCTCTAACACTAAACCCGAATATGGACTTACGATACGGAGAACAGAAAGAACGTCGAAAAAAAAACACGTATAAAAATTAGATTTTCCAACCTAACCCCCACTACCCCTCCTCCACCCCCACTTCCCCTCCTCCACGCCCTCCTTCATCCACTTCC
>NC_051400.1:3093102-3093229 GCF_015228065.2 Penaeus monodon
TCGTCACCGTGGGAAGTGTTACATCGAAGCGAATGCTCACTTGCTTTCACACTGACGGCCTGGTATTTAGTATGCGGTCCGAGTGTGTACATCAAGAAACGATACGAGGTTGTTGTGAGGTGCGCGT
>NC_051400.1:3093639-3093734 GCF_015228065.2 Penaeus monodon
TTAATAGATCAAAAAGCAGGTTGTTATTTTTACGTGTTTATCTCTTTAGCTCGAGAAATGAAAGTTGTTGGTTCACGTTTCTGGTTGGTTGTTCG
>NC_051400.1:3094236-3094396 GCF_015228065.2 Penaeus monodon
GGACGCCGTGGCCTATAATTATGTGCTATCTACCCGATGGGATTTATGCAAGCGGTGAGATCCGGACGCGACTCATTCGCCGGGTGTGTGGGAGAGGAACAGGCGATGGGCTGGGTGTGGGATCGCGGCGCAGGATGCTGGTGGTGGCTTAGTTTTTGGA
>NC_051400.1:3094490-3094640 GCF_015228065.2 Penaeus monodon
AATACTTCTCACTTGTTGTATTGTTTGTGCTTGTGTGTCCGTTTTGGGGGGATTGTTTCTGGTTGTGGTGGTTTTCTGTTGATAAATAAGAGAATGAGAAAAGTCTTACCGTTGGTGCCTTGTGGCTTTAGGAATGTGTTTGAGTAAAAA
>NC_051400.1:3094802-3095141 GCF_015228065.2 Penaeus monodon
GAGCGGTAATGATGAATAAAATGACAATTTCAGTATTACAAAACTATGATTGCGAGAAAAATGCCAAGGACGATACTGAAGGAGAGGGAACGAGGGGAAGGGAGGGGAGGAGAGGGGGGGGGAGTGAGGGGGGAGAGGAGGGAGAAGGACTGGTGGAGATGTGAGGATTTCTCTCAAGATCCTGGTATACAGAAAATGGCATCTTGGCAAGAATTTTGAAAACCTTGAATATCAGTTGGAATGCAGATATGAAAAGCAGGAATATGAGATATAAAGTAGTTTTTTTTTTAAGTGTGGGGGGAGGGGGGAGTGTGTATGGGAGACGAGCTTGATGTTTGT
>NC_051400.1:3095168-3095252 GCF_015228065.2 Penaeus monodon
GTTAGAAAGATGACGTCCCTTATGATGGGCACATTTATATGTTTAAACCATTAAGTGTTAGTGATGCTGGTAGGTTGAGGGGTA
>NC_051400.1:3095335-3095714 GCF_015228065.2 Penaeus monodon
GGTAAGGGATGTCAAGTTGTAGAGCAGATTAATAACGTATTTATTGGGCCCATTACTTGTTTGGCTCTTCTGTGTATATTTTATTCAGCTCGAGGTTGGAGTGAGTTTGTGTGAAGGCCGGCGTTTGACAGGTTGACGGGCTGTCAGTCAGCCTGGATAAGAGAGGAAATGTTGTTACTGTTTTGGCGACTTCTACGAGCGATGAATTTTCCCATTTTCCCCTCTTGATGTTGTCGGCGGAATCGGGGAAAGGAGACTTTTCCCCTCTTCCTCTTGTTTCCTTCTTTCTGTTTTCTCTGTTTTTTCCCCCTTTTCCATCACTGTCTTCTCTCTGGTTCTTCTTCGGTCTGCTCATTTTTATTCTGCTTCGTATTTCTTT
>NC_051400.1:3096249-3096474 GCF_015228065.2 Penaeus monodon
CCAGCGTCTAGCGCGGGTTGATTAGTTAGCGGGGCCACCAAAGAAACAGCGAATGATTATTGTGTCGTTTGTTTACTCTGCGAAACAAGGAAATGGAGTATCTGCTTTTAGCCAAACTCTTGCGCTGTCCCATTTTTATTGCAAGTGAGATGAAAGGCATTCTGTAGAGGAGGAAAGCTATAATTGCATTTGAATTGCAACGTTTTGAAATTTGAATGGAATGCT
>NC_051400.1:3096768-3097061 GCF_015228065.2 Penaeus monodon
TTGGCATTATGTGAAAGTTATAATCTTCTAACCTCGTGGTTAGCATTGCAGTGCATGTCGATCTGTTGACTTGGTTAGCTGAGCATCCGATTACGGTTGAATTATTTGTGGAGGAAAGGGGGGGGGGAGCGAGAGGAAAGAGAAGATATATATTTTTTTTAAAGCTCGAGTGTAACATAGAGGAAAATTGTGTTGAAAAAAAGGTAAGAAAACAAGAAAAATATAATCGATTATTGTAACCCACCGTTTTTTTACATCTTTGCGCGCTCAATCTTTCGCGTTTGCTTCACCAA
>NC_051400.1:3097144-3097275 GCF_015228065.2 Penaeus monodon
GCTTTACCTGCGCCCACTCCGACCCGCACGCCCGCACGCCCGCAACTTTGGCAAACAATAGACAAAAAACAGCGACGTGAAATTACTACGGAGGTTTTGATTCATTTGAATAATCGGATGACCTCTATCCC
>NC_051400.1:3098126-3098233 GCF_015228065.2 Penaeus monodon
CTTTCTTAAGACGGTTTGTATTAAGGCTGATAATTGATCGATGCCGTCGAGATGTTATCTGGATGAGTTATTGCTCCGAAATAGCTTGTATTTTTATCTTTAATTTC
>NC_051400.1:3098436-3098530 GCF_015228065.2 Penaeus monodon
ACGGTCGTTTAGTTTGTTTACGGAAATGTTTTTGATATTAAGTTAAGGAGAGAATTTCTTATATACTGATGTTTGTTTTTATTTTCTTAGGAAA
>NC_051400.1:3098885-3098965 GCF_015228065.2 Penaeus monodon
CACCTTATGTGTATCTACAAATTCTTTATTATTACATCCATATTCAAGCGTTTTTACCATATACATTTTATGCATAGTTT
>NC_051400.1:3099059-3099546 GCF_015228065.2 Penaeus monodon
AATTCCAATATTCTTAGGTAATTTTTTTTGTCGTCATCTCGAGGGGAAGAGATTGCAAACCGTCTTGAGATTCAACATCGTGGGAAAAGATGATGTGTTCGATTTTCTTTCTGTTGTTGATTATCGAACGTAACGTCTTATTGGTGGATGCAAAAAGGGGGGGGAAGGGGGAAGGGGTGGGTGGGTTAAGGGTTGCATATCATCGGCAAAAATTTCATGGGTTTTGTTGCAATAATACTTTTACGTCTTTGTGTAGATATTTTTTTTTTTTTTGTCTCGTGTGTATTGCAATTTTAAGTTGTTTTTTTATTGTAAAGGGAATGATTATGATGTTTTTATTTTTTTCTCATTAGATTACATTGGTTAAATGATTTGTGTTTATTTTAGAAAAAAAATGTTAATGATATGTATGTTTGATTAGTTAATTTATTGAAAGAATAAGAATGTGGTGATGCAAAAAAATAACGATTTGGGAATTCTGTTTGTG
>NC_051400.1:3099663-3099768 GCF_015228065.2 Penaeus monodon
CCCTTTCGTCTTAAGAAATACGAAAGGTGAATGCGGAAGACGATTACAAGTTGTTTCATCACGGCGCTCGTAATTTGGGTCGAGCCGAGTCACCATGACGCAATC
>NC_051400.1:3099995-3100556 GCF_015228065.2 Penaeus monodon
ACCTCGTTCGCATTCGCCGAAAGTCGTTCGTTTCGTTCGCTCGTCGCCGTTTCCGATGGGTTCGCAGGGGACGTGTGGGGGTGGGGGAGGGGGAGGAAGGTGTGGGGGCGGGGGCGGGGGAGGAAGATGTATGGGTGGGGGTGGGGAAGGGAGAGGGAGGAAGGTAGGTGTGAGGGTGGGGGAGGGCGGGGAATAGTTGTGGGGAAGAATGACGTAAAGGGTGGGATGCGAATGGTATGGCGGGGGTTGAGGGTTGAGGGTGGACGAGGAAAGTGTGGAAGTAGGGGTTTGGAAGAATGCTGGTTGGGGGGGGGGGGTGACCTGGCGGCGCGAGGGTCAACGGCACCACGAAGGGGAGAGGGGGGGGAGGAAGGGAAGGGGTAGGGGGCGGGGGAGAGAAAGGGAGGAGCGGGAAGCAATAGGCAGATTTAGGGAGCGAGAGAGATAAAGGAAGATTAAGGGAGGATTTTAAGGGAAAGGGGTAGACGGATGGGATTAAGGGAGGATAAATGGCGATTTAAGGGTAGTGTTAAAGAGAGGAGGTTCGGAGAGAAATTCAGC
>NC_051400.1:3100586-3101196 GCF_015228065.2 Penaeus monodon
GTTACAAAGGGAGGTTAAGAGGTCAGGGGTCAAGGCAGGTTAAGGGGGCAAGAGATTAAGGGGGGTTAAAGGGGGCGGGCGATTAAGGGAAAGGGGGGGGGCAAGGTCAGAAGGTCACTGCTATTACAGTTATTAGGAATTATTATTATTAAGTTGTTGTTTGGAGTCACTTTCGTTTCGTAATTACGAGAATAATAATGATAATCGTTTAGATATAATTCTATTAGTAATCAAGATGCGTATTGTCATCAGTGCGAATGAAAGTAAATTAAAGATAAAAGCAATGGTATATGCACATTGTCACTTGACTGCCATGCTTATGACTTGGTTCTATATTGCCTTTGATTGGGCTGGAATGCCAGTTGTGATTGTCATTATGTTGGCGTGTGTGCGTGTGTCTTCGCGTGTGTATGGCTGTTCTCTGTTTGGATAACCTTATTCCTTGGGTCGGCGATGCTGTCTGTTCGATTTTACGCACGCGCGCACACGCACAAGTGAACGAACGAACAGCCCGCCCAAACACACGCGCGTGCACGTCATTGGCCATTTACAGAAACGTGGAAGCAAGCAAGGTGTATCTTGGAAGCAAGATAGCCGCCCCTAATTTTTG
>NC_051400.1:3101390-3101722 GCF_015228065.2 Penaeus monodon
TAATTCATTTTGTCTGTTTGAACTACTAGCTTTATCAGAACAGTATCAGTACATGTAATTAAAACCTCCAAACTTAATTATGAAGCTTGGAACGTCAGGCTTTGATGCCAGTCCGGGGAATTACTGACAATCTGGCCGGCAATATATTCCTTACTTTGCGGTATTCGGCCTTGCGCGCTCCTGGCACTGGGCCCGTTTTCCCGTGCTGCGGAAATAAAATATATTCTGTTTACTCAGTCTTATGGAAGGATATGTGTCTATAGATAGCAAAAATACACAGATCTCGCAGCGTTCAAAATGTGTATATCTTCGTCCGTTTGATTAAAGATAGA
>NC_051400.1:3101757-3101890 GCF_015228065.2 Penaeus monodon
GCCGATATTTTTCCCCCCCTTACACTCTATCCTTTTTTTTCTGTACCTTTTTTTATCTTTTTTTCGTGTGTGTGTTAAATGGACTAACATAACATTATGAAATTCTACTTATGGAGGAGAATGAATAACAGTA
>NC_051400.1:3101930-3102211 GCF_015228065.2 Penaeus monodon
GTCGTATTTGGGAAGCGGATAGGCAAATGGATATATTAATTCAACGTTTAATTCTACTTGGTAGCATTAGCGTCGTGAACAAATGAAAGTTGAATTATTTCGGTTAAATATTGTATGAGTGCGCTGATAGGAACTAGCTTTTATGTTGATCTCTGTTAATTAGATCAATTTGCATTAATTTCTCTATTTCCCCAGTTCGATGCTTTTGTTTTTGTTTTTCCTTTTTCTTTAAAGGGCGATCAAGTTTGGAAAATCAATTCGGGGTTAGTTGGTTGTGTGTT
>NC_051400.1:3102410-3102504 GCF_015228065.2 Penaeus monodon
CGTGCGTGCTTTCTTTCTCTGGTGGGGGTGTGAAGGAAGGAGCTGTTTCTCTGCTTGATTGCTTGCTTTATTTTTTTCTTCGTTTTACTGTTTT
>NC_051400.1:3102652-3102740 GCF_015228065.2 Penaeus monodon
ACAAAGGTGTTCCTGTAACTGTTTTCTACCGAGGAGTGAACCTTATGCAAATGATTAGCGAGAGAGCAAGCTACATCACTATTTATGC
>NC_051400.1:3102781-3103448 GCF_015228065.2 Penaeus monodon
ATAGGACTGGAATTAAAGTGAGTGAACGAGTGCGCGCGTGTGTGTGTGTTTGTGTAAATGAGGGAGGGAGAGGCATGAGAGGGGGGGGGGGATGGGGAAAGGGAGGGAGACTGGTGTGGGAGAGAGTGTGGGAGGGGAAAGGAAGAGGAGGGGGGAGAGATGGAGAGGGAGTGGGAGTGGGAGTGGGAGGACTGGAGGTGGGAAGGGAGGAGAGGAGGTGGGAGGGGAAGAGGAGGGGAGGAGAGAGGGGGAGAGGAGGGGAGGGAAGGGAAAGGGATGGAGAAAGAGTGGGAAGGAGAGGGAAGGTAGAAAGGGTGAGAAGGGGGAGGTGAGTGGGAAGAGGAGGGGAAAGAGAAAGGGGGAAGGGGTGGGAAGAGGAGGGGAGGGAGAAAAGGTGGGAGAGAATGGGAGGAAAAATGAATAGAAAGATGAAGAAGAGTGGAGACTAAGGAAAGATGGAAGTAGAGGAAGGGATAGAGAGAAGGAAAGTATGAGAAAGGCGAGAGAGAGAGAAAAAAAAGAGTTGTTTTGAACGACTTCGACTGGTCTTTCTTAAATGTATTTTGCAGAATGAGACTTAAGAATTTATGGTAAAAAAAAAAAAGGATTGAATGGATTGCGAAAAAAATCTGGGTCCTGCTGGGGTGGAAAGGGGGGGGGGGGTAGC
>NC_051400.1:3103740-3103876 GCF_015228065.2 Penaeus monodon
AGGGAGAATGGGGGGGGGGGGGATTCCATGGAGGTAAGTTTTAATCTCCCTTTGTAACTGTACGTGTCAAGTATTTATACAAAGTTATGATGAGGAGTTTGTTGACCGTTTAAGAAATTTGTAAAACGGGGAAATT
>NC_051400.1:3104040-3104141 GCF_015228065.2 Penaeus monodon
ATTATCATATTCCAATGTGTTACGGCTTGTGTTTGTGAAAGTGGAGTTTCTCTTGAGCTCCATCTAGACCATTTTAAGCCCCCCCCCCCTTCTCCCTCCCT
>NC_051400.1:3104707-3105636 GCF_015228065.2 Penaeus monodon
CCCCCCCCATCGCCTCCCACATCTCTAAATTTTATCTCACTATTTCCATCAAATTTCCCTCCACACTTTCACCCTTCACTCATCCTGTTCTTTCTTGCAACCCTCTTTTATTCTGTCTTTCTCTCTTCCTCCCCTCCCACTTCTCACCTTTCTGTCGTCTCTCTCTCACTCCCTCCTTCCATACTGCTCTCCCTCCGTCTATTTCTCCTTCCCTTGTTCATCCCTCCTCCCCTTCCCTCTTTCCTTGCCTCCTCCCTTTCCCTCTTTCCTTGCCTCCTCCCTTTCCCTCTTTCCTTCTCTACCCCCCTTACCCTTCCGACCCTCCCTCCCTTCCCTCCTTCCCAGTTTCGTTCCTTCTCTCTATTCCTCTTTCCCTCCTTCGTTCTTTCCCTCCGTTCCTTACTTCCATTCATTACTTACTTCCCGTCCCTCCTTTCCACCCTTCCCTCCCATCTCCTTTCCTCTATCCCTCTTTCCCTCCTATCCCTCCTTCCCAACTATCCCTCCCTTCCCTCCCTTCCCTCCTATCCCTCTTTCCCTCCTATCCCCCCTTCCCTCCAATCCCTCCCTTCCCTCCAATCCCTCCCTTCCCTCCTTCCCTCCCTTCCCTCCTATCCCTCCCTTCCCTCCTATCCCTCCCTTCCCTCCTTCCCTCCCTTCCCTCCTATCCCTCCTTCCCTCCTATCCCCCCTTCCCTCCCTATCCCTCCCTATCCCTCCCTATCCCTCCTTTCCTTAGCGCCTTCATCCCGCGTTAAGCTCAAGGTCTTCCCACAGAGCATTTAAAGATCATAGGCCTGTGCGCGGATGCTGGTCGGGCGTGCGTGACATTTGGCGGCTGGCTGTGAGGATTAGTCATGTGGATAATATGGATAATGACGTTTAATGGAGGATGTTTGGATTGGGAAGTATTTATCATTATCGTGGCCC
>NC_051400.1:3105794-3105993 GCF_015228065.2 Penaeus monodon
GACTTCGTGACTTCATATATAAATATTGGATTCCTTTATTGCGGTTTTCAGATACGGTATTTTGTATTATTTTTTCCTGTTAAATATTAGTTATTGTTTGCCTTTGTCATTTTGCTGCTAATTATGTCGGATATCTTCATTTCCATCATCGTGATTCTCATCATAATACTATATAAGGGAGAGAGAAGGAGAGAAGTGA
>NC_051400.1:3106240-3106660 GCF_015228065.2 Penaeus monodon
CGAGAGAAAGAGACATATAAGTGGAGGAGAGGAGCCAGCCGTAGTACGACTCCGCGGTTCTCTCCTCCCATTGAAATTCACTTACCCGAGTCAAATGCGTTATTAATAGCGTCACCCCTAAGGCTATGCAGATTATTATGCAAAATACATCAGAGCCCGTAATAAATCTATCATTCATTTCATTAATCTTACTAATTTCACGTGAGCGATACTTTGCGGTAGGGAGCGGTCGGGCGACGGTCCGCGGCCGACCGGGAGATCCGCGCGAACGGCGACGGAACCGGTCGATGGGCAGCGGGCGAAGCGGACCGGGTTTCGTCACATCCCCGGAGCTCCGGTTAAATTCTCTTCCGTAACCGTGTTTATTTTTCTCGCAGCTCAGTTCATTCAGAATGAATTATTACGCTGATTAATGCATGC
>NC_051400.1:3107179-3107386 GCF_015228065.2 Penaeus monodon
CTCTCACCCACCCCGCCCCCTTCCCTCCTCCTACAATACCTCTCTTTTCAACTTTACCAAGGCCGACGTAGGGCTTTATGGAAATTTATAGTCGTCCCATATTTCTTAAGTTGAGAAAAAGTGAAAAATAGTTAAAAAGGCAGAATGTTTAGGCTAATTGGCATCTCGACTGTCAGAATTAAAATTTATGTTGGTATTTTCCCGGAG
>NC_051400.1:3107409-3107533 GCF_015228065.2 Penaeus monodon
CTGCTTATCTTCATATGCGTGTTTTTTTTGAGAGAGTGAGCAGGATTGTGATGATTGCGCGAACATACCTTAGCATAGTGATCTGTCTATTAACGCCTTTTCCCCAGTCGCTCAAAAGGACAGC
>NC_051400.1:3107741-3108351 GCF_015228065.2 Penaeus monodon
GTTTTTTTTTACTTGCATTAACACTCCCCCCCCCCCTTAACCAACGCCCACTCCTCCTCCTCTCCCTTTCAGTAAAATTTAATGGACTGTTGGTTGAGTGGTTCTGTGTATTGTGTTCTATGGAAGTTCTGACGTGGTGCTCCCTTGTATGATTTTTTCTTTTTTTTCGTTTGTTTTTGTTTTAAGTTTTTTTTTGTGAGATTTTGTTTTGTTTTCCGAAGTGTAGAGGTTTTGTTGGGATTTGAATAATTTGAATGATATGTTCGAGTGTTTTTGTTATTGAGGTTAAGGCATCGTTAATATTCATTATCTTAATGTTGTTGCCTCGTGATGGTTGTTGTTATTTTTTATATTAATAGAGAGATTATGATGATATTGATTGATAGTATTATTATTAGTAGCAATTAATGATAATAGCGATATACCTATTCACAGGATTACTTCCTTATATTTACGCTTTTACTTAGTCCGACAAAATTGATATGACGTTTCATAAGGTCGCGATATTCCTCGCACATTGCATTATGTCTTACCGTCATGCATTCCGCCGTCATGCAATCGTTCGGTTGCTGATTGATTCTGCGCATTGCAAGTCTCATCGAATTGACCA
>NC_051400.1:3108592-3108750 GCF_015228065.2 Penaeus monodon
GTGTTACGTAATCTTTTTTCCTCGCCCTTGAGCACTGAACAAGCATACGCACGCCCTTGAGCGCTTGTTACGCTCACTCCAAACATTAATATTAATGTTTCTCCAAGAAGCAACTCAGGATTTCCATGTAAAAAAAAACTTGATATTAATGCTCCCCT
>NC_051400.1:3108855-3109279 GCF_015228065.2 Penaeus monodon
AGTTTGCAAAACACGGCTTCCCCCCCCCTCCGCACCTCACCCCCACACAACCTATTTCATAACCCTGATATACTGTGCCACGGTCATTCACTACTCCCTCAAACGCCCCACAACTTTACTGTTCCCCACAACTATCACAACTTTCCCTTCCCTTCCCCTCCCCACAACCCCCACAGCCCTGCCTCCCTCCCTCCCTCCCTCCCCCACAACTCCCTCACCTCCGCCACAACCCTCTCTTCTCCTCCACAACCTCCTCTCCTCCCCCACAACCCCCTCTCCTCCCCCACACAACCCCCACAGTGAAAACTTGGGCCGTTTCCATTTTAAGGTCCCATCTTATCTGTACCATTGTCATTGGGAGGTGGAGGTCTCTTTGAACAGGCTTGAGAGTTCTAAGAGCTCAACATTCATTTTCTTTCAGTCA
>NC_051400.1:3109601-3109721 GCF_015228065.2 Penaeus monodon
CTAATGTTTTCACTCTTCTCTCTCCCTGCAGGTATGTTGTAATGCTCTTGACGCGGTGTCGGTTGCCCGGTTTGACTGGTTGACTGTACTGGTTGAGGTAAGTTCTAAGGGGTTTTGAGG
>NC_051400.1:3110582-3110682 GCF_015228065.2 Penaeus monodon
GTCATTGTTCTGTTGAATGTTGAATGTTATCTCTACAAGGATATTCAAAGCGAAGAAGAAACACTATTCGAGGATTTGAGAAGATGTAACCCGGCACCGA
>NC_051400.1:3110776-3110876 GCF_015228065.2 Penaeus monodon
ATTGTTTCCTCTCGCGCTCTTTCTCTCACCCTTTTCTTCTCTCTCATATCATTTTATTCTCTCGTTTACAGAGGTTGGATTTAAAAAAAATCTATGGTGA
>NC_051400.1:3111449-3111633 GCF_015228065.2 Penaeus monodon
CTATTGAGCCCCAAAATGAAACATTAGTGTGTTTATTGTTTGAGAGGAAAAAAAAAACAAAGCTGGAGTTCTGTTATCTTGTTTTGTGAGCCTATAAAAGGATTTCTTTTTTTTTTCTTTGTTACTTCTATACAAAAAAGAGAGTTAGATTTTGGTAGTAGATCTGAATCTGAAAAGATTCCGA
>NC_051400.1:3111873-3112009 GCF_015228065.2 Penaeus monodon
GTTAGAGAGCGAGTGAAATTTAAAAGGGGATTAGCTGTGTGACTTTGTTTGTGTTGGCCGTGTATGGCTTCATGTTTGAATATGCTTACGTGTGTTGGTGGTATGTACGTTGTACAATGGCTGTATTCACGCCGTT
>NC_051400.1:3112137-3112275 GCF_015228065.2 Penaeus monodon
CGTGCGCGTGTATGTTTATGTACGTACGGTTTTCTGATGTGCGCTTATTTGGTTTCTTAGCGCCATGTTACCGTAAACATGACTTTATTCGGCTGATGTTTTTAATTCACATTTTGGCCACGTGTCTCGACGATCTTA
>NC_051400.1:3112353-3112437 GCF_015228065.2 Penaeus monodon
CTCCCGACCGAGGGGGAAAAAAAACTCCATTTCTCGAAGTGTCTCAAGTCTTATCAGTTTTATGTATTGCTGTCTTCTTTTCCC
>NC_051400.1:3112480-3112655 GCF_015228065.2 Penaeus monodon
GTTGTCACAGCGTCCTAAAAGTCTTATCATTTTATTGCGATGTCTTGATTGAAGTTTTCTTGTGTTTTGAGGCATGTCTGCATTTTAATATTTGTAAAAGATATAAACAGGAAATGGTTTTGGGATTTTTTTTTTCTCTTTGGTTTAGGGTATAGACTTTTTTCATTTATTTGTT
>NC_051400.1:3112725-3113548 GCF_015228065.2 Penaeus monodon
GCTTATTATGATGGGTTTATATTTTACCTTGTATTGGTAACTTAATTCGTTTCGTTGTGATAAATATACCGCGTTTATGCACCCGTTCGGGCGTAGGTGAGGAGAGGGCGTGGGAGTGGAGAGGAGGTAGATATAACGTCACTCCCTTCACAGTACACTTCACCCTTAATCACACTTTTATGCGAAGGGTAAAATTATTCGTGTTACGCAGTGCGGCCCTTCCCTTCCCTTGCCTCGGCCTCCCTTACCCTATCCCTCCCTTCCCCCTTACCCCTTTCCTCCCTTTCTTTCTACCCTTTCCTCCCTTAACTCTTACCCCTTTCTCCTTAACCCTTCCTCCCTTTTTTCCTTCCCTTAACCCTTATCTCTTCCTCCCTTTCTTCCTACCCCTTCCTCCCTTACCCCTTACCCCTTCCTCCCTTACCCCTTACCCCTTCCTCCCTTAACCCTTTCCTCCTTAGCTCTCCCTCCCCCCTTCCTCGCCCTACCCCCAACCCTCATCTCCCTTTCCGACAGGCAAAACGGACGACTTATTTAACTTACAATTGAGGCAGCCACTTACAAAGAGGTGTGTAGGGCGCGCGACACACCTCGTTATCTGCACGAGAGAATTGTAAGTGTGCTTCCGTCGGGTCAAGTGAAATGCTCCCTTTTCTAAGTGCGCCCTCATTTTTAAGGGGTTTGATGGAGGGCCGCGCTGTCTCATCGTCTCCCATCCCCCCCCCACACACCCTTATTCGCCTTTACCCCACACACCCCTTGGGGAGTGTGGGGGGATGGGGGAGGGTTGCGTGGAGGGAATGGTGGAAGGGAGGAGGAGGAG
>NC_051400.1:3113598-3113998 GCF_015228065.2 Penaeus monodon
AATAATAATAATAAGGGGGTGACGGAATGTGAGGAAGAGAACAACGAAATAACAGAAGTAGAGAAATTAGAGAAAAGGTAAAGACTAACAAAAAAGATAATAACGAAGATAAATGAGTAAGAAGAGAGGGAGACAAGGAAGATGAAGAGGGCTTGAAAAAGGAGTGAGTGAGTGGGGGGGGGGAGGAGAATACCATGTTCAACCAATCACAGGCCGTGTGGAGTTAAGCTTTGTATCCAAGTCACTCCTGTTTCGTCAGTATATTCCTCAGTATCCCCTACAGTATCTTTAGTATCACCTTCCTTACCTTCCTCAGTATCTTCAGTATCAACTTTAGTATCTTGTTCAGTATCTTCCTCAGTATCTTCTTCATTATCTTCCTCAGTATCACCTTTCAGTA
>NC_051400.1:3114021-3114131 GCF_015228065.2 Penaeus monodon
TGTATCTTGTTCAGCGTTCATTCATACATTTAGATCGTGTGTTGTGATTTGAGTTTTGATCGTATCACATTATCTCATCCCATCCGAACACGATTACGATACTCTCGCTT
>NC_051400.1:3114272-3114449 GCF_015228065.2 Penaeus monodon
TTCGTTTTCGTATCAAGCTCGGCGAGCAGTGGATTAATGATTATAATCAACGATATAATTTTGATATCAAGACCGCAAGAATGAAGTGGTGTAATTAAGGAGGTATATAATGCTTACAGATGGCGGCTGTTATATGACTGTATTAGGATGTGGAGATGTGAGGTTAGGCGTCCGGAA
>NC_051400.1:3114720-3114910 GCF_015228065.2 Penaeus monodon
ATATATAAGGGACGGGTCAGGACGCTGTGTTGGGGATATTCAATATACCCCGTTGCATATTTTTCGCCGAAATCAAATTGCAAAACAGCGCCAGAATTCGAGTTCAACGGAGTTTTCTTGAATTCCAGAAATATTCAAATGCGCGGAGTAATAAGCATTTTATCACACAGAGAGTTTTACTGCGGAACTC
>NC_051400.1:3115552-3115737 GCF_015228065.2 Penaeus monodon
CCCCTCCCTATATTTTGCATAGTATGTAAATGTCGGGGAAGATTAAGTTTATTGTATGTTTATCTCTTCAGGCAACATTTTGGTATACATTTGTGCTCGGCGTTTTTAGGAGAATATTCAGATATATTCCTCGCCTTATCACAGAGAGCGAATATCACTGTGTGGAAAGGATGTCGCGGCGCTCT
>NC_051400.1:3116031-3116208 GCF_015228065.2 Penaeus monodon
TTCGCGATTATATATTTTCTCCTCCTCCCCATTAGTGGCCGCTACCTTTTGCCCCTGGGTCCGGCTGCCCCATCAACGAGGCCTTCCGTTGTAGCAGCCACTTTTTGACTCCGGTTTGAGATACTGATGAATACGGTGATTATCTGCCGATGGGCGACTTCTGGTGGTTGTGGACGA
>NC_051400.1:3116530-3116766 GCF_015228065.2 Penaeus monodon
ACTGCGCTCCGTTTTTGACGAAGTGGATCGGATTCCGAGACCATGGCTGCGGTTACGATCGTGATAGGTGTATTTAGTATCGCGACCATTGTGATAATTCCGTAATTGTCAGTTATTTATTTTCTTTATAGATCGTTTTCCTACGATTTTTTTTTTTTTACGATGGGAAACTACGTTGACTCGACCCCCGGAATTTTAAATCGGTAATTTGACACTTCTGGGAGTGGATGATAGTT
>NC_051400.1:3116792-3116935 GCF_015228065.2 Penaeus monodon
AGCAGACAGGTATTGGGGTAGGATGGGACTTTAGGGGAGGGGAGTGGGGGGAGGTTGGGGTAGAGGGGGTGAGGATAGGGATGGAGGGGGTTTAAAAAAGGAGGAAGGATAGATGGGGGGGGGGGGTGGAGAGAGAGGATGAA
>NC_051400.1:3116963-3117194 GCF_015228065.2 Penaeus monodon
AAAACAGGGAGAGATAAGAAAGAATATAACGTAAAAGTAGGGGAATAGGGATAGGCATGGAGGAAGAATGGGACGAAGAGGGAGATGAGGATAGAGGGGAAGGGGGGAGTGGCGATTAGCTTTCCTTCAGATCCGGCAAGGATATTCATTCAACGCTATCACATCCGGCCGCCCAGGAAAGCGACGTTAACTGTTGGTTCGTATTATTTATTGCTTGGGGGAGCTGAGACA
>NC_051400.1:3117476-3117601 GCF_015228065.2 Penaeus monodon
AGCAGTTAGAGGCTGGCAGTATGAGTGGGAAGAGCATCTTACTATAGGACTATCGAGAAGGAAGGGAAGTATGTAAGTAGCCCACAGGGAGAAGAGATCAGAGTGATTGAGAGAACGTTACTGGA
>NC_051400.1:3117650-3117781 GCF_015228065.2 Penaeus monodon
GCATTTGTTATATATTGATGTAAATCTGGAGGCAATCCGTCCCGTAATCAGAATAAGGTCACTAACCCGTACACACTATAGATGCATATAGATATATTAAAGATATATAAAGATATAAAGATATGTTAAAG
>NC_051400.1:3117847-3118832 GCF_015228065.2 Penaeus monodon
CTATTAAAGATTTATATAAAAAAAATATCTATTTCCTGTTGTATGGAATCGCTTATTCATTGAGCTCGTCCACAGGTGAAAGAAGTTCCTTACTCTCACACCCTTTTTTGGTCTCTCGTTTGGGGAGCCAGACCTTGCTGCGCGGGATGTAAAGATGCTATTTGTAATGGCTCCCGGCGGAGGGGGGGAGGGGAGCGGGGAGAGGGGAGGGACGGAAGGGGAAGGGATGAGGGTGGGCTGCGAGGGGAAGGGATGAAGGTGAGGAGAGGGACATAAGGGGAAGGGAGAGGGGAAAGGGGAGAGAGACGGGGGGAAGGGAGAGGGGAAAGGGGAGAGAGAAGAGGGAAGGGAGAGAATAGAAGGGAAGTGAGAGGGGAGAAAGTAAAGAGAGAAAGAGAGCTCGACAAGAGTAAGGGAGAAGGTAGAGGGAAAGACAGGGTGGGGGGAGAGGGGAGAGGGGAGAGACGCAAGGGAAGGGCAGGAAGCGTACATTATGTTGGAGTTGTCTCTATAAGATCGGGTGGAGGGGGGGGGGGGAGATGGGAGAGGACAAAGAGATGGGGGGTCGGGAGGGGCAAGAGGAGAGGGAGGGGAAGGCGGAGAAGAAGAAGAAAGATGTTGATGCTGAGGCGGAAGAGGCTGGGGAAAGAGCAGGGGAGATAAAACACGGTGTGGGTGACACTTGCATGCTGATCGTGACACGGCCGCGATGTATAAATGCGATCGACAGCGAGGTGACTGGCACGGTCTCGCGGCGGAAGCAACAGTGACTGCGCAAGCAAGTGCCTCAGAAGGGATGGATGCCAGTTAGAACAGTGACCGACCGACGTTAATGCTCGCACGCGATGCTGCAAGAGCTAGAGCGCAGGCATTTTAAGAGAAAAGTTAGCGCAGTTTGATATCGTTTGCTGAGGGCCAATTGTAAAGATAGATGCGGGATGTATTCTTTGCCTCAGTTTTCATTCCAGAGGATGGGTCGTCATGT
>NC_051400.1:3119019-3119197 GCF_015228065.2 Penaeus monodon
GTGTGTAAGAGAGGTCACTGTTTGCTTTTGAAAAGTTGGCGTGTTCGTTATATTATAATTCGCGAAGACGCTTTTCTTCTCTCGGAGGATGTTCGGCACTCGGAATATGGCGCGCGGTTCACACATCCTTTTCCTATTTTCTGATGTGAAGTGTGTTTCCTATTTGAATTTCTTATTT
>NC_051400.1:3119549-3119672 GCF_015228065.2 Penaeus monodon
TCCATCTATTATGGAGCATCACCAACAGTTACAAGTATCAGGCTCTCATCGCGGCCCTATCACGTCTTTCTCGCTCTTGGTCGACCTATCTTGTCTTTTGTTTCGAGGGGAAGGGGAGAACAG
>NC_051400.1:3120238-3120383 GCF_015228065.2 Penaeus monodon
TTCGTATTCCCGGCGCTTTATATCTTATCAGAGCCGTTACGTTATCTATTACGTGAAGTATCTGTTAGTGCCGCAATGCAGAACGTGGCGCCGCTTTCCTAACCTTCGATTTGCTCGTTGGCTCGTCTCACGGACTTCCTAATAG
>NC_051400.1:3120627-3120738 GCF_015228065.2 Penaeus monodon
CTCTGTGCTTATTTTCCGCCATGCAGTATCCGTCTATAAATAGCGTTTTTATTACTGTTTTCTCTGTATTCTTTTATTTAGTATCATCTTTTAAATCTTTATGGTTCATCG
>NC_051400.1:3120789-3121077 GCF_015228065.2 Penaeus monodon
AGTTTGAGGATAGTCTTTATTGACGGATTGGTAAGTGACACCCATCCCCTGCGTGCGTGCGTTCGCTTATAATTGTGTATTTAATGGCATGGCAGGAACGGCCAGTCATCCTCGTCTCCTGATGCAGCCCAACGGGAGACAAATGCACATCAGAAAGCGGAGGGAGGCTGGACTGTCCTTCTGTAATGGTATCTCTCCCATCTGTTATCATCGTCCCTTCCTCTTGTTTTCTTCTCTATTGCCATTAGATTTCGGCCTTTCTTACTATTGGAGTGACAAGAAGAATGG
>NC_051400.1:3121104-3121315 GCF_015228065.2 Penaeus monodon
CCTCGGTGGTACAAACGAGTGGGAAAAAAAAGGAGATGAGCGCGGACGCCATGTTGCTTTTCCTCGAATGCTGTGTTGCGGCCCCTCGTTACGTGCTCGACTTGTTGCTCTCGCGCTCGTCGAGTTCCCCGTTAATTAGGGACGGTTATGAACGGGGTCTACCTTTTACTACATGCTATATAGAGTCGCCGTGGACGCTGGGTGGGGTTTG
>NC_051400.1:3121441-3121572 GCF_015228065.2 Penaeus monodon
TTTTGCAGTGTTGGGTTACATACGGGCCATTTTTTTAGGCTTACCTTCTAAAGGCAAATTGGGTCCCGTTTTCAAGTGGACGTTGGGAGAGGGACATGGTTAATAAGCCGCGGGATGATACGGTAGGGCGT
>NC_051400.1:3121650-3122449 GCF_015228065.2 Penaeus monodon
TTCTTTCACGAATGGAGAAAAGCTTTTTAGAATTATAGAGAGAAATAAAGTCGATATAAGAAGGGTAGAGTTAAAGGGTTGTGCGTGGGGGTGGGAGGGTATGTTCGACTCAAGGCGGAGTGAGGGGGGGGGAGGGAATCCTTCTAGACGCTTCCTTGAAGGACATCTCGAGAATCTTGGCCGTCTTGAAAGTCGCTGGGGAGTCCGACCTTGGGATTAATCTCTTTATCTCTTAAACCAACGCTGATTTGAAGGAGTAATTGTGAATTTTAAATGATGAATTATGAATGAATAACCTTTTGGCTTTAAAATACCGTGTACGGGTTTTGTTGAGTTGCCACTTGATGAAATTCCGGGAGGAAAGAGAGAATGAAGAGGACAAAGGACAGGCGGAGGAGAGGAGGAAGACAATAGGCGAAAGGCGAAGGAAAGGGAGAGACACATGTGAGAAAGACGAAAAGAGGAGAGGGCGAAATGAAGATAAACGAAGAAGGGGCGAAAGAGGGATAAGAGAGGCGAGGGAAGAATTCGCAGATGCAAGGAAATGAGCAAGAATGTGTCAAAGAAGGAAGAGGAGGAGGAGATGCGAAAGAAGGAAGGGGAGGAGAGGCGAGAGAGGGAGGGGATCGAGAACCTTCGTCTCTCGCCTCAGACTGCGACGCTGGGAAGGAATCGGCGCTTTGCTTATTCCCTTTTTTTCTCTTCTTCTCTTTCTTCTTTGTGTTTCTCCCGTTTCCCATTCTTCTGGATCTTCCATTCCTTTCTCTTGTCTCTTCTTTTTCTATTCATTTTCTTCTAT
>NC_051400.1:3122586-3122788 GCF_015228065.2 Penaeus monodon
TGCCTCTTTCGCCTCGTCATCTTCGTCGTTTCATTATGAATCATAATCATGCACTGATAGACAGACAAATAGACAGTAAAAGGCAGTTACGAGTGTTTTTGTTTGTAGTAATCCGCGCAAATAAAGCCTCTTTTGGTGATTATTTGCGTCTCTGATCTCTTTACGTTTTTATGCTCAAAGGAATAACAAGAAATATTTAAGA
>NC_051400.1:3122815-3123193 GCF_015228065.2 Penaeus monodon
TAAAGAAGGGTTGAAGAGAACGAGGGAGATAGAGGTACAGTCTAATGAGAGAATTTTTTTTGTAAAATTAGAAAATTGTGCTTATTTTTTTTTTAACTTTATAAAGTGTGTTCTTAATTTGAAACGTGTGTTGTAGCCGTACATAAGTTGTTTGTAGTCTTTTTGATAGAATATGTAGCTAATTATCGTACATTTTTTTGTGGGTAGGAACTGTGGAGGCCTAATTATTTGTTGGGCGAAATCTATTTACGTCTATTTAATTCGCGCAATAGGCATTGTATAAACTTTGATTCGTGGGTTTAAATAAAAGAAAAGAAAATATGTAGACCTGTTTAATTCGCGTATATTTTCTTATAATGTCTTTTCATCCACCTCTTT
>NC_051400.1:3123418-3123802 GCF_015228065.2 Penaeus monodon
GAGTCTGTTTTCCTTTACCTTTGCAGTTCTGCCATTATCATTTTATCCAACTCCCACGGCGGCGCGTACAGGCAAGGCAATTTTAATCAAAGAATATTGATTAGACAATTATCAATTTGTATATATTATTCCAACCAAAGTTTCTCTCGTAACTACATCACTCGTTGTATTGTATTGCCGTGTGTTTGTCTACACGGGCAGCCGCTGTAACGTGTACGTGTGTATGCAAATACGGCGTGAGTGTAAATACGGGAGGAATGTGAGCGGGGGGGGAGGGGGGGTGAAGGGGAGACGGAAGAAGGAAATATCAGGAAAAACACAAATAAACAGTAAAACAGTTGGAAGGGAAACACGCAGTCGTTATGGACTCTTGATTCTAGTATC
>NC_051400.1:3123880-3123954 GCF_015228065.2 Penaeus monodon
AGGCGGTCTGATGTCCGGGGGGGGGAGGGGGGAGGTAGGACACTCATGCGCACTTCGTAATCCCGGTCGCATTG
>NC_051400.1:3123984-3124730 GCF_015228065.2 Penaeus monodon
ACTCACGCAACGTCGAACTGCGCCTATTTATTTCCTTCGCGCACCTCCGCCCGAGGCCTAATATTCTACGTCGATGTGTTCGTCTTTATCTACGTTTGTGTTTTGTAGCACCTTATTTGTTTCTTTTCTCCACGTTCGTCAGGCTCAATTTCCAGTTTTGATATTCCACTGTAACTCCACGGCGGGTGTAAGCAGCACAAAGGGGCCCCGCGCCGGCTTCGCTCTTACGTGCTGCTGTAACAAGGACGAGAATGTATCGGATGTGGGCGATGCTTTGTACGCCATTCTGGTTTCGGATCCCTGACATGTTATTAGATTTTATCATGATTCCCATTACGACTTTTAGGAACTGGAATTTCACTTAGGAATCTTGGAATCGTGCCAGATATGTTTTAACGGCACGAATTCCTGCCATATTGCACTTGGTTTCCACTAAACAACGTTCTTTTCCCCACATCTTCCGAAATATAGATTATGCCCCGACTGAGCGATGCAATATGGGACGAGTCTTCCCTCCCCTCTCCCCCCTCCTTCCTCCCCTCCTTTACCCCCCCTTCTCCCCCCCTTCCCCCTCCATCCCCCACCATCCCCCATCCTCCAACTCCCGATTTCAATTTGACAAGGAACATTTTTGAGTCAATATTTGTCTTTGTACCGATGCGTCAGTTCACAAGCTCACCATTATCTTATGCCGGATGCGCCAACTAACTTTCCACCGTGGCGTCTTATCTCTTGAATGTACTTTC
>NC_051400.1:3124877-3125038 GCF_015228065.2 Penaeus monodon
ACGACTTGACGGTCTTGAGTTGATCACACGAGCAACCGGAATTTTTCCCGAGTTGCTTCCGCTTGCGAGGAACGGCTTGTTCAGCAACTCCGTTTTTCGGCCTTGTACATTTCACATGAGTAAAAGTATCCGGATATATCAAAGTTTGTGTGTGTGGGGTG
>NC_051400.1:3125266-3125413 GCF_015228065.2 Penaeus monodon
TTCGCTTTCGCTCTCTTTATCATATATTTTTCTTCAATCTTTTGTCCCGGACTTCTTTGTCCTCTGTCCTATTTCACGCCTTTGTTCCTTTCTACTCCTCTCCCCCATCATATTTATCTTTTCTTTGTGTTGTTTGTCCCCCTGATA
>NC_051400.1:3125458-3125662 GCF_015228065.2 Penaeus monodon
CGTTGCTTGATTGCCTGCTGGCGTACGCGTGTGCTTGTGTTCGCATCTCGCCCGTTTCCGACGCGAACTCCGGCTCTGCGCATCTTCGCCGCCGTCGGATGCCCCGCTCTCTTCGGATGACGTCACGATTATGCCGGAGAAGATGCCCCGTGAAGATGCTGTTCAGGAAGGGATGCCGATGTTCATGGGGTGGAGTTTGTGGTG
>NC_051400.1:3125937-3126167 GCF_015228065.2 Penaeus monodon
TGTTCGATTGGACTTCCTATCGACGGAGTACGAGTGGAGGGAATGAATGAATGACTGGCGGAGCTTGAGCTGACTGCAGTAGTGGGAGTCAGTCACTCAGTCACATTCATTCTTAGTAGTCCAGTTTGTGATTACTGTGTATGTATTGGTGAAGTCAACCACCAGTTAGGAAGTCAGTTCGTCAGTCAAACATTCGTCTTTAGTAGTCAACTGTAGGTGAAGTCAAGCAC
>NC_051400.1:3126197-3126351 GCF_015228065.2 Penaeus monodon
AGCACCGAGTCTCAGTTGTTCAGTTGTGATTACCGTGTTGTACAGGTGAAGTCAAGACTGCGCCGTTCTTTCTGTCTCTCGGGCTGATGTCAGGAACGATACATCAGAGTGAGAGAGACTGTGCAGTGGTGGCTGGGGGGAGTGATAGGAGTGT
>NC_051400.1:3126432-3126562 GCF_015228065.2 Penaeus monodon
ATGCGACAGGAATCCGTATAAATGCTCGGAGGTTGAAGCGACAGGAATCCGTATAAATGCTCGGAGGTTGAAGGGAGAATGTGTGAAATATGTACACAAATAGTGGAAGCTTGTGGGATACGCACGTTTA
>NC_051400.1:3126679-3126832 GCF_015228065.2 Penaeus monodon
TGTTGAATAGGAAAGAGAGTTGGAGTGAAAAGGGAGTGTTGTTTAGGATAGAGGAACAGGGGGGGGGGGTTATATGATAAGAAAGGAGGAATACGATAGGAAGGAAGGAAGAGGAGGCAGAGATAGGAAAAGTTCGGACGAAGTGTAGGGAAG
>NC_051400.1:3127035-3127214 GCF_015228065.2 Penaeus monodon
ATATCCCTGATGAGGAGAATATCCGCATATCCTCTGAGGGCGATGACCAAATATCCTGTCAAGATAGATAAGGAATCTCGAGCAACGGCCGGGGAATATCCGAACAAGCAGGGAATCTTCAGGAATTCCGGGAATATTCCTGATCCAGTGGTTGTGGCTGGGAATTGGGGGAGAAACGC
>NC_051400.1:3127458-3127975 GCF_015228065.2 Penaeus monodon
CCCCTTTCCAACCGCCCCTCCTTTTTTTCTCCCCTCCCATTTCCCCCTTCTTTCTTTTATTCCCTCATCTTTCTCCCCTCCCCCCTTACCCCACCTCCCCTCCTTTCCCCTTCTCTTCCAACCCCCTTCTCCCTCCTCCCCAACCTCCTCCTCCCTCCTCCCCCATCCCCCTTCTCCCTCCTCCCTTCCTCCCTATCCCCCTTCTCCCACATCCCCCTTAACCCCCACCCCCTTTCTTCCCATCCCCCTCCTCTCCCTCCTCCCTCACCCCCCTTCTTCTCCCCTCGTCTCCCCTCCCCCCCCAACCCCACCTCCCCTCCTTTTGCCTTTGACAGTCCTTCTCACCTTTAATTAATTTGGAGATGGCTCCTTTGCACAACTTGGTACATAGTAGAGCAGGCAGTGAGCACCGGGCGCCTTATTGAATATCTGTCCTGACGATTCTCCGCGTTTTTGTGTCTCGCCACTTTGAGGATCGGCAACTTTGATGGAGGAAAGGATGAGAAAAGGCTTCGGT
>NC_051400.1:3128383-3128484 GCF_015228065.2 Penaeus monodon
AATATAATATTTTTTTTTTTCTTGAGCTCGAGTGGTCCCGCCGGTAATGCTTTTCTCATTGAAGATGAAAAAGAAATTAAACTGACGAACCTTCTTACGTG
>NC_051400.1:3128829-3129060 GCF_015228065.2 Penaeus monodon
CTCTCCTAAGCATCCGAGAGGCATCATCTCCCGCCAGGTGTTGTGAGCAGGTGAAAATGTCATTAGAGGCGACTCCGCAATATGAAGTAATCTGAATGCAGTCCCTAGCGCGGCTGATGATAAAGTCTCCTAAACAATTTTTATTCTTGCAAGACTTCGCTAACAACTTTAAATGTGCCTCTTTGTGGAATTGCCTTCGCCTGCGGAAATCTATATGAGATCCTGGCGCGT
>NC_051400.1:3129272-3129683 GCF_015228065.2 Penaeus monodon
ATTTTTCTTTTGTTTTTTTCCCTTTCGGAATCTCAACGTAAAATCTATTTCCCTTAGGATTCGATATAAATACAAATGTCATGTATTGTGAAGCGTCAAGGAAAACGGAGTTACGGCAACACTTCAAAGAACTGAAATCAAAGAAAACGGAACAGACATTCTCAAAGTAGGGGGACACTAAAAAAAAACAACTCCCCCCTCCCTTTTTTTTTTTTCTTCTTTTACTTTATCCACTTAACATACGTCGTCGTTTCCCGTAGGCGTTTCTTAAGATGGAAAAGGAAGGTGCGTAAGTAAGACATTTTTAGAAGTGGTGTTGCGTGTGCCGGAGATGGAAGTGGGTCGCCTTACCTTCAACTCGGTCAGATAGTGGAGTTTTATACAGTTGATCGATGGTTGTCGAGTTCCTGT
>NC_051400.1:3129908-3130299 GCF_015228065.2 Penaeus monodon
TTCCGCTTTCATCGTTCATTTCTTATTCTCCCTCCGCTTCGTCTTCACAAGTACATCCTCTAAATAATGAAGAGCCAGGACGAAGAAAAATAGACTGTGGAAGTAGATGCAAGGAATCGAACATGCGACATTGACGACGCTGAAATGTTCGACAGAATGCACGGACTCGAACACCTCATGAGGATAGTGATAGGAGGATTGATGATGATAGGAGGAGCCGGTCGATGCCTTCTTCATAAAGAGGCCTAGTCACAGACCTGTAAATGGTTATTTTTCTTGCTCGAGTAAATGAATTATTTATGGGGTCGCGAGGAGTTGTATTTTGCGGGGTTGTAATTGGTTGTTAATTCCGTATGCTTATGCTGTGTTGTTCTTTTAAGTGTTTAACTGC
>NC_051400.1:3130725-3130866 GCF_015228065.2 Penaeus monodon
CCTGGGGTCGGCAGGCAAGTAACAGCCCGCTACGTTGCGCCGCCATTACTGAAATTGATGGAATTCACGGTTTAATTATCTTCGCTTCTGAGATATCATCATTGAAATGGGTTTGAGAATGTGATGTTGAAACGGAGCGAG
>NC_051400.1:3131218-3131331 GCF_015228065.2 Penaeus monodon
GTTGTATTTTGGTTGCCTGCATGAGTGCCTGAATGAGGAAGATTGTGACGCCGGTGTTGAATACGGTGTTGTGTTATGGTGTTCAAACAGGGGGATTGTGTCGGTTCCCGTCT
>NC_051400.1:3131411-3131784 GCF_015228065.2 Penaeus monodon
ATTTGATGATGAGAGTGGCGTTATTGCTCCAAAATCCGGCTGTATGGTGTTGGATGGTGATTGTGGGTTGCCTTTCTTGAAATATATATATTTTTAAAACCAAGATCTTTTATAAGAAAATCATAGATACATGTTGAATGGATGTAACATTCATTGAGGTGAATTTTCTCACGCTTTTAATTAAATTTTCTCATTTCTTTCGCTCAGGGTGGAGAGAGATTGTGGAAAAGAGTTGGTAGTCCTTTTCATGAAATATCAGACCCGTTGGAAACATACGTCATTATTATCACCATCATTATTACCCAGTATAGATGTTGAGAAGTTCATGTAGTCATCACCATCATCGTTATCACCACCACCTTCACCCTCGCCA
>NC_051400.1:3131928-3132160 GCF_015228065.2 Penaeus monodon
ATTTTCAATAAACACCATCAATCACCATCAGCGGGTCCTCATTATTACGTAACGGATCCTATCGATTACTTTGGCTGTTCCTCCAGGCTGAAGTGAACAGAGAAGGCACGCGGCGAAATCCAGCGTTTGTTTATGTTCTCTGTAGATTAATTTACCGAGTTTGGGAAACCGTATATAAGTCATGTTGATGTAGCCACCACTGTATCAACATTTAACAGCTGGATCCGGTTCT
>NC_051400.1:3132635-3132743 GCF_015228065.2 Penaeus monodon
ATCAGCAAACTGTTCTCAAACTCGCGCCGAACTGCAGGAAACTGTGCGGGTCATAAGAGAGGGCCGTCTTGCCACATCTTTCATAAGGGGTCAGGAAGTCCGTGGAAG
>NC_051400.1:3133209-3133344 GCF_015228065.2 Penaeus monodon
AAGGGAGGGGGGGGGGGGTTATCCGTGCCTCGATCCATCATTCCCGCTGTATTTGTGTTGTCCGAGTCAATTGCACGCCTGGTTGACCACTTGAATAAGTGTCGCGCGCCGGAGGACCTTGTGTTTCGGAGGCCC
>NC_051400.1:3133533-3133743 GCF_015228065.2 Penaeus monodon
AACTTCAGAATGGCAGGCAGCGATACAGAGTATGCACGTACAATATTAGGCAAATCTATAAATAAAACTAACTAGATCTTACATCAGTTAAGAAATACAAGCGAGAAGTGCAAGAAACAACGAATATTAATTAAATCCGTAAAATGAGTAAATGAAGAAGACAGTAAAGGTAGTGTGCAAAAGCAAAATAGATTCAGGGTATCCAGTTTT
>NC_051400.1:3133831-3133993 GCF_015228065.2 Penaeus monodon
ATCTACCGTCATTCCTTGTCATGACTCTATTGCTCTAACATGTCATGCACATGTTGCATTGCTGTTTGTTTCATCATCTGTCTTTGTGGCGTTGTCTGTTGCATGAGACGTTGGCGTGTCGTGATCTAGTGTGGACATTACTTCACCACTTTGTTGGTGTGG
>NC_051400.1:3134126-3134207 GCF_015228065.2 Penaeus monodon
AAATGAATAGGTTATGATGATATGATGAATATGATTTTTTTCCATTTTTATTTATATTTTTTCCTCAATATTTCATCCACA
>NC_051400.1:3134375-3134716 GCF_015228065.2 Penaeus monodon
ACACATCCATAATATTTTTCGATGCGATGTCATTTAAAAAGTAGATTATTCCATACATGAATATTGATAGAATATTTATTTGCAGCGAGGGCGGGTTTGTATGGTTTTAATTGAGTCATGAATATTCGGCTGGTACATCAGTGTGATGCATCTGATCGAATATTACGTATTTTTTAGATATTTATTGGATTTTGCCTCCCCCCCTCACCCCCCCCTCCGTAAAAAGGGATTCCCATGACCGGAATGTAAAGTTCTGTCTCTTATGTCTGTTTTATTATTTTTTTTTTTTAGGGGGGGAGGTCGATTTTGATTTGTTCCGTGTGTGTCTTGGTTATTTTTTT
>NC_051400.1:3134905-3135199 GCF_015228065.2 Penaeus monodon
AGCTTAGCGTCCGTGAGTCATTCTGCCGCGTGTCTTTTGGGCGTGTGTATGACCAACAGCTGTTTATTTACCCTTTCAATATGTCAGCCGTTAATGAGTGAGCGATGGCGGCCGGATTACGGTTAATCAATCACAAAATGTTACTCGGGTGTAGTACTCTCAGTGTTATTATTATTTTTTTTATATTTCCTTTTCCTCCCCTTTTTTACCCCAATTATTTATTCATCTGTCTGGTTTCGTTTTATGTCTCTGTTCATTTTGCTTTTTTTTCACCTTTTCTCACTTTTAGCTGGA
>NC_051400.1:3135279-3135398 GCF_015228065.2 Penaeus monodon
GCCTTATCCCTTACGCCTGTTCTGTTTTTAGTTACTCTTTTTTTCATCTATTTATCATTTTTTATAAGTGTTTTGCCGCTTTAAGACCCTTTTTTTTCCCTCTCCCCCCCCCCATTTTC
>NC_051400.1:3135955-3136080 GCF_015228065.2 Penaeus monodon
ATAACCCCCCCCCTAGCCACCACCTCCAACTCCCAAATCCTGTATAACAACACAGTTTTGCCTCGGCCCCTGCCTCTTTCTTTTCCACTTGAAAATGACGGATCTGGTAGCACGAGGCACATTTC
>NC_051400.1:3136578-3137106 GCF_015228065.2 Penaeus monodon
TTTTAATACACATATTACCTACCGCAGTCTTTTATATGTCTTCAGTCTTAATGGAGTAGTGTTTATCCTCTGCCTCACGTGAACAACATAAAAATAATCTACCGAGCTCACCCGACGCGAGAGCTTTATATATCCGCTCTTTATGGCTTTTATCAGTGTTTTGGAATTAGATTCTCGAAAAGGATATGATTCGGAGAGAAACGAGTACAAACTCCACCCGGGGTTTCATATTGATCGGGTTGTAAGATTTGCGTTTCTTTATCGTTTTCGCTGGCCGTTCTCGCCAAAATATTCCGCCGTGAAAGTTGGCCTCAATACATCATTATTATTGTTTGTAGATGGAATACATTATGGCGCAGTCGAGAGAAAACGAGATGTTTTCATAACGAGAGAATATTGAAGGAAGAAAATTGTAACACGGGCGAGAGAACCCTTGGAAATTTATATGTCGGGGAGTGGTGATAGTCTACTTGGATTTTGGCCGTAGTTTATTGTCGGCAGATTCGGGAATAGTAGAAAGTCTTAGAC
>NC_051400.1:3137162-3137414 GCF_015228065.2 Penaeus monodon
TTATGTTATCTGGCAACAGTTTTCTGGAGTGACAGGGATGGCAGAAGGACGTGGAGGAGACACAGCCGTCGCGGAGGTGCCCTTGCTTAAAAGAAGTGAGGGGGCGGGGGGGATGTTAGGTGAGGTAATGTGTGATAACAGTAAATCTACATGTTCTCCCTTCAACGTTCGTGCGCCTCGCCGAATGAAAATGTAAATTTTTATATCCTGAATATTTAGTGTCGAATTATGATCGACGGGCTTGCTCATGGC
>NC_051400.1:3137432-3137782 GCF_015228065.2 Penaeus monodon
TAATGGGGGAAGGGGGGGAGGGCGCAGTCGGACTTGAGCGTCAGGAGCGCAGACAGACGGCATCGCAAGGGGAAGAGTGAGAGAGGGAGGATGCTGTGAAAGAACACGGCGCGCAGCAACGTGAGGACATGACCGAGCACGACAAGGGAAGTGTATGGACAAACACAGCAGCGCGGGCACCGAAGGAAGCACAACACATCTCTTGGGAAAGATGAAAGGACTTCGGCAGAGGCAGTGAAAGGACACATCACAGCATCATGGCAGGGCACGGCACAGCGCCACGGAGGAAGGCGGGTGCGGACGGAACCAGCGAGAGTCTCACGTTCTCGTCAGTGGGTCGAGCTGGGCCC
>NC_051400.1:3137866-3138718 GCF_015228065.2 Penaeus monodon
CGAGCCGCCGTCGAGCGTCGTGCGGTGCGAGGAACACTTGCCCGCCGGGAGGAGGCGTTGAGCCTCCGGGAAACACTGAGGCATTCCTCCCGGGGCGCATCGCCAAGTGGGTCGTCCCTTCGTCTTGAGAGGAAGCTCTCCGACCAGGCCTTCGACACGCCTCGAGCGCTGGAATCGTCTTCCGAAGTCCCTTCTGCTGCGAGTCCCTGGCGGTGTTCTTCGTCTCGCCACGACGCCCCAGGGAGCCCTTGACACCAGCAGGGCCCGCGAGAAACTTTGAGGTGGTGGCGCAGAGGGCGAGCAGGTTAAGGTGAGGTTTATCCCCACGGCTCTTGGAGCGGCCCCGGGGGGCGGCCGCCCAGAGCCTTGGAGACCTGTTGTGGCTCTCAGGTATCCTTGCTTCCTACCGCTTCCTTGTGGCACTTCCTCCCTTCCCGGCCTCCTGCGACGGGCTTCTCACCTGGGGGAGCTGTGGCAGCCCTCGTGGCGGGGCGGGACATGCAAAACGGGTTCCCGAGTGCCTATAAACCGGGGCGTAGCGGGGGCCCGACATAACTTGAGTGTTGTTACAAGTTATTGATCGGGAGAGTTGGGATCCCCGCGCCACTCACTCTAACTCCCGACCACTGGCTCCCGCACACCCCGCCGGGACCCTACCACCGTCTCCTGCCGCTCTGCCGCCGCCACCGCCGCTGCCGCCGTTGCCGCCAACGCCGCCGCCACCGCTGCCACTCCCGCAACGGTAGCCACCACCTCCGCTCCTCCTCCTCCTAGTCTTTCTCCCCCTTATTCCACACTTCCTAATCTTCTGCTTCCTCTTCCTCTTCTTCAGTAACTTCGGCCTTTCTTCCT
>NC_051400.1:3138905-3139227 GCF_015228065.2 Penaeus monodon
GCACACGTGATCCTCCAGCAGCTGCCTGAAGTGTGAGTAGAAGCAAGCGAAGTGCGAGGCGGCGTGAGCCCGCGGCGAGAGGGCGTTGTCGTGCCCCGTCCGTTGTCGTCGTCACAGGTGGTTCGGCGTTGTAGTGCAGATGGCGTGGCGGAGGTTACGGGACGTCCCGCCGGAGGAGGAAGGAAAGTCCGGGCTCGTCTGACTCGCCTCGGATGGATGGGCGGGATAGATGGGCGGACGGGGAGGAGGGAGGGTTGAGGTTGGATGTCCGGGATAGACGGAAGGGTTAATCGAGCCCCAGGCGGTGCGGACGGACGGACGC
>NC_051400.1:3139311-3139530 GCF_015228065.2 Penaeus monodon
CGCTGACGGAGGCAGGGAAACCGCGCCTGGGGGAGCTAATACCCAGTGATCACAACAGGTGAATCGGATGCAAGATAAGGCCAGCCTCGGGCCGGCCATCGAGGGCGCTCGGACGTGGCGGCGCGGCGGGGCTCGAGGCGGGAACTCGAGAATCAGAGGGACGAGCCGAGGCGTCCGCTACTTGCAGCCCAAAGCAAAGGAACTTGTGCTGTACGGAGG
>NC_051400.1:3141198-3141436 GCF_015228065.2 Penaeus monodon
GGTTATTATTTTTTCTTTGTTTATCATTCATTTTGAAGCATTGGACGGGGGGGGGGGGGTGATTCGACAGTGCGTGCCGATGTAAAAAGCAGTATGTTCTATCAGAGCACGGAGAGCTGTGTGGTGCCACCCAGCTGTCGCTTCCCAAGGTGTCCAACACCTTATCTTGCTTCTTAAAGACTCCCCTCCCCCCCCTGCACCTCCCCCGTGCGGCATACACCCTCCCCCTTCAAACCCA
>NC_051400.1:3141536-3141995 GCF_015228065.2 Penaeus monodon
AGTAATGTGATAGGAACAGCTTGGTCGGTCTGCGAAAGGTATTCAATATTTCTCTGTGTGGAGAGTAACTCGTGTATTTCCTCCCTCCCCCGTCTCCCTTTGCGAAGGTAAGAATAATACTCCCATTTACCTCGTTTTATCCCCTCCGCCTCCCTTTTTTTCCCCCCCTCATTTGTTTATTTTTCCCTAATGTATCACTCATTATCCGCGCTCTTACTTTCGCACCAATCCCCCCCCCCCCTCCCGATCAGCAGCGCCATCTTTGTTTTGCGTCGATCGCACGCATCTCTCGTCTCTTTTGTTTTAGCGGATTATCCTCTATCTCCAATATTAACCTCCCATCCGGTGCTGCCTCTCCTGTCCCATCATCCGGCTCGCTCTCGCCGGCACGAGTTTAACAGATAAGGAACATATATTAAACTGTTGTCTGGAGAACGCGCTTGTATCAACGGCGATTGT
>NC_051400.1:3142333-3142599 GCF_015228065.2 Penaeus monodon
GATTCACAGATTTAGAATTTCTAGAATTACGAAGGGGTTCATTTCTTTCTCCATACTGACGTCACTAAGCCATCGAGCCGAAGCAAAATCCATTATCAATATGGAAATTCCGTCTCGTCTTCTTAGAGTGACTGCCAAGTTTCCACATTTTTCACAGATAAAAGAAATGTTCCAAAATTATTCGTTTTCGCCCTCCCCCTCTCCCCTCCCCTCTCTCCCCTTCTACATCCCTTCCCGTCCCTGACCCTCCTCTCAACCCCCCCCTC
>NC_051400.1:3142999-3143849 GCF_015228065.2 Penaeus monodon
TAATATATAGATCTTGACTATTTCTTGTGGATTATGGCAAGTCACTTTGTCTTGGGAATACGATGACAGAATATTCCTCCATTTCATTCGTTCTCTCGCGAAACGTAGACGAATAAAACACGGGAGAGAAGAAAGGAAGATAAAAAAAAGAGAGAATAGTATTAAGGGTAAGGGGATGTAGTAGAGAGAGAATAGGCTGGAAGAAAGATCCATAGATGGAAGAATGCAAATCGGAGGGTAAAGAAATAATTTGTATCCGGCCGTTTTCCCTGGCGAGCGCTGGCAACTCATGTCAAATAAAGTCGGAATTATGTTGATTCTATCTCCTATTTCTCTCATTTTGGAAAGTGGAGCGCAACTTTTTTTATTATTTTTTTTTGTACAGACTTATACTCTACAGTGTACGACCAAAGTAGATGTTAAAGAAGAGAAAGAGAGAGTGAAGCTTGGGAGAGGAGACGGTAGGTGGGGTTGGAAGAAGGGGAATGAGGGAGGGGAAGGGGAGGGAAATGCGGAGGGGAGAAGGGGGGGAAGGGGAGGGAAATGCGGAGGGGGGAAGGGAAAAGAGGGAGGGGGAGAAGATGGAAAAGAGGAAAGGGGAGGGGCGGGAAATGAGGGAGGAGGAGGGGAGGGAAATGGGGAAAGGAGGGATAGAATTTCATTATTTATTAAATCGAAGAGGCAGCGTAAAGAGGCTTGTACAAGGAGACGCGCCATTTGTCTAAGGGGATGTGGCAGCGAAGGATGAATAGTTATTATCTTCAGTTTTGGTAATGTGTTCCCATGAATGGTTACTTGCGATGTGTATGGATGTGCGGAGTCATACATATACATTAAGGTAATGAGCAGG
>NC_051400.1:3144023-3144296 GCF_015228065.2 Penaeus monodon
CGGTTTATCTATCTATATATATCTTATTTATTTTGTGTTTGTTAACTTACCTTTGCTTGACCTTTCGTCCCGTCCTGGCGTGTCGCGTGTCGGCGTTTCGCGAAAAAGAAACGCCAGAGCAACTCGTTTCATCCGGGACTAACTTTGCCATAAAAAGGGACAACGATATCTGCTGCGCTTTGTTGCGACGGTGTTGCATATGCAAATGCGATAACGAAGACTCCCTACTCCCACTTAAAGAAGACATGTACCAAGTCTAACTACGTTGGCATT